>NC_046321.1:59608439-59913941 GCF_009819535.1 Lacerta agilis
AAAGGCATTAAGCTCTAGTCTACCTTTGCTAGAAAGTGAGACTCCAGCCTTTGTGAGAATATGTGGGGTACTGTATTGATAATGACCACCTGAACTTTCTGGGTATGACCAAAAGGCTATGGCTTGAGACAGGCTCACACACACCCCGGACCAACTTCATTGATTAAACAGGACACATAGCTTGGGTCAAGCCACAACTTTATTGATTACATATTAAGGGTTTGGCAAAGCATTGGGAAACTGTTTGACAAGGAGATCCAGCAATGAACTGGATGAGGAGGTGGACTAGGCCCCAGGTTTAAATGTCCATGGGGCGGACTGGAGCAAAGCCTGTTGGCTCAGTCCGATCTGCCCCGCTGTAGGGCCAGCCTAACAGCCCAGCTGCCATTGGTCATTTGGCAGGCAGGCTGCGATCCACTTCCCACAGTGCATGAAGCTGAGAGGTCCACACAGGTCTGGAGAACCCCTTTGTCTCCCGTGTGCTCATCAGATCCTGGGCTGGCATTGGCACAGTCTCATAAAGGCACATGACCCGAAGGTAAGCATCATTATCAGGCAGAAAATGAGGTGGTATTTTTGGCCCCAGGCTGGGTGTGACAACAGTTTGAGTGGCTTGGAGTAACCACAGCCATCTGAAGCCATCAAGTGAATCCTTTCCTCTTTCAGCATAGGGGGACGGCCATCTCTTCACTGTGCATGGCAGAATAATGTAAACCATACTACTTTCCTCATTTGCCATTAGAGTTTATTGAATGAGCATGTGGTTTTATTATGTACATTGCTTGCTTGGGTCTTTGAGCTTTTTTTTTTTTGAGTTTTTGATTGCACCAGTACTTTTATTGTTCGGCATAAGGAGAAATCTCTCCACGTCTATGGAGTGAAGAGGATGGATGGTCTTATCTGCCAGATGATACATAAGTCATGTGGAACTGTGTGGCATGCTGTGTCTCCTCCAGGTGATAAAGACTGTGCCTCCTGAGCAAATACAATTATCAGATCAGAAAAGAATTTAGATATAGGAAAGGCCTGTGCGGTAATCCAATTTTTCTTCCCGCCCAGGTGCAATTGTTCGCTACAATTTATTTTCAAGTGATTTGCCCAGTCCAGTGAGAGATGGTAGTCTAATAATGGATAAGGCTGCATTGTTCAATAAGTTTTTGCAGAGAGTTTAAACTTCTCTTTATTCGGTTTCCTTTTATTATGGTTAGTGATGCTCTGCCAGGAAGCACAAGTGAAAATGGAGTAATTACTCATCTGTTGGTAGACTCCAGATCTCATCAGCCCCCAAAAGCTCAACCAAATATGGTGGAAGTTGTATTCAACAACATCTGGGTGTACCATCTGGATGTACCACCCCTGACTTATGGGGATACAAGCTGATACAATTTGAGATGACCTTAACAGACTGAAGAACTTGGCCAAAATGAACAAAATTATTTTCAGTTGGGACAAATGTAAGTTCTAAACCTAGGCAGGAACAATCAGAATCACAGATATACAGATATAGGGTGGGGAAAATCTGGCTTGTCAAAAGCACATGTGAAAAGGATCTAGGGGTCTTTAGTAGACCACAAGCTTGACATGAGTCAACAGTCCGATGTAGCATCAAAAATAGCTAATGCAATTCTAGGCTTTATCAACAGAGGTATATTGTCCAGATGAAAGGAAGTAAGAGCAGAACTTATGGGATCTTCTTTAGAGACATATTTTATTTTTATTTCTAAACATGATTTATGCTTGAGAAAAGATAGAAACACATTCACTGGGACAAAATATTTTTAAAAGTAATTTGGTACATTTTTTTGATCTGAGAATTGTATTGAATAATATGCAAAATTGCAATTTTTTGAAGGATATCTGTGGTCCATTTTGCATAATGATTAGGCAGTTTCACAATAGCATTCCAACCAAACCAAATTCCTTCTCCATAATGCACACATACATCCCTAAGTAGAACCAATGTATGTTGAATTGTGCCCACAAGTATCACAGTCGCTGACCCCTCTCTGTTTATCCCATTTCTTTTTTACACAAGAAAATCTGTTTCCTTTTCAAAAAAAGATTTGTAATAGTTACTAAACTTAAGGAGCAGCCTGCCAACTGTCAACTTCAGCTCTCTAGAGATGGCTATAAACATCCTGTAAACTTTTTATTTGTCTTTTCAAAAGATCACTTAAAGAAAAGAAATCAGTTGCAATGAATTAGGAAGCAGCCATAAAGAAGTACAAGCCACTTTCCCGTGAAGGTTATTTTTTCCAAAAAGGTTTTAAAAGTTTACTGAGGTTGCTATTTCATACAAAGAAAAGTTTTATATCACTGAGAATCCTGAACTTTTTAACCTACATATCAGTGCTAAGGATGAGAGAAAGAGAGAGATAAGGGTGAAGCATGACGGATGATGGGAGGTCATTGTCATGTCACATGCTATAGAGTGGTACCTCTAGTTACAAACTTAATTCGTTCCAGAGGTCCGTTCTGAACCTGAAACTGTTCTTAACTAGAGACGTGCTTTCTCTAATGGGGCCTCTTGCTGCCGCTGCGCCGGCGACACACGATTTCCGTTCTCATCCTAGGGCAAAGTTCTCAACTCAAGGTAACTCTTCCAGGTTAGCAGAGTTTGTAACCTGAAGCGTTTGTAACCTGAGGCGTTTGTAACTCAAGGTACCACTGTACGCCAGTTCTGCACCGTAGTAGAACATTATTGTCAAATAAATGTAATGCAATGGTTTCGGTTAGGAATAATGTGGGATGTAAAATGCAGGAGCAGTCAAACACAACATTGCTAGAGTGGACATAGAAAGGGAACTCTAGGCCAGCCAATCGGAACTCGCTGATTCCCCTGGGCTGGGATGGACTTCCTCTGTGTAACTGGAGATGGGTGTGGTCTCAACTGCGCAGGTTAACACAAAACCACAGGGACCAGACTCCATCTCCCTCTTTTTGGACCACGCTCTCAAAGAAGTGAGACTGCTAGGATGCTCTCTTAACACAAAGGAGCTGTTTTCCCTTATGGAACAGTCTCCTGAGTAAATGTTACTTTTACTAAATTTAAGTCTGCCGTCTGGGATCCAATTGTGAACAGGTGCTTTCTCGTGAGTAAACTCTCTTTATGCTTTTACAGAAGACTGTGTAATGTCTTATTTTGAGAGGGATTAATGGGGACATTTATTACAGAGGTTTTAACGAGCCTGAGCAAGCTTTGCGCTGTGTGTGTGTTTAAATGGGAATGAGAACTCTGCTAATTTCTGAGACTTGTAAACACAAGTTGGAATAGGGTATCTTAAACAATATATCCTCTCCTGCATCCCAAAACATTTCCACAAATAAACAGTAGCCACTTTTGTCTAAACTGACGTCAATCTTTTTATCAGCTTTCACACGCTCAGTGTTCTTATCCACACAGTCAGTGGATGAATGTGGGAGGCAGAATTTTGGCCACTGTTCAAGCTCCGGACCTCTTTGCGTTTTGCTGAAGCTATGGTTAGAAAACCCTCCCTCATACATCCAACTTTAGGTCGTGGGTGGTGCTGTGGTCTAAACCACTGAGCCTCTTGGGCTTGTCAATCGGAAGGTCAGCAGTTCAAATCCTTGTGACAGAATGAGCTCCCGTTGCTCTGCCCCAGCCCCTACCAACCTAACAGTTTGAAAGCACACCAGTGCAAGTAGATAAATAGGTACCATTGTAGTGGGAAGGTAAACAACATTTCTGTGCACTCTGGTTTCCACCACAGTGTTCCGTTGCACCAGTAGCTGTTTAGTCCTGCTAGCCACATTACCCAGAAAGCTGTTTTTGGATAAATGCTGGCTCCCTCAGCCTGAAAGTGAGATGAGCGCCACAATCCCATAGTTGCCTTTGACTGGACTTAACTGTCCAGGGGTCATTTACCTTTTTACCTTTTACATACAACTGCATGTGCATATTAGAATCTGTCCACACATAATCAGGAAGCAAATGGATGGAGTTGAGGAGTCTATATGACAAATAAGAATGACACATAAATTGAGTGTACCTAGAGAAAATGCATTCTTTTTATGTATGGATGGCAGATTCTGTCAGAGGCCAATGCAAAGTTTAAGGGATTGATGTTGTGATCACTGGTGGGTCACACAGGAAATTTACCTGCTTGGGGGTGGGGGTGGTGATCTTGTGATGTGGCACGATGGCCACACAATTCTCTCAGCATACAATGAAAGCTACAATAGCACTGATGGTGTTGAAGCATTTATATAACCAGATGCTATGCACATGTTGCATGACACCAAACTGGGAGAGGTGGCTAATACCCCAGAGGACAGGATCACACTTCAAAATGACATTAACAGATTAGACAACTGGGCCATAGCAAACAAGATGAATTTTAACAAGGAGAAATGTAAAGTACTACACTTGGGCAAAAATAAAAATAAAAATAAATGAAAGGCACAAATACAAGATGGGTGACACCTGGCTTGAGAGCAGTACATGTGAAAAGGATCTAGGAGTCTTGGTAGACCATAAACTTGACATGAGTCAACATTGTGATGCAGCAGCTAAAAAAGCCAATGCAATTCTGGGTTGCATCAATAGGAGTATAACGTCAAGATCAAGGGAGGTAATAGTACCACTATATTCTGCTCTGGTCAGACCTCACCTGGAATACTGTGTCCAGTTCTGGGCACCACAGTTCAAGAAGGATACTGACAAGCTGGAACGTGTCCAGAAGAGGGCAACCAAAATGGTCAAAGGCCTGGAAACGATGCCTTATGAGGAACGGCTTAGGGAGCTGGGTATGTTTAGCCTGGAGAAGAGAAGGTTAAGGGGTGACATGATAGCCATGTTCAAATATATAAAAGGATGTAGAGGAGGGTGAAAGGTTGTTTTCTGCTGCTCCAGAGAAGCGGACACAGGGCAATGGATTCAAACTACAAGAAAGAAGATTCCACCTAAACATTAGGAAGAACTTTGTGACAGTAAGAGCTGTTCAGCAGTGGAATTTGCTACCAAGGAGTGTGGTGGAGTCTCCTTCTTTGGAGGTCTTTAAGCAGAGGCTTGACAGCCATCTGTCAGGAATGCTTTGATGGTGTTTCCTGCTTGGCAGGGGGTTGGACTTGATGGCCCTTGTGGTCTCTTCCAACTCTATGATTCTATGATTCTATGTGAACAGTGACTGCAGAATGCAACTTCCTTGCAAACAATTGTTCTACCACTGAACAGTGACACTGTTAGAAGTATGCTGGGACTGGCCAAGATTTAGGATTGTGCATATCATCCCTAAACCATTTCATGATGCCAGAATAAACAAACAACAACAAAAAAAAAACTCGCTGGCTAGATATGTGGATATCGCCTACAATGCTGAGAAGCAAAGTTAACGTTTCTAGAAGATGCTTGCTGCAAATACATCTACTTCAGATGTCCAATTTACTGCATTTCTATATCTATCTTTTATTTGTTTGCATTTGCCAAAATCATTCCTGACATGAGCAGAACATGACACACATTTATGTAGCTACATTAGTAAGCTCAGCCTTGATGGGAATTCACTTGCGGGTCTTAGCCAGTTACAAATCATTAACACAGTTCTTAAGCTTTGCCAGGTTCTGGAATAATTTATATGGAAGGATGGATGTCATGTCTATGCAGAATCATGTGAACTGATTATCCTGACAGATTAATAGGCTCCCTTGGAGATTATTAACAGAGGGAGATGTTTCAGGCATCCAAAATCTAGGGCACAATATTTATGGTTACTTGCCAATTCTCAAAATATTGTAGGAAAGGGCAATCTTCCTTAACAAGCGGCATAACTCTTATACAAGGAAAGGTTTAATAGGATTATTTACCGGTACTTTTTTAAAGGAATATAGAAGAAGAAGAAGAAGAGTTTGGATTTGATATCCCGCTTTTCACTACCCGAAGGAGTCTCAAAGCGGCTAACATTCTCCTTTCCCTTCCTCCCCCACAACACACACTCTGTGAGGTGAGTGGGGCTGAGAGACTTCAGAGAAGTGTGACTGGCCCAAGGTCACCCAGCAGCTGCATGTGGAGGAGTGGAGACACGAACCCGGTTCCCCAGATAACGAGTCTACCGCTCTTAACCACTACACCACACTGGCTCTTGAAAAATCTGATTGCTTATATTGTGACCTTTTAAGAGTCTGAAGAAAAGTTAGAATCATAGAATTGTCAAGTTGGGAGGGACCATAGACCAACATCCTGCAACACAGGAATCTGTTGCTCAACTTGAGACTCAAACTCACAACTCTGAGGTTAAGAGTCTCATGCTCTACCAACTGAGCTGTAGCTTTGCATGCATGCATGTGTGTGTGTGTGTGTCTATGTATGTCTTTTATTACAATTTACACAGTAATTATATAAAAGAGGTAAATATATAAACACAATTAAAACAATTGTACATAGATAATAGATAGATAGATGATAGATATAGATAGATAGATAGATAGATAGATAGATAGATAGATAGATAGATAGATAGATAGATGATAGATAGATAGATAGATGATAGATAGATAGATAGATAGATAGATAGATGATAGATAGATAGATAGATAGATAGATAGATAGATAGATAGATAGATAGATAGAGATAGATGTGATAAATATAAAATCAGTTTGAAACAACAGCCCATACATAAAATCAATTCAGATTCAAGACAGATACCAAATAGGATAAACATTTTAGAAAGTTTGTTGAAAGAGAAATGTATTTAGCAGACACTGAATTGACATTAGAGAAGTCACCTGTCTGATACAAAATGGGAGGACATTCCAAAGGGTAGGTGCCGCTACATGAAAGGCTCAATTCTGCAGTACAGACCTCCTGATTGGATGGCATCTGCAGCAAAGGGGAAGAAGGACTTCCAGGTAACCTGGTCCAGATATTCTTAGGACATTAGCAGAACATTAAAACTGGCTTGGTGCACTGACATGATATACACCCGATGAGGAGCACCTCTTACCAACCAGGAAGCTCCTCTTTGGTGAAGGCTCTGAAAGGACTTCAGGTCCCAAGATGCATGATGGCCTTGTCTCAAACCCATGTTGGTAAACAATCACTGGAGAGCTCCAATGGATATTTCTCTATTAATGGAGATTGTACATTAATGGACACTTTAATGGAATCCTGCACACCATTTATAACCTGTGATTGACCTGTGAATGATCTGGATAATTCTCCAGATACTGAATGGTGTCCAGCATCCCACTGGCCGAGAACTAACCAGCATTCCCAAAGTGATACCAGTGCAAACAGTAGAATATCCAGGATAGTTGCACCTTTTTCACATGGTGTGATAATGAGCAGAGGACTGTAACTGACTAAGCAGTGACTGGGTATTATATTGGGTCAGTAATGAAGTGTAGAAATGGGCAGGATAGGAACTGATTGGGCATTACCCAACTAAGTCATACTGATGGACCCATCAAAACTAATGGACTTAAGTTACATGCACCCAGTGATTTCAGTGGGTTTGCTCAGAGTATGAACAACCCTGGTTATCACCCATTGTCTATGGAGGGCTCTTAATTCTGAAGACTGCATAGTTTGACAGGGTTTATATCACAGCATGGGGTGTCAGTTGGTCCACATGCCTTCTTCATACTGAACTGGCACATGTGAAAGACCAAGAGATTGTTAAATTAGATTCTTTGTACACAATGGGCATCTTGGTGAGAGTCCAGTGTTCTAAGCTCATGCTTAAGGTTTTATTTATACTGATTCCATGGAGTCAATGCTAAGAATCACACAGCTTTCTCCCGCTTCTTCTTTCAAAGCTGATGGAGAGCTGATAATCACTCAGTTTTCAAGACATTAAGAGACAGTTTATTGCAACTTATCCACCTCTGAATCTCCATCAAATGCTTTTGAAGTGCAAAAAATAGGATTTGTCAAGATATTATCAGCACAAAGAAGCAATAAATCTGTATGTAGTCTGCATCACAATGATATTTAAAGCCATTTTAGATATTAATGTCAATCAGCATAGCCAACGACAGGGAGACTGATGCAGAAGTAAATTGTCAAGGCAGTACGTAGGAGTGAGGAACACAAATCCTGTTAGAAATAATCAGTGGGATTTGCATGCATATCTCCCACGCCTCATATTCCTTCTAATTGATCCTAAAACACATGGAAAATATGATAATTAGAAGGAACAATATCAAAAATAAGTTTAGTGGGAACCAGAAAACCCCCACTTCTAGTAAAAAGGCCTTATTAGAAATTCAGGAGAGATGCCAATGCAAAGCTATATGCAGATAATGTCTAAAATTAAAACCAAAGAGAAAATGAGTGTCAGAAAGTATTGTTGGAAATAACAATTGATTTCAATGGAGTGTCTTGCTGTTTTGGACAGCAGGCTCTTTGGCACAAGTTGCTGTGAAAGGAAAAAGAAGAACATTTAGGAACGAAAAGGCCAGCCTCTGTGCCAATAGTAATGACGTTAACATTCCAGTAAATGCTACAGGCCTCTGATCATAGGATCATGCAGCCACACGCGGGTGGTAAAAGGTACTCCTCAACAGTGACGTAGCGTGGAGCATCCGCAGGAGTGCTTGACCCAGTACAAAATTGTTAGGGGCGCACAATTTCAACACCCAGTGCTGCCTCAGTACAGCTGCACACTTTCATTGCTGGGCTCCATTGAAAACGGCTTCTACATGCAAACCTGGAAGTGACCTGTCCACACAAGGGAATGATTTCTCTTTTCTTATCTCTGCAGCTGTGTTCTCCTGGATGACGTGGATGCCATTAAGTGCTGGAATGTGCAGGCATGCTCTGTCCATTTCCCTCCCTCCTCCACGTGACCACGGGTGATGGCAACCCACACTACGCCACTACCCTTCAAATATGTTTCTGGTCAGGTTTGCTGTATCATATCCAGGTTACATGGGTGATGCAAGAGTGCGGAATCCTTTCCAGCTTGAGGACCAGAATCCCTTTTGTGCAACTTTATGAGGGGGGGGGTGTCACAAGCCCATGGTAGGTAGAATAATGGGAGTGAATGTTTTGTGCCATTCGCTGGTTTCTATGCACACCCCTTTCTATCCTCCATCCAGACATTATCAGTTCAATGATGCATTCCAGCCTGGCAAAAGCAATCAATCAGGGTGTGAAGAAGAAGAAGAGGAGGAGGAGGAGGAGGAGGAGGAGGAGGAGGAGGAGGAGTTTGGATTTGATATCCCGCTTTATCACTACCCGAAGGAGTCTCAAAGCGGCTAACATTCTCCTTTCCCTTCCTCCCCCACAACAAACACTCTGTGAGGTGAGTGGGGCTGAGAGACTTCCAAGAAGTGTTACTAGCCCAAGGTCACCCAGCAGCTGCATGTGGAGGAGCGGAGACACAAACCCAGTTCACCAGATTACGAGTCTACCACTCTTAAGCACTACACCACATTGGCTCTGAAGCAGGACCTGTGAGGGGTGTGCTCTGCAGAGAGTCCCAGGGCCCATTTAGAGAAGTCTAGAGGTCCACATTTGCACCCTGGGCTTGAAGTTCCTCACCCTTGGTGCAATGGATACATACAATTTATATTGACAGGGATAACATTATTATTGACTGACATTGAAAACTATGAATGTCCAGATCTCCGAGAGACTCTCCAAGTGTCCCCATTTTCCAGGGTCAGTCCCAGATTTACAGAAGTCTTCCCAGTTTCTGACTTGATCCTGGAATGTCCCACTTTTCCTTAGGACATCCCTATTTTCATCCGAGAAATGTTGGAAGGTATCGCTTGAGTGTCCCTTTTGTCCAAATGCACTTGAATATGCCGTGTTTATTTGTTCCTGTGCTGAAAAGATTATTCCAATGAATTTGGTTTCTTGCCAAGTACTTGGGAGGCATACGTTTTATTACTGTCAATCCCACATCATCTGCACACATACTGTTAAACATTTCTTTTTCTTTTTACTTTTAGCCAATACATTTAACATAGTTCAACAAACAGAGCAAATAAGATGCTGATTGTAGGTGTTTCTAAAAAATAAAATAAAATAAATTTCTGGTTTTATTTTAATCTACTACATGCTCATTTATACTTCTAATAAAGAGCCCAGAATCCACCCCATTTTAAGTGCATTGAAGTTCTTAATTATTTTATTGGGAGATTTAAACACAGCCTTCTTTTTAAATCAATAGGTTTTAGGAGTGCTTAACAGGCTGGATTGTCTCCAGCATGTTTTTTAGTCAAATGTCAGCTAAATAATAAATTCTAGAAATAGAGATGCTGACCCCCTCCAATTCTGTTGGGCAGATTTTTCCTTACATAATCCCTGACAGGTGGTATATTTCCGCATTTACCCGGTGATGGGATGAATGCGTTCTCAACCTCTACAAAAAAAAACTTTCCTACTTTCTAACTTCCTTAGTTCCAAGGTCAAGTCTTCACTGGGTTTGAGTCTACATGGGTCTTGGCATACTTACATCCTGATAAAATGATCATACATGTGGAAAAACAGATATCCTTGGGACATGGATTGCTTGTAATTTATCATGGATGGCCATAATTCACCCAGAGCAAATATTTCTAGAGTGCCTAAATTAGTATTTACTAAATTGCTAGTTGGCAATCAATTTGTATTTACTGGCATGTTGGTAAATACAGGTTAATTGCAATCAATTACCAGCTCTTATATTGAATCAAAGCTCTAATTTAGACACAATGCTAATAGAATTCTCTGTCCCTCTATATAATTTACTTTACTGTAATAACAGTTGGAAGCCTGTGGATTTTTCTTAAAGAAGGACATGGGTCTGCCAAAATACTTCTGGGATGTGTATATACTTAAAACATGGGCCCGAATGATCTTATTAGCAGCACTGATATTTGTCATACCTCAGTGCCTTTGCCTGCCCTTGCATTCATTCCATGGGGAAGTGAGTGCCAGACCACCAGGCAAACTGCCGGTGAGAGCCTAGTTCCTCTTCCAACTGAAGAGTACTGCAGAAAATGAAATCCCCCCATCATTTTCTGATTATCTCTGTCTGTCTCTCTCCTGTGGTGTTGGGGAAGACATCCATTCCCTGGCGCACAGGAAACAGGAAACCTCATCCAGCCTCCTGTTCTGAGAGTGGTCAGTCAGATCCCTGTGGCAAACTTGCAAGCGGAATCTGAGCACAAGAACATTCTGCCATCCTGTGGTTTTCCCCAACTGGTATTCAGAAGCATTACTACCTCCAGCTGTGGAGACAGATTTCGCCATCCTGGGAGGTAGTCATTGACAACCTTCCCCGTTAATTTGTCTCATCCTCTTTGGTGGCTATCACTGCCTCTTGTGGGACCGAGGTCCATCATTTAGCTGCATGAAGAAGTACTTTCTTTGATCTGTGCCGAACCTTCCAACATTCTTCTTCATAAAATGTTCCCAAGTTCTAGTGTTATGAGAGAGGGAGAAAACGTTTTCTCTAGCCACTATCTCAAAACCAAAAAAAACACACACACCAAGAACTCTGGCCAGAAATTTCAGTACTAGGAATAAATCCTACTCATGAGATGGTGACAGCAGTCACAAAATTAGAAGACGCCTGCTTCTTGGGAGGAAAGCAATGACAAACCTAGACAGCATCTTAAAAAGCAAAGACATTACCTTGCCGACAAAGGTCCGTATAGTTAAAGCTATGGTTTTCCCAGTAGTAATGTACGGAAATGAGAGCTGGACCATCAAGAAGGCTGATCGCGGAAGAATTGATGCTTTTGAATTATGGTGCTGGAGGAGACTCTTGAGAGTCCCATGGACTGCAAGAAGATCAAAGCTATCCATTCTCAAGGAAATCGGCCCTCTGTGCTCACTAGAAGGACAGATCCTGAAGTTGAGGCTCCAGTACTTTGGCCACCTCATGAGAAGAGAAGACTCCCTGGAAAAGACCCTGGTGTTGGGAAAGATGGAGGGCACAAGGAGAAGGGGACGACAGAGGACGAGATGGTTGGACAGTGTTCTCGAAGCTACCAACATGAGTCTCACCAAACTGTGGGAGGCAGTGGAGGACAGGAGTGCCTGGTGTGCTCTGGCCCATGGGCTCACAAAGAGTCGGACACAACTAAACAACAAAACAAAGATAGACACAGGGGCTGACCTGTGTCAATCCATTCAGGATTTCTAGATTTGGTGTGAATTTTGTATACAGGGAACGCCACAGGCATCTCTGAAACTCTGGAGTGTTAAACAGCATTCTCACTGTGCTTTTTCTTCTTCACAAATTTGAATCAAAAACGTTACAAAGTGGTGTATATTAAATGACAAGTGGCAATATCATGTTCCGCGATATTCACCCTGAGCAAAAGCTCCACCATTTCAGGGATAACGTGGCACAGAACTTTGTTCACAGTTTGACAGAAGTAAAGTATTAAAGCAATTTCAGATCGGCAAAATGTCACTCTTCTGGCAGCTTCTGCAGGAGGCAATGTTTCACTACCAAAGTCCTGTTCCCAAGCAAACTCCTGATTGCTTCCTCAATGTCATTTTTAAATATCAGAACCACATCACCCAACCCTTGAGATTGAACTCTGAGACTAGGAATGGTTGTAATCTTCTTTGAAATACAAAGTGTTTAATTGGTATTGTGGCATCATGACATAGTTCATTTCTCTGTTGCAACCTATGTTTGTTTCATCGGGATCAGGCAACTGTAATTTATACAATACAAAAAGGTAATGCCCTGTAATGTGCTATCGCTTTGTTCCTGTTCTGAAAGTTTGTCCTTGTGTGTAGAATTCCGCAAGACATTTGAAATGATAAACTGCATTGATTGCCACTAAATCACCATCTGATGACAGTTTTCCGACAACTTCGTTGCCCCTCAGCCCTGCTGCAACTTTTCTGTGTGATTGTGAAGGTTGAATGTCATTGCCTCTTTGTTTACTTTTATCACTTCCATCACAGAAAAGACGCTGGGTGTCAACTTTTTCATTTGCAGTAGAGCCTACTGCTTCTCCTGGTGTGAACAGGACCTGCTGAACAACTTTGTAGACCTTGTTCATGTCCCCGGTAAGATGTGTATGGTAAAGAGCTCTGAGTGACCCATGTCACAATGCAAGTGTGATGGTACATTAGGGGAAGAATTGTAACTCATTGATAGAGTACGGACTTCTTGTGTAGATGTTCTAATCCAATGGTTTGAGTCCTTCCCTCCAGAGGAGGAGGAAAGAAGCTTGTTCCCTGTTCCATGCAACAGCCCTTGAGATATTTGAAGATGGCTATCATATCTCCTCTCTCTCTTTTTATCATTATTGATACAACAAAAAAAGGAAAACACAGATACAAAATTACACACAAGTATAACAATAAACACAAATTTTTCTTAACAAACAATAAAACGTAAATTGGTCTTAATACTATAGACCCGACCTCCCATCTATTCCTTATTTCAATTTTACATTACTTTTTGCCAATACACACTTTTATCATAGTTACAGGTGGGTAGCCGTGTTGGTCTGCCATAGTCAAAACAAAATCAAAAATTCTTTCCAGTAGCACCTTAGAGACCAACTGAGTTTGTTCTTGTTATTACCAAGAACAAACTCAGTTGGTCTCTAAGGTGCTACTGGAAAGAATTTTTGATTTTACTTTTATCATAATTTAACTTTTTCTTAATATATCTTAACTCTTATGTCTAACTTGCAACTATTACTGAAATTCCTCAAATGCTGCAACAAAATTTAAACTACTGTAATTATATTTCAAATATTCTTTGAAAACCTCCCATTTTGAGACAAATTCCTGTTTTGGTTTATTCTTTATTTTTTCCAATAGACCATCTAATTTGGCATATTCTGTCAGCTTTTGGATCCATTCATGTATAGAGGGAATTTCAATACTCTTCCATTTTGCCGCGATGAGAACTCTTGCTGCCACCACACCGTATAAAAAGATACCTTTCATTTTTTTGGCGGAATATCCAAATCTCTAATTCCCAGGAGATAGGCCTCTGGTTTTTTATTAAAGGAGAACTTTAGCAATTTTTTTCCAGTTCTGAGTGTATAATATCTCCTCTCAATCTGCTCTTTTCCAGGCTTAACACACCCAGCTCCTTCAACTTTTTGGCTTGGTTTCCAGACCCTTGATCATCTTGGTTGCCCTCCTCTGTACATGTTCCAGCTTATCTCGCTTTCAGCTAGCCAATCAAAGGATAGCTACAGTTTTTTTTTAAGTGTGAGATTAATTATATTTAATAAACAAGAACTCCTACTACCAGTTGTTATGAGATGTCACTTTTGATATACTACTTTTCATCAATTTGTGAATAATGAATAATGCCAATTAAACACTTCCCATTGTCTTAACTTTTTTGTTGGAAAACACTCCATTTTTTAAATTGGTTAGTGATACAGAAATCTTTTAAATAAATAAACTACCTCAATGGATCAGCCGAAATGGCCAGGGGGAAAAAAACAACAAATTCTAGGTAGAGATTTTTGAAGTTGAGATACACACCTCTAATTGCCTGTGGTTCTTACGGTGAGAGGGGAAATTATTTGCTAGCTTTGAATGCAAATCAAAATTGAACATAATCTCTAAAGACACAATCCAGTCAAAAGGAAGCATCAAATATCATTGAGTGAAAGTCTTCCAATAAAACTAATGGGAGTTAAAAATGTCTGGATTGTGTCCAAGTCACTTTGTCGTCAAATTGAGAGCATCAGGAGGGAATTGATTAAAATGTACTGCCCTATCAGTGACAATTTCATTGTTTACTTGCTAGAAACAGGAATAGGAGGAAAATTAGAACTGTGCTTCAGTTTCCTCTCTTTCCATACAAATTGCAAATAAATTAGACTAAATTAATTCCACCACCCAATGGCATATTTTAATGGAATATGTGTTATTTCCACACACAGTCCTTACACATAGCCTATAAGAAAATGCTGTATATAAATTCAATTAGAAAAGGAAGGGGGAAATTGAGACTGCTGATCATTCCCTGAGAGCATGTAAAAGCACTTTCTGGGCTTTTCTCTCTTATCAGTCTATTACATGGAATATGTCCTGTTACCAGACTTCAAATGGCTTTGTGGATTAACATGAGGAGTGGACAGAACTTCAATAACAAATAACTTCCAAACACCTATTTCTCTCTTTTCTTATCAGTGGACTGTACTTGAGTGACAGCATCCATCTCACCAGAAGCATGTTGCTCGGTCTTTGCACCTTCTCCAACACAAAACATTAATATAGCCTCAAACGATTTTGAGACAATATGAAGACGGAGACCTTATTTGGTTCCTTACTGTATCAAACAGCTCTTCTGTGATAAGTGTAAGATTGACACTTGAAGTATGCCCTCTCCTGCCTGTCAAAAACATCCCAGAAGCAAAACCAAACCCTAAGATAATAGCTCAGTGGCCGGGCACCTGCATTTTGCATGAAGAAGGCCACGAGTTCAGTGGCTTAGCATGTGGGGGACCATAGGGGCAGTGGTCCCGAGAGTAAAATTGTCAGGGGTGCAAAATTTCAACACTCGGTGCTGCCTTAATACAGCTGTGCTCTTCTGTGGTTGGAGTCCATTGAAAATGGCTTATCCATGTGAACCAGGAAGTGATTGAATATGGCTTATCCATGCGAACCAGGAAGTGGCCTCTCCAGACAACATGTAATGGCTTGGGTTTCTCTCACAGACGTGAGACAACTCCTGCAGTAATTTTCTCAGATTTATTACTCAAACACACAGATCATCACAGAGCTCAGTCACTCAGCATCCTCTTCGAATTCCGCAGTTGCCAAGACTGAACTCCACCCCTTCCTCTTACAGCAATAGAGCCCCCACTTTCACTTTCTTTCCTATTCCTGCCTCTTACAAACTCTCTCGAGTCTATGAGTTTTTGGATAGCCTATTTCCAGTCTCCCCGACTCTGAGTCCGAGTTTAAACTGACAGTCTGTGTTGTCCCCCTCAGACTCCCCCTTCCCTGCTCTCTCTTCTTGAAGGTCAGGTTACTACTTCAGTCTGCCTCCTCTTGTCCATTTCCGCATTCCAGACTAATCTCTTCTCCCTGCTTGCCAGCTCAGCCTCTGTCAGCGACAGGACGTAGCTGACACAACAGAACAACTCTTATTTCTGTGGCAATCTTCTGGGGGATGTAGACACCATTAGGCAGTTGAATGTGCATGTGTACTCCATTTGTTTTCCTCCCTCTCCACCTTCTGCGCGGCCCCGGGCATTGGCAACCCACCCTACGCCACTGCCCAGGTGCAATTCCTGACATCTCCAAGTAGGGCTGGAAACCCTGGAGAGCCACTGCCAGTCACTGTAAACAATATTAAGCTAGATGGATTAATGTTCTGACTTGGAACTAATCCATACTGGTGAGTTATAATGTTATAAATGCTTTGTTGAACGTGACACCAATGGGCGCTGTATACAGCAGTCAATGGAAAATTTCATTGAGTGCTATACAGTGGAACCTTGGTTCTTGAACCGCTCCTTTCCCAAACATTTCGGCTCCCGAATGTCGAAAACCTGGAAGTAAGTCTTTGGTTTTGGAACGTTCCTCGGAATCCGAACGTCCAATGCAGCTTCTGATCTGCAAAAAGCCTAGCTGTCAGCCAATCAGAAGCCGCGCCTTGGAATTCGAACATTTCAGAAGTCGAACATCCTTCCTTAAAAAAAAAAAAAGATTCATGTAGAACGAGTCTCAGAATAAGTCAGGTTCCTATGTTCCTAAGTGCATTTAGTTTAAACAGTGAAGTGGCTTTTGTTTGCCTATGTAACTGGAAGGAGACCAAAAACTGCACATATACCTATATACTTGAGTATAAGCAGAGTTTTTCAGCACATTTTTTGGTGCTGAAAAAGCCACCCTAGGCTTATACTCGAGTGAGGCAGGTGGCGGCAGGGGGAGGAGCAGCCCATTTCAGAAGAAGAAGAAGAAGAAGAAGAAGAAGGGGGGGAGCTGTGGAGAGGAGCGAGTGTGGCTCCCGCTTGCCCTTTCCACCCTCTGTGCCTTCCTCGCTGCTGCTGTGCAGCTGGCAATAAGGCATCAGAGCCGCCTGAGCGGAGTGAGAGAGAGGCTGCCTCCGGGTGACGTTTGTGCGTGGAGCTGGCAGATCGTGCTTTCTTCTTTTTAAGAAGGAAGGGGGTGTTGAAAGGAAGCCGCTCAGCAGCTGATTTCAAGAGATCAGAGGGAGATAAGAGAGGCTGCCTGGGAGGGGGGACGTAAAAGCACATGAACCATCAGGATTTTTGCATTGGGTCACCCCAAATTCACCACCAGCTCACGTAGCATGACCATGGCTACAGCCACCACCCAAAAAATCATGCATCCACTGTTTCGTGGGGCCGCAATGGTGCAGAAACGTGCTTACAAAGCACGGATCCACATGGACCTTCAAGATTTTTGCATTGGGTCACCCCAAATTCACCATCAGATCACATAGCATGTCCATGGCTACAGCCTGCACCCAAAAAATTACGCATCCACTGTTTCGTGGGGCCTCAACATAGCTGTCAACTTTCCCTTTTTTGAGGGAAATTCCCTTATTCCAGTGCCGTTTCCCACTGCAAAAAAAGGGAAGGTTGACAGCTATGGGCTGCAATGGTGCAAAAACATTGTATATTAATTTGTCTAATCTCATTTTGGGCTGCTCCTTCCTCCTCCTCCGCCTTTGCCACTGTTGGCATTTCCCATCCTCGGTTTATACTCAAGTCAATAAGTTTTTTGTGGTAAAATTAGGTCCCTTGGCTTATATTCTGGTTGGCTTATACTCGAGTATATATGGTACTAATAAGAAGCACACGTTGTGCTATATGGTATATAGGCTGTGGGCAGGATTCAACTGTCTAAAGGCTCCATCGAAAGGCTTCATCGAAAGTATAGCACTAGTGAAAATGGACTTTCCCCATCTTCTTCCCCTGTGCCAACCCCAAATCTTCTCCGGAAGAACAGATTTAGTGGATGGAGAGGGGAATAACATTAAGTTAAGTAGGGAGAAATTATTATGCTGATGGAAGGCTCTTCTTTGTGTTACATTGAATAAAACCCTGGATTACTGCAGTGTGCTCTACATGTGCTATTCAGCTATGTCTGAAGAGTCTCCAGCTGGCTCAATGCTTTGACAAAGATGTTAGTAGGTATCTGTTTAGGAGACCTGGCTACACCTAACCTAGAGCAATCGATTGCAAGGCCCAAAGTGCCTTTCAATGATTACCTTTAAAGCTCTAAATGGCATTCATCCAGGATGGAGGCACACCTAGTAGAGACAAGAGACAGGGTTTTGTGGGTGACCATAAGAAGATGGACTTTTTTGGTCCCCACCCAAACAACAATGGCTGTATGACTCAAGCCTGGTGGTTATACTTGTAAGCTAGCTAGCATTTACAGAATGGAACATTAGCAACAACAAAATATTCCTATTTTTACTTTTAAAGGTGTGGGTATTACACCTGATATTACATTTCTGATCACTCATGGATTATTAATTTGACTTTCTCTGAGTAATCCTGAAGTAGGGCTTTTATTTATCTAAGTGGTTAAGTGTCTCTAAAGACAGGGCACTTTGACTTCTTAAGTACTTTGCAAGTGATATTAAGCTAAATGAATGAATCAAGGGTTTTTCATAAGGCCTCCCACACACTGCTGTTTATATACCTTCCAAAATGTGCTCATGATGAATTGTTGGTTCCAAATTTTTGTGCTTTGGAACAAAGGGGAAATGTAAGAAAAGGGCACAAGTTACATAAAATATAGGCTTCGTGACACATTCTGGAAGTTGAGAAACTTTCAATTCCCTGCGATTTTAATCAATGATATCATGGAGAGACCTTCATTTTACAATTTGTTAATCCATCAGGAGGGAGAATTTTGTTTTCTCCATGTGGAGTTCACAATTCTGCAAGGTAATAGGGCAAATGGTGGCATTGTGGGTTAAACCACAGAGCCTAGGGCTTGCTGATCAGATAGTTGGTGGTTCGAATCCCCGCGATGGGGTGAGCTCCCGTTGCTCAGTCCCAGCTCCTGCCCACCTAGCAGTTCGAAAGCACTTCAAAGTGCAAGTAGATAAATAGGTACCACTCCAGCGGGAAGGTAAATGGTTCGCCAGAAGCGGCTTTGTCATGCTGGCCACATGACCTGGAAGCTGTACGCCGGCTCCCTTGGCCAGTAATGTGAGATGAGCATCACAATCCCAGAGTTGGACACGATTGGACCTAATGGTCAGGGGTCCCTTTACCTAATAGGGCAAATGAATGGACACTAAATAACTTGACAAGTCAAAGAACACTCTCATCAGAGTAATGGACCCACACAGCCTGATCCCATGGGGCAGCAGGTAGCTCTTACTTTAATAATGCCGACCCCACAGCCAGCTGTCTAACCAAGCTACTAGAATTGCCACCACTGGTTTTGGCAGCAGTGGCTCCTGTGGGGGCATATCAGTTTTTCACTATTGCTGCCAGCACTGTGCTCATAGGGATGGCGATTCAGGATGTGGTGGTGGTGAAGTGAGGAGAGCTTCAAGCTGGTGACAGAAGAGGTAGCTCACCTCTCTTACCACCCCAATAAGTACAGCACCCCTGGAAGGATGCCATCGCCTCCTCCAAAACCACTTCTGGGTTGAGGTCACACAATATCAGTTAAGAATACATTTTCCCAATGCAGCTGTCTGTGGAAAAAAATGTCTTTCATTCATGCCCAGTAATGTCCAGGTCTTTGAAGCAACAGCAAAAGGAGCAACAGGAATTCTGCCAGCTAAATTCCAAATTCTGACAAAAGGAGCAGGGCGAGGAGAACTTAAAATCAGATCTCTCTGGCAGGTTTCAACCATGCCTTGTGTAACGAATCGGACCTAAGTTAAGGGATGCTTTATGAGTTAATGGGCACCCCAGTTTGAGTGGCAGGTATCTCATGGGAGGCGGGACATTCCGCTCTTTAAAAGGTTGGAGCAGCCGTGAGTGAGGGAGAGTGGTGACTGGAAGAAGGAGGGCGTGGGGCCAGGATAGTGGTGGGTAGGTTAGGGTAGGTTAGGATACGTTGAAGATGTGTATATGATGCTGAAAGAAAGAGTTTACACTGTTATGAAACTAAGCTTATAAACCATTACTGAAACCGTTATGTTCTGAAAGAAATAAAGACTTCTTATTGTTGAGCTAAGAAAATATCGTCGTTCATTTGGTCCAGCGAGTTATGTATGCTCATGAGGAGGTGAACTCAGGGAAAGGACAAAACTGACCTGCAGGGTGATAGTTTGTGTCTTGGAGTTCCCTCAGGAGGGGCTAGCGGGCGGAAACCCTGGTATTGCCACAGAGTTGCTAAGAGGGCTTAGCTAACTGATTTAGTGAGGGATCTAATGAAAGAGAGACCCCGAACTGTAGGCAAAGGAGAGTTTAACCCCTGAAGCCCAGAGCAGGGGATATAACCGGACACGGCCGCTGGACAGGAAAACTCCCGTTACTAAGGGATTCCCAGATTATAAATAAAAGGGGATTGACATCACAGACGGACCTCAGAGGGACAGGTGGGGTGGATTGAAATTTGACCCAGAACACCTGATTATAAATTCACTTAGTAACAAGGGGAGAGTGTGAAGTGGAGGTTCGTCGCACCTTGTAATAACAAAACAGTCAAATATTTTTTTACAGAATGTGTAACTCTGTATGCTTTCACCTGTAAATTGCCTCCTAAAACGTTTAACTTTCTGAGGAAGGGTTCTATTATTTCAACCTCTCTGTGGAGTCAGTTTCACATGTTACGGTTGCTATAAAACCATATATACAATAATAACCTCCTATAGTCGTTGGGCTCCTTGACATAATCTACAGCTTTCTTTCAGAAAACCTTGTCTGCCCTCCACAGGGTTGAGTTCCCTTAGGGTGGTTTTAAATTACACCTCATTTTTCTATCTTCAGAGACTATGGCCTACAATTTGCAATATTCAACATCATTAATCTACTTTAATTAAAACTTGACTGCAAAAATTCATCCTGGCCTCAGTTCTGCTGGAGCCAGTGAGGGTTTACACCAGCAAAGACTTTGGTCCTCCAGCTGCCAGTCCAACTCTGAATGTTCATTTATTTTCCTCTTCAAGCTTATTCTGGATATTCGCATCCTAATTTGAGAAAGAAAGAGCACTCACTAACGACTTCACAAGCACTATTAGCTGTGATACCTTTAAAAAAAACATATTTAACCAGCCAATTCTCTTCCCATATCATTTAACATTTTGAAACCAGCAATAAACTACTGCTAATGTATCATTACTAGCTGTAAACACATGAGACTCAAGTCACCCAAAATAACCTATCTCCTGTGAAAGTAGTGGAAGATTACACATTTTGGCTCCATGCTCTGCCAACCTACTCATCAGCAATTTGGCCGAGCTGCAGAAGCCTCTCTTTCCTGATGAGGAATTTATTCAAAGTATGTCTCTCTCTTGTAGCCTCTGAGTTTTTAAAATAGGATATTCTGGGGCCCCTAAATAGCTATCAGGAATAGCAGGATTAGGGGGACATGGGTCCTGATCCAGCTGTACACATGCTAGGCACACATACTAACTTTGGGAGCATGCCCCCATTGGTTTGGGGGGTTCCTGCTTCTAAGTAGTCCAGGTTCTAGTGAAATGACCTGTTAAAAGAATAACATTTTTGGTGGCAACTTACTATTTATTTATTTCCTCACCTTGTCACCCTCCCCCACCTTTTAGAACATGTTTCTTTGATGGCTAACAGTTCCATAGCTGTCCAGAAGTACGTCTTATTTAATTCAAAGGGCCTTACTATGGGGTGTGATACATAAGTAGCAGTCAAGTACAACATTTCTTGTTTCCCTACAGTGGACATGCAGGGGAATGTTTGGTCCAGCCACTCAAAAACTTCCTGTTTCCTCCTGGCCTGGAGCATCCTTCCTCTTGCATGTGACTAGAGGTGGGTGTGACCTTACCTGCCCAGGTAACAAAAGGGCAAGTCACGCAGTAAACCCTCTCTCTTTGACTTCCTCCATCGTTGGAGCTTCTTTTACCTAGAAATGCTGTTGGCTCTCAGCCAACAGAGGACACTGGGATGATCCCCATATGCCAGTGGTGGCCAAACTTGGCCCTCCAGATGTTTTGGGACTACAATTCCTATCATCCCTGACCACTAGCTCTGTTAGCTAGGGATGATAGAAGTTGTAGTCTCAAAACATCTGGAGGGCTGAGTTTGGCCACCACTGCCATATGGGATAGCTCCACATGTATATACTTTGTAACTAAGTCTGCCTTCAGGGATCCAACTGTGAACTGATGATGTGAGTAAACTTCTTTTGTATACTTTCTTTCATTCTTTTAAGAGGGATATAAGGGAACTTACCAGAAACTTAATAGTGAGAGGCTTACACAAGCCTGCAACCAGCCACCCGCTGTGCATTTAAAAGGGCAATGTAAAACTCTGCTAAGTTATAGAACTTGCTAGTGCAAGTTAGGAAGGATATTAATAAATAATATATCCTCTCCTGCCTCCCTGAACATTCCCACAATTACTCACAAGCCAATGGGGCTCAACTGCATCCACAGCTGGTGAGGAATAATAATAGTAGTTATTATTATTATTATTATTATTATTATTATTATTATTATTATTATTTGTATCCCACCCTCCCAGGCCAAAGCCAGGCTCAGAACGGCTAACAACAATAAAAATTGCACAGTGTACATAAAATCACACAGTCAATTAATGAAAATACATTCTAAAATCAATTCAGAATCAAATTAATGGCAACCATTTGGGCCAGAGTTCTAGGAGGATTGCAGAAGGAGAGAGGGGGGTCAGACAGTGCCTTGGCCAAAGGCCTGGTGGAACAGCTTTCTCTTGCAGGCCCTGCAGAAAGATGTCATGTCCCACAGAGCCCTAGTCCCTTGTGACAGAGAGTTTCATTAAATCGAGGCCACGGCCGAGAAAGCCCTGGCTCTGGTCGAGGCCAGCCTAACCTCCCTCCAAGATGTTTTTATTTGAAGAATGTAAGGTCCTCTGTGGGACATACCAGGAGAGGTGGTCCTGTAGGTACGAGGGTCCTAGGCCGTATAGGGCTTTAAAGGTTAAAACCAGCACCTTAAACCTTATCCTGTACTCCACCGGGAGCCAGTGCAGCTGGTATAGCACCAGGTGAATGTGATCCCATGGCAAGGATTCTGTAATGAGTCTCGCTGCGGCATTCTGCACCCGCAGGAGTTTCTGGGTCATTCTCAAGAGAGCCAGTGTGGTGTAGTGGTTAAGAGCGGTAGACTCGTTATCTGGGGAACCGGGTTCGCGTCTCCGCTCCTCCACATGCAGCTGCTGGGTGACCTTGGGCTAGTCACACTTCTCTGAAGTCTCTCAGCCCCACTCACCTCACAGAGTGTTTGTTGTGGGGGAGGAAGGGAAAGGAGATTGTTAGCCGCTTTGAGACTCCTTCGGGTAGTGAAAAGCGGGATATCAAATCCAAACTCCTCCTCCTCCTCTTCTTCTTCTTCTTCTTCTTCTTCTTCTTCTTCTTCTCAAGGGCAGCCCCACATAGAGTGAATTACAATAATCAAGCCTGGAGGTAACTGTCGCGTGGATCACAGTGGCTAGGTCAGGGCGAGAGAAGTAAGGAGCCAACTGCTTTTTTTTTAATTAATAGAAAATTTTATTGTTGTTCAGTTATCAGATATACACTATTTTCCATAACTGTACAATAATCATTCCGAACAGAAATAAAGATAAGAAACAATTACAATTACTGCATCTGCTTGATTTTGTTGTTACCCCTAATTTTATACACTTGTAAAAAAAATACTAATACAGCAATAATAATACAAATGAAATAAACAAAAGTAACGTATCATTAAACGGAGCGGAGGGGAAAGACATAAAAAGAATAAACAAATCAAAAAGAAAAAGTCAAAAAACCCAAAATTTAAGAAAAGAAAACAATACCAACAAATTTCCCAAACCCATCTGACTTCCTATCAAGCCCAACCGTGTAGTTCATTCTTATTTATGAGTGTAGTTCAACACATTCACATACCTTCTTATATATCTTTATTACACTGCAATATAAACCGGTACCCAATTTTCATTTCATATTGTTCTTTCTACTTCCAAGGTTCCTTTTCAGCTTTTCGGGAGCCAACTGCTTAGCTTGGCGGAGATGGGAAAATGCTGTCTTTGTTATGGCTGCAACCTGCGCCTCCATAGAAAGGGAGGTAGAATCATAGAATCATAGAATCACAGAATCATAGAGTTGGAAGAGACCACAAGGGCCATCCAGTCCAACCCCCTGCCAAGCAGGAAACACCATCAAAGCATTCCTGACAGATGGCTGTCAAGCCTCTGCTTAAAGACCTCCAAAGATGGAGACTTCACCACACTCCTTAGTAGCAAATTCCACTGCCGAACAGCTCTCACTGTCAGGAAGTTCTTCCTAATGTTTAGGTGGAATCTTCTTTCTTGTAGTTTGTATCCATTGCTCCGTGTCCGCTTCTCTGGAGCAGCAGAAACCAACCTTACTCCCTCCTCTATATGACATCCTTTTATATATTTGAACATGGCTATCATATCACCCCTTAACCTTCTCTTCTCCAGGCTAAACATACCCAGCTCCCTAAGCCGTTCCTCATAAGGCATTGTTTCCAGGCCTTTGACCATTTTGGTTGCCCTCTTCTGGACACGTTCCAGCTTGTCAGTATCCTTCTTGAACTGTGGTGCCCAGAACTGGACACAGTATTCCAGGTGAGGTCTGACCAGAGCAGAATATAGTGGTACTATTACTTCCCTTGATCTAGATGCTATACTCCTATTGATGCAGCCCAGATTTGCATTGGCTTTTTTAGCTGCTGCATCACACGGTCGATGATTACACCCAAACTCTTAACCCCTACAACCCACTGCCTCCATTTTAAGCCCCTCCTCACAATCACCTCCCTCAAATCATTACGCCTGCCTCCCTCCATGTCATCCTGGAAATTCATTTGAAAGCATACAACCCTCTCCCCTCCACCCCTAATCAAAGTGCAATGAAATCAAACCTGCCTTACATCCCTCATCACTGTATTGAAATTAAAATTAAAACGAGTGAGTTGCCTCCTTCCTGGCACAGTGAAATCATCAGGAGGGAGACACATTTCTCATTTTTCTAACATGGTTTGATGCTGCTCACATTCCCAGAGCCTTGCAGGAAGGTAAAACTCTCTTAAATAAGTTGATATTTAAAAGAATCGTATCCCGATGCGTTCAGCTTTCCTATAGCTGTCACATGAAAAGTTATCGCCCCCACCCACGGTTCTCCATTGTAAATAGTATTATTAATACTGTATTACTTAATTCCTATATTGGGAGAGAAATATGTGAGGACAGCAACCAGACTTTACTACCCACCACTCAACATTTCTGTCCATATCTTTTCTCTAATAATTCTTCTCTCCATGCCTTACTGTTTCCGAATCAGCATTAACCCCCAGCCTTCTCAACTGGTCATTTTTGTTAAGCCACTTTTATCACAAACCTCGCAACGCAGCCCGCGTTTAAGTTTTAAAAGCCGCTGCCTTTCCGAAAATCAAAAGAGTTTAGAATGTAATATGGCTACAAGATTTTCTTTCACCCTATTTAAGAAAAGGGAGGGGGGGGAACATTTTGAAGATATAAATTACAGGAATAAATGAGTGCTTCCCCCCCCCACCGGCCACAATATTAAGAATATAGTATATCTGCTAGACATAAACATCAGTTTGTGGGTTATTATTATTATTATTTTTAAAAAATAAAAAATATATAGTTATTTATTTATTTGCATTAGCTTTGCTAAGCCGGGCTCATTTCATGCCTTGGTGAGTTAAAGTTGTTTATGGCGCTGTTTTCCTTATCGCCCAGGAACATGTTGAGAATTCCTGTCACTTATCTGTCTTCAAGGACTTATGTCCTGGACCTGAGCTCTCCATAGAGGTTGGAGAGAATGCCTTTGTTTCACGCCACCAGAGAGCACTGTTGGATTGTGAAGTCTGCCTCTCCTTTTTTCCCCCCTTCCAGACATTAGCTATAGTAATGAGAACTAGGGAGACAAATAAAACTTTACTAAATATGCCTTATTTCGTACCATATGACAAATGTCACTGGTGCAGAAGGCATAATAAATCAATTGGTCTCTTTCTTTCTTTCTTTCTTTCTTTCTTTCTTTCTTTCTTTCTTTCTTTCTTTCTTTCTTTCTGGAGGGGTGTCTGGAGCCTGGCATTCCTTTGACATTCTTCCCCTTCATAAATAAATGAGAAGTCCAGTGTTCCCAAGGTTGCAATTAGCAGCTTCGCTTCCGATATACTTCCACGAACGCAGCTCTGTTTGCTAGCCCAGTGGCAGCGGCTGTTTGCTGGGGACTCCCTTGAGGGCTGGGTGTCAAACCCTCATCTCAGATTGCTCCATCTTCGAGTAAAGAGAACACAATACAGGCCACAGAGGTAATAGGCTTGGAAGCACAGGGACATGCTGTGTGAGCTCACGACTCTTGCGCCAATCAATCCACCTTTTGTGGAGGCTGTTCATCCATGCTTCTAACTTAAGAGACAGGCATTGCTTCGGTGTTCTCAAAGGTCAAGGAATCTGAGCTGGAAGTAGGAGGCAAAGCGATTTCAACACCAAGGCCATTAGGATGGTCAAGGAAACAGATGGCTGCGCGGCCATCAGACAATCTCATTGCCTTTTGTGGGTTTTCCCATTGCAATCACATCTCTCACAAAGAGAAGTGGTAGAGTGCTTAAGAAACTAATGATCTGAATGAAATGTATCTGGCTGGCTTAAAAAATAATAATTCTAAGCTTAATGTTGTGTTTTAGTGAATGAGACTTGTATCCAATGTAGTGCTGAGTGAGGCTCCTGCCAGAGCAAAGGTTTGTGTTTACTGAATGGGACTTTCCTCTCCAATCCTGTGTGCCCCCTAATCAGTCCTGTCAAGTATCCCATTTTCCCCGGGATTCTCCCTTATTTCAAGCAGTTTCCTGCTGCTCTCCCTTATTTTTTAATTCCCTTAAATTTCCCATTTTTAATGGAAGCAGCTCCTCCCCTGCTGGCCAGGGACTGGGTGGGAAGACCTTGCCTACTTGGAGAGAAAAGCCTCAGCCCTCAAAGCAAGTGGGAGCCATTTCCCGTGCTTACAGGGGGGTGTATTCCTCCCCCTGCATCAGCCCCTATCCGTTGCTGCTGAGCCCCTCAGCCGGCCAATAGGGTTAGCTGGCGGGCGGAGCCTGGCTGCCTTTGAGCAGCTGCTGCTTCCTGTCCTGTTTCAATGGGATCAGACAAGAAGATGATGGGGCTCCATTGCGCGGAGCACGTGGCTGCCCTCCTATATGCTCCGCTCCAAGCACGAGCCCACTTGGAGTTTACATTGCTGCTCCGCCCACTTTTGCCTCTGGCTCCATCCACCACTGACATGTGACTGTCCCCGGAATAGGTGAGACTGCTGATCCCTTATTTTCAAATCCAAAACTTGACAGCTATGCCCCTAATCTGTTCTGGGGATTCCCCCCAACCCTTCAGAGAAGATTTGAGCAGAATATGGGGCGTGGAGAGGAGAAGGAGAAAGCCCCATAGCAGAAGTGGGAATCACTGCAATAATGGAACAAGTGATTTGGATACCACGCTCATGAATCTTTTCAACTGCATCTAGAGATATGTGATACTTACCCTTTCCTTTTCAAGAAATGTTGATTTTTTTTTAAGCTGCCTAAAAATCTGTGCAGCTGTTGCAGCTGAGTTGGATAAATTAAAATCATGCTTTTTTTTAAAAAAAAAATTAAAGCAACCAAATCTTTCACTAGCTAAGGCAGAAGGAACACACAAATCTTGACACAGTCTAGAATTTACAGAAGTCTATGATGAGAATAAATAAAGCAAAACATTTGTCTGGTAGAATGAACTGTCTCGCTGCTTAGTATGTTTTCTGATTAAGCAGCCTATAAATATTTTTAAAAGGAATAAAATAAAATAGACCTATAAGGATGTAACATGCTATAGCAAAATACTGAAACTCTGAAAATCCCAAAGTTTCCACTCAAGAAGGAAACAAGTGGTATTCTTTCTCCCCTGTCACACCTCATGATGGCAAGTGGCTTGGCTCAGAGAAAACACAGGCTTGTAAAGTTGCAGAGTAAGCCATTTCTGACCACCCAGCTTTCAATCTGATTATTTACTATTAGCATAAACCTACCGGTATGTGTGCCTTCTTAGATACCATTGTGTTCAACGATACTCAGAGCTCATCCACACTTCTGCTTGTCCTTTCTAGGCACGAGTCCAAGTGGTCTTCCCTTTGTAGAAAACCCTTTTGCCATTCCCTCCCCCAATTCAGTGCTAAACCATGGATTTTCTTGGGGGGGGGGAAGCACTGGGGCAAATGGAAGTGTAGATGTGCCCTTACTCCCAGGTAAGTGTCCATAGTAGGCATATAGTGCCCTCAAGATGCTGATGAACTGTAACTCCCACTATCCCTGACCATTGGCCATCCTGGCTGAATCCAACAGCATCTAGAGGGTAGCAAGTTGTCTATCGCTGTTGTATAGACCTGTAGACTTTCTCATTTACTTAATGCTATATATGAGTCATTGTTCTGCCCAAAGATATCTGTACTATAGAGCCTTTCTGAATTACAGAATTTCTTTGTCAGAACAATGAGCTATAACCAATTAGTCATTAAACAATGATGGATTTTACATGTTGTTGTTGTTGTTTTAATTTCTCCGAATATTCTAGAAACGATTTATCGGCATTTGTCATTATTCTGAAGCCAAAGTATTGGGAATATATCTTACGCTACTAAGAGGACTGGGATTTTTGCAAGAGATAGCAGCTAATGAATGACCCAATAAGAGCCTAGAGTTTTTCACACACACCCCAATGACAAGTGAAAAGACAACAACCCAAGGCTATATTGTTACCTTCGTTAGAACTGAATAGCACATTCACGCTATTCAAAGTCATGGAAGTGAGTTTGGCTGAGGGGTGGGAAAACGTTCAAGGTAAATGATGAATAAGCTGACTAACAAAATGAAAGACCTTTACCTAGTTTACACATCTTAGTGCTGATTAGAATCTCAAAACACGGCACAGAACTAGATTCTAGTGGAAAAGATAGTTTGGGCTAATAAGGATAGACTAGAGGTCATTTGAGGTCCATGATGTATCCTTAGCCTAGTATTAAAGGAAATTGTGCTGGTGTTGCTGTAGGTCAGGCATAGGCAAACTCGGCCATCCAGATGTTTTGGGACTACAACTCCCATCATCCCTGGCCACTGGTCCTGTTAGCTAGGGATGATGGGAGTTGTAGTCCCAAAACATCTGGGGGGGGCTGAGTTTGCCTGTGTCTTCTGTAGACGAATCAATGTCAATCATTTCCATTTAATTTAGTTTAATTCCCCTCTGCTAAAGGGGAAAGAGGGAACCTGGTTGTCTCCATAGAGTTGCGTAATGTCAGGACTATATAAAATCTAGCCAACTTTTGGAGATCTTGTTTCATATGGTTTTGTGCAGTTCTTATTGATATAATTGAATGAGTTAGAAAGAGGTTGACTCTTGGAATAATGTAGATGATCAGCCACAGGCTCTTCTTCCCTCTTCTCCTTCTGTCTATGATTATGATATCCCTTCATCTTAGTATCTCCAGCTTGAATGGCTCCCATTCCCTTTAGTAATTATTGGCTCGTTCCATTTCAGGTCCCAACTCAGTGATGTTATTGTACCCTGTGGGGTTGATAAGCTTGTGTTATAATGACTTCTTTCTCCTTTGCAAAAATCCTTTTTGCGGTGGAGTGGCATTGACATGAAAATTTCCTCCACATCACTTGTGGAAATCAAGCATTAACAAGAATCTTAATAAGTGCAATCATATTTTAATCCAAAACCATTCTGAGTTGAGTACTTTAATCAAAACTCCTTCCAGTGCTTGCAGAAAAATAGAGTACTTTGATGAAGTTATTCAAATTGCTTCTCTTCAAAAATAGGTCATTGGGGTGCAAGAGAGGAGGAAAACCATGCAGTCCCTCATTTCAGAAGTGCTTCCTTTGAAACTTGTTTCTCAGTTTCTATGTATATAGGAGTGCCATTCAATAAGAATTACTCCCATACAAGTCCCATTGAAATAAAATAGTATTTGCACAGGAACAAGTGTCTAGAGGATTGGGACTTATAATTCTATTGCAATGTAGCTTTCTTAATTTGCAATCCACTCCATTCCCAGAGCTGGTTTACAGCTACATAGTCAGACAGAGCTGTAAATAGCCCCACACAGAGTTCTCTCTCTGCATCTTCTAATAAGGCTTCAGTAACATCAGATTCAACAAATCAGGACTTCTCTAATTTTCTGAGCTCATTTGCACTGAAGGGAACCTTTCCTTGCCCCTGTCGCTGTCTTCTTTTTGGGTTTCCATTTCCTGAATGTTAAAAACATCTATGAAAGACCAGAGTTGTTACCTCTGCAATTTCAGCACCTTGTTAAACCGGTACTCAAGGTGGCATCTTGAGTCAGCAGGTGTATAGCATTTGCGTTGCTGGAAACAGGAACATATGTAGCAGTGTAAGATTTAGGAAAATGATGTAATCTAAAGGTACAGAAGTTCTGGGATCCATTGGACCTTGCAGGAATGATTGAAACGTTCAAAAAAGATGCAGGAATTGAGTTTCCCATCCCCATAGTGTTCAATGGCAGCTAGTGCTTTGTTGGAAAATTTTGATCACTTCTTTCCACAAGGCAGTTATCTTTCCACAAGGGTTAACATTGATGTCGAAATCCAGCATCGCCTGAGCTCTGCGAGTGTGGCTTTCTGCTGATTAAAGTGCAGAGTGTTTGAGGACCCGGACATTTGCAGGGAAACCAAAATGCTTGTTTACAAAGCTATTGAACTACCAACCTTACTGTACGCCATCTCCAACTTCTCGAAAGATTCCATCAATGGTGTTTCTGAAAAATCTTACACATCACTTGGGAAGACAGGCGAACTAATATTAGTATAATGGATGAAGCAAAGATCACCAGTGTTGAAGCAATGGTTCTTCAACATCAACTTGGTTGGACTGGTCATGTTGTGCAGATGCCTGATTATCGTCTTCCAAAGCAACTACTCTAAACCGAACTTAAAAATGGAAAGCGTAATGCTGGTGGTCAACAAAAGAGGTTTAAAGACTGTCTCAAGGCATATCTAAAAAAATGTGGTATAAACACTGACAACTGGGAAACACTGGCTTGCGAGTGCTCCAGTTGGAGAACAGCCTTTACCAAAGGTGTCATGGGCTTTGAAGATGCTCAAACTCAGGACGCAAGGGAGAAACGTGGTACGAGGAAGGCATGCTTGGCAAATCCACACTGTGATCAACTCCCACCCGGGAACCAATGTCCCCACTGTGGAAGGATGTGTGGGTCCAGAATTGGCCTCCACAGTCACTTATGGTCTCATTGTTAAAACCGTGTTTATGGAAGACCATCTTACTCAGCTACGAGTGATCGCCAAAGAAGAAGTGCTTTGTAGCAATGGTTTTGCTACAAAGAAAGATCTCACATTCCTTTTAGCCCTCAATAAGTTGTTAAGAAGGAATGAGAATAGCTATTTTTATTCTGATATGCACTTTTCCTTGGTAACAAGCAGTGAGCAGAAATACAGGGTATTAGTATGTAGATTTCAAAACCTGACAACGCACAAAGTCTCTATTTTTCCCCCTTTCCACTGATTAAAGGGGCACTTCCACAATTACGTTTCTGAAGTATATATTTGTTACCGTAAGTGAATTTAAACCTTTTTCAGTTTCTTTCAGTTTCTCATTTTGACAATATTAAGTTCTGTTCCACAATATAAAGTTCTGTTCTGTTTGCCTTTTAAAACACCCACGTGAAAATTCTTCAGCATTTGAGTGTGGATTTATTCTACTGTATGCTCTTTGCTCTGAAATACCTCTTTGCTCTGCAATACCTTGCCTTCTATCCAGTCTCCATCCTTTGGCATATATGTATTGTATAGAAAGGAACACAACTATCAGATTATTCTTTTGGATGTCATCCACTTTTTGCAGCTGTGCAATTAACATCTAAATGTGGTCATATTTGTTCCTCAATTAAGGTGCCAGATTGTCAACCATTTTGCAAGTGGACGAAAGTAGGCTTTAGACGTGAGCATGCCATGTTTCTGTCTTAAGAATTAATGAGTAAGATTCTAAAACTGGAAAAAAAATGATTCTTTGAGGTGGGAGTGAAGATGATGAAACTGAAATCCTCAGCTTTAAACTCCCATGGAAAAACCCAAAATACGACACCCAAAATATGGATTCTACAGTTTGGGAGGGGGATGATTAACAGTGCCATGAGCTTTAAGTATCTGGCAGAATACATCAAGGCAAGTTTATTTATTTCTATTTTTTAACATATTTTTTTATTAAAGATTTCTTGGTTTACAAAAGTATGTGCAATGTCTCTTTTTCAAGTTACATTTTCTACAGTTCAGTTTCATTTGTTGAGAAGAAAAGGGGGAAAGAGGTGGAGGGGGGAATGGTGAGTGGGGGTGGGGTCAGGTGGCGATGTATCTATTTTACTTAATGTATGTGTGGGGTTTTGTGTCAGCGTCGCTTGTGTAGGTTCTCTTTGCTATTCACTTGTGTTCCTTTGGTGGTGAAAGAGGTTGGGGTTGGCCTAGGGTGTGGTTGTTTGTCTGTGATTGGTTGTGGTGAACTTTGTTTTCATGTGTGAGTGGCGTGGGTGGGTGTTTTTTAATCAGGTTAGCCATATTTATTCGTATGCTGTTGGTGGATTCTTGTCGTTGTCTTGTTGGGCTGTGTATGTGATAAAGGGGAGCCATACTGGGGTGAAGGCATCCTCTTCTATTTGTCCCTGTGTCAGTTTCAGTTTATTGGTTAGATTTTCTAGTAAGGCTGTTTCCCATACAATTTGGTACCATTGGTCCATGCTTACTCCCGACAGGTCTCTCCAGTGTCTGGCTATGACATATCGGGCTGCTGAGAGTAGGTGGGTTATGAGCTCTTTTTGATGTGAGTGGGCATTATTATCTTGAAAAAAATGTTTAGTAGGGTCAGTTCTGGGGTGGCTTCTAATACTTGCTTAGTTATTCTGCATATTTCTTGTATGACTGTTGTCCAGAATAGTTGGATTTGGGGGCATTCCCACCACATGTGGAGGTATGTGCCTGTGGAGGTGCATCCTCTCCAGCAATTTGGTGAGATTCCTGGGCATATTAACGCTAGTTTCCTTGGTGTTTGGTACCACTTGTACGTGAGTTTCAGAGTGAGTTCTTTCCTTTTTGTTGATATGGATTTAAAGGGAGGCATCAAGGCAAGTTGACCATTTGTTTGCTCTGCAAGGTCCCACCACCAACCCATGGATTCTCTTTATGGATAGCAGTCCTGGAGTAGCAATTCTAATATCTGGTTTGTCCATTTTTGTAACTGAGCACATAAAATGTAATGTCAGTTAAAACAATCAACAGGAAGATTCTGGTGGAATGAATATTCTTACCATATTTTTCGCTCCATAAGACGCACCTGAACATAAGACACCCCTAGTTTTTAGAGGAGGAAAGGGGGAAAGCCCTGTTTTTTTGAGGATCAGCTTAAAGTGGTGCAGCTTTTTTGCAAAGGGAAAAGCCCTGCTTTTTTGAGGATCAGCTGAAAGTGGTGCAGCTTCTTTTTCAAAGAGGAAAAGCCCAGTTTTTATGGGGTTCAACTCACAGTTATGCAGCTTCTAGTCCTACAGCCATTTCTACAGTTTCCAGACAGATAATCTAATCAGCCAGTCACATGTTGCTGGGAAATCAAACAACTTCCCTCTGCATTCAACAATGGAGGCCTGGGCAAGGGGGCAGGGCTCGAAAGGGAGCCTTATCTCTCTCCTGATCACTTGCTGAACAGCTGTTCTGCGGCTCCCTTTCAACACCCCCTTCTCTCTTTGTAAAAAAAAAAAAAAAAAGGAGCACGATCTGCTTTTGGCCTCTAGGCAATTTGGCTCCAGGGACCATGCATTCACTCCATAAGACACACAGACATTTTCCCTTACTTTTTAGGAAAAAAGTTTGTCTTATGGAGCGAAAAATACGGTATTCATTTACACAATTAAGGACAAAATGCATATTAAGGATATGAAAATAGGAAACAGATAGTCATCGGGTGAGATCCAGCATAGTGGGAGTTCTACAAACAGGGTGCTACCACAGAGAAGGCCTTCTGCAAAATGGGTAATGGAATCAGTGGAAGTTCCTGCAGGGCTCAAAGTAGACATTTATAGGATTGTAATGTTAGTGTCTAATGTGTAGGAAGAGATGCAGCGGGAGGGGGAAGAGACTGATTTTAAAAAATAGGAAATTCAATGATATTGGTTAGCTCGTGGACATTTAGCAAACTCCCTCTTTGATGGTCCCTCTTTGCAATATTTCCTAATGTGTGCACATGAATTTCTGCCTGCAAGCTATGCAAATTATCTGTCTCTTGATTTGTTGCATTAGGATGAATTCTTAACGCATCTATGGGCACCAAAAAGTGGAGAGGGGAAGATGACATTAGGAAACGGCTATTATGGCCTAGCCTCTCTTATCAAGATCAGAACGCACCTTTCCGTTCACATGGGCAAAGATACAGCACATCGAAAGATTGCCTGAAGAACTTGGGGAGATGCTTCATTGAACGCTTTCCGCCTTGGTGAATCTTCAGAGAACCTGATACACAACGGGAACTTTGTAGAAGATAAGTGCATACATGCCCTGAGAAGGAAACACCCAAAGAACAAATCTGTACAGCCTTGACTTTTTCCTCTCACAAAGAGAAACATGAAAAAATCAATTGCAGATTCTGTTTTGCTTCGGCCACACAAAACACTATGAGTAATAGACATTGTATGGAAAAGAAGGTTGCAGAGGCAACTCCCTGCTGTACACTGCTGATCCTAACCCACCTACTGATGGGGACAATATGAGGGGTCTTGAGAGATGGGGTGGGGAACCTCAGGCCAGGGGTCAGACTATTTAGGACTATTCCCAGGTTTACCCCTCCCCAGGCCATACTTGCTTTGTCGGGAGTCCAGGTTCCCACTTGATAACACAGCAAGCGTAGTTAATTAAAAAGGATGATTTATTGTCAAAACAAACAGTTAGCTTCGGATGGCTCTAACACAGCTTCTGCCATCATCGATCAAGATGACCCTTCTGAATAATCCTTTCATTTCTACAGAATATATTGAACCATCCCATTTGACGACTCCTTGGGGAAATTGAACTATCCCCAATCTCTTCCTGCGCTGATATTTTGTTTTGCCTATGGCAGACCAACACAGCTACCTACCTGTAACAAGTAGCTGTCTTAATACAAAGGAATTTCAGAAATAGACTGGAAAGAGAAGTTGCTGAATTGCAACTCGTTACCAAACTTAAAACCATGGAGAGACGTGGTCTGAACAAAGACATTGGATTCTTATCTCATTATACATGACAAAGCTATCTTTAGCCATCTCACCCCTTGCTTTTTCCTTTAAGACTAATTGCAGTCGTTAACAGTCATCAACAGGTTAACCACACCCATCAGCCAATCACCCATTCCCACCACATTTCTGAGTAATATCCTGCCTCACTCTCTCACTATATATAAGGGTCTGGTGACTTCTGTTTCAGTGTATCTGAAGAAGTGTGCATGGACACAAAAGCTCATACCAAGAACAAACTTAGTTGGTCTCTAAGGTGCTCCTGGAAGGAATTATTATTTTTATTTTGTTTTCACTATGGCAGACCAACACGGCTACCTACCTGTAACTGTTGTGATGTACTATATCTTTGTGTTTTCGTGGCTAATCAAGTTCCAGTCCTTGGAGGGCTCCCTGCCTCTGTCTCTTCGTGTTCACTCAAGCCTTTTGGGTCTTCCATCTCCCAGCTTCCTCCCTCCTCTGATCTATGTCCCACCACCACTACTCTCCTGGGTCTGTCTTGTTCCTCTGTGCCCTTCCTAGGGGGTTCTCCAGCTGGAGCCTCCCACCACTCTTTGTCATCCAGCCAGTCCCTGACAATTGGCCAACTAGATGCCCATGGGAAGGCCATGAGAAAGACAAAGTGCATTAGTCCTTTCCACAGTGTGCATACAAACAAGAGGAATGCACATGCATACTTGTTGAAATGCAAGTATGTTAACCAAAACAGTTAGAGATTGCTGCAAAGGAGGAGGGGGAGTATTGCTGGTGTTACTGACTTTTTTATTCTGTTTCAAAAGGCTGGATCAGCCTCCCACTCTGTATTTGCCCAGTGGAAGACCATGCAATGTCAAAACACTGACATTGAGTCAGAAAAGGGCACAGATTCTTGTGGAGATGTGTGGGCTGCAGGTTGTGTTGTTCACCATACTTTAACAATCAGAGTGCACTTGAGTCAGATTGCTGGGCTTTTTGATTTCTGCAATTCCTGTTAACATACATACATATACATACATATACATATATACATTAGCAGCTGTGTATTGTTTGCCTGTTGTTTTTGTCCATGGAGGTTTCTTGGCAGGGATACTGAAGTGGCTTGCCGGTTCCTGCTCCAGGTGGATCACGTTTAGTCAAAACTCTCCACTATGACCTTTCCGTCTTGGGTGGCCCTGCACGGCATGGCTCATAGCTTCTCTGAGTTATTCAAGCCCCTTCACCATGACAAGGCAGTGATCCATGAAGGCAGTGAGAGATTTTACTTTCTTGGGCTCCATGATCACTGCAGATGGTGACAGCAGTCACGAAATTAAAAGACACCTGGCATGCACACTTCTTAGCTCATACTAATAACAAACTTAGTGGAAAAATATTTTGTTATCTGAAGAAGTGTGCAGGCACATGAAAGCTCATACAAACTTAGTTGGTCACTAAGGTGCTACTGGAATGATTTTTTTCATTATTTTCGTTTGACTAAGTTAAGTTTGACGTCGTAACTTATAAAGTAGCACTATATCCATTGGCAGCTAAGAAGATCAGGAGAAAAGAACTAGATAAAATAGCAGTCAATTGCAAAGGTGATTCGGACATTTAAGCTGGCACATTCTACCTGAGAACCCCTTGCTATTCTATCGTATGCAACAAATAATTTTTAGGAGAAGTGATCGTGGTTTATTGTTATCTGCAGTGCCTGATGCTTTTATGGTTTTTTGGCTTATTGTTGCTTTTATTTTTGTTCAAATCCAAACTCCTCCTCCTCCTCCTCCTCCTCCTCCTCCTCCTCCTCCTCCTCCTCCTCCTCCTCCTCTCTTCTTCTTCTTCTTCTTCTTCTTCTTCTTCTTCTTCTTCTTCTTCTTCTTCTTCTTCCCATTGTGAATGATGGAATGGAAGTGCTTGAATGATTACTTAGAAAGACAAGGTTCTAATGTAAAAATTTGGCTGTGTCTAGAATGACCTCGTGAATGGAAAAGGGGAAACATACATAGATACATAGCTATATATTAAGATGAAAATAACACTGAAATACAGATAAAATGTGAAATGTGAGGAAGTGTGAGAGTGATGGGAGTCTAATATTACTATTATTTTGTAAAATAGTGTTTATTGTATTGAAATATTATACTTTTCTTTATTTTTTACTGTCTACTTTTCTTTGCATTTTTTTTCTTTTCTTTTTCTTCTTTATTTCTTTTTCTGCATATTATTCTTTATTCATTGTTTGGTATTGATGTATTTACTTTGCAATATTTTTTTAAAAAAATAATAATTATTATTTATAAAAAGAAGGGGGAGGAAGAAGCTAGGGTGACTTTCATAATTCCCTGGAAAATAGGGACACTTGGAGGGTACGCACTGAAGCAATTCCATCAAGAAAACCGTCTGGATTCCATGCAATGCATGAGATCAAAGGGTTTATGGTTGCCATCAATGGTCCTTTGCATTAACTGGCCTGGCATGCAAAGGGCTGTTTGAGCCTCTGCTACGTACCGTTTTCTCTGGGGCCTAAGGACAATCAATGGGGAATAAAGCAATTCTGTAGTATTTGCGTGTGCCGGTGTGTTTTAATTCTAGGTCACCTTGTTTTCTCCATTATTTACTTGATCTTTGTAAGCTGCAGTGACTAACACTTGGGCTTAAGCTAGCTGATTGTATTGAGTTTGTATATCCTATGTGATAAGTTGGCACTAAGAAGGATTTTGATCTTTAATCTGGTTCAGAGTATTCTAAGGCACTCTGATTGCAGCCACGGGCGGTACATGCTCCAAATGAGATTGGAGAGCAAATTAAAATAAATAATGTTTCAGCAAATCGCATTGTCCTGGCTAAATGCATTTAGCCGTTTTCACTTTCCCTCTGCTGGGCTGCTTTCAAGGAAATTAACAATCAATGTATGCTTTTGATGGAAGAATAACGAAGCGGCTTTCGGGGGTAAGGGAAGCACGGAAAAGCTGTGTAGCTTCCCCCCCCCCCCCATGTAGCTACAGCATTACCAATAAGGGGGAAGGCTATGGAAAAGTCAGAGCACTGTAAAAATATATCACAATATTTTTTTTTTGTTTTTTGCCAGAGGCAAAGCATGGTAAATTGGCTAAGGCTTTCGTACAATCAGAGTTCACTTGAGTAAGATTGCTAGGGCTTTTGACTGCTGCAGCTCTTGCAACCAGGCTAGAGAAACTTTGTATTGTTTGCCTTGCTTTAAGGGAGAAAGTGAAATAATGAATTAGGAAAGGGATACCGCAAAGCAGCAGCGCCTATTTGATCCATTTATTGATTTGATCTGCTGTCCTTTTTGCTACACTTGTACTTCGTGGTGCTTTCTAGTTTCTTAGAAAGATTGGGAAGATTTTTAAACGTGGTCCATATATATATATAGGCAGAAAATATCATGAGAATCAATGCAGAGAGAGAGAGCAGATCCTCCAAGTGTCCCCATTTTCCAGGGACAGTCCTGAATTTACAAAAGGCATCCTAGTTTCTGATTTGATCCCAGAATCTCCGGCATTTCCTTAGAACGTCCCTATTTTCATTGGAGAAATGTTGTGGGGTATGGAGTTTTGCGACCCTCAAGCCAAGAAGGCAGCCCTGTATAGGAATATTTTTTAAAAAAAAGTTTAATGTTTTATTATGTTTTAATATAGATTGGAAGCCACCAAGAGTAGCTGGGACAACCCAGTATGATGGGTGACATTATGATGATGATGATGATGATGATGATGATGATTATTATTATTTACCTATTTTCATAGGAGAAATGCTGGAGGGTATGAGAGAGAGAGAGAGAGAGAGAGAGAGAGAGAGAGAGAGAATGAATATTGGCCAAAGGGAACAAATTAATAGACTATTTATGGTAACTCAGTTTAACACACAGTTTAATAAAGTGGAATGATTGAATCCCATGTATGGAGGTGTTTCCAATGTTGACAAAATTCCAAAAGAAGATTAAGCATTTGATGCTAACATCATTAAAGAAAATCTTCCCACTTCCTAGATGCCCAGCCATGCTGTTCACCTGTACCTGTTCCATCCTTATTTCACCTGTTCCATCCTTATCTCAGTCATCATGATATGTTGATATATCGTGATGTGGGAAACCAGGTATCACCTAGCCCTATTGGTGGCCTTTCAAATCGGAATCTTAATGACTTCATATAAACCTGATATATTAATCTGGGAGTCAGAAAACACGCTGGACTATGAAGCAGGACTGATAGCGACATATGGCGCAGAAACACTAATCGCATAAGTGGAAAGCAAATTCTTTAATAAGGCCTTCTTCTTTGCTATATTTTTGTTGGTTTACTCCAGTTTATTTCTTTTTAGCATGAAACCTAAGCCCTGGGCGTTCAGCAATAATTTCTGTTCATGGAGCATGGTAAATTCTGCTAATTTCTTCTCTTTCTTTTTTTTTTTAAAAAAAATCAACACTGACGAGGTAAAATGTGTAAATTGCAAGAAGACAGAAAAATGTTACAATGAATACATTAGATTATGTGCTTATGATATGCTGAAAGCATTAAATATAGACAAGTTACAGCACTGAGTAGTCTAGGGACCTTAAAATTTAATAAGCTGTAGCTACAGGCAAAAATCTAGCAGATGTAAGTGAGGAGGAGGAGGAGGAGAGTAATCTGCTGGTAGTACTCATTCAGAAGGAAGAAAGCAGTGTATGGATAATCATATTATTTTCTTCTTGTTTATTAGCTCTCAAATTGCCATCTACTATACACACATCTGATGTGGAAACTAAATGAAAGAAAGAAACGAGAAAGGGATTTGCGGTAATGTGTACATGCAGATATGGAGAGCAATGCAAATAATTTTTTTTAAAAAAATGCTTTATTGTACACATTGACAACAAACAAACAGACAAACAAAGCCATGCATTTACATCACCCGCCACCTCAAATACAAAATAAAAAAGTAAATTAGTACATTTTGTCAGTAAATCTTCTCAAAGCATATCCGGCTTCCTTATTTCTTTCAACATTTACAAACATATTGCATAAATCTATAGGTTCATTTTACAATAAACTATTACTCTTCCGTGTCTTTATTTCTTATTTAGTACAGCTGCAGAAGTTACTCAAAGGCAGCGACCGAGTTCATCCTGCAACATTTATTTTTAAGATATGTTTTGAAAACTTCCCACTTCGCCATAAATATTTGTTTTGACTTGTCTTTCATTTTTTTTCAGATAGTTGGGCCAGCTCCGCATACTCAGCTTGTCTTCGCAGTAGGGCTCTGTCCCGATGCCATGAAATGTCACAGCAAACTGGTAGATTCCTATCTGCTGCAGCCTTCATCTGCCTTCACAGCCGTTGTAACATACCGCTTGTTATCATCCACCTGTTCTGCTGTTGAGCAGTGGCGTAGGAAGGGCGGGGCATAGAGGGCGCTGCGCTCCAGGTTCCAGGGGAGGGGATGACACTCCCCAGCCCCTCCCCTGCTGCCCGGCACCCCATCCAGATGGGGAAAGCCCACGAGCCGCTGCTTGCTCGCCGGCTCGCCGCAGGAGCAGCAGGGGCAGCCCGGATGCATCCAGCTGGCACTGCTGCTCCCATGGTGAGCCAGCGAGCGTGCGGCGGGTCTTGGGGCTGCCTGACCCGCCACTCGCTTGCTGGCTCACAGCAGCGCCGGCCAGGTGGATCTGGGTTGGCACTGCTGCTCCTGTGGCGAGCCAGTAAGCAAGCAGCGGCTTGTGGGGCTGCCCGACCCACCACTCGTTCGCCGGCTCACAGCAGTGCCGGCCAGATCCACTACACATGCCCGGAAATTCCGGGCATGCACAGTGCATCCGACGCGCCGTGACGTCACGACACACGTGTCATGATTCCCCGCCCCCAGGGGGTGCCTCCACGCCACAGCCCCAGGCGGCGAAAAGGCTTCCTACGCCACTGCTGTTGAGGACTTCTTGTATCATTCTTTTTCTAGCTCCTTCCCTTTGACCTTACTGCCTTGGGTGACCCTGCTGGGAGTACAAGATTCCCGGCGGCTTCGCTCACAAGGGTCATAGGAACATGTGAGCCCACTCACCACGACAAGGTGATGATCCAGCGAGTGGATTTTAAAAATACATTGACTTCATATTGTTTTGTTTTGTTTCGGTTGCCAAAGCAGGTTGCAAAACCTAAATGTAAGAAGCAGAAAGAGGTGAAGAATCTCATCTATCAATATATAAAGCTAATTTATTTCTTCCACTTTCACGTTCCCTAAAGCAAACTCCCTATGATTTTTACAATAAAAGACAGCTTGTACTCAACTGTCAGACTCATGCTATGAGGGGAAATTAGAGGGGGGAAATTAGCTCTAAACAAAGCTCACACGTGTGGGGAGGGAAAGCTAGACACCATTAGGCTAAGTGTGATGAAGATTGAAATGAAATGCAGCCTTGCTTTGATCTTACTTTAGGATTAAACAGGTGCATGAATCCAACCATGATACAAAAATGCTTTTTATGACCCCCGGAACCCTGTCCCATCTCTCCCCCCCCCAATAGAAACGTAAAAAATGTTTATACATATATTTTTAACTGGCTGATCCCATGGAATCCTGAGATACCCGTTTGTTTTTCTGTGGCCATCAACGCCCCATCCCAATTTGTTAATTGAAAAAAAAAATACTTTATTTTTCCTTTTTACAGACTGCCCTTGCATGTATTTTTTTTTTAACAATTAATATTATTAACCAGTCCTGTGATTCCCCTGATGAAATTCCCCTGATGAATTTTTTTTTCAAGCCTGCTCCTAGACCCCCAAATGTATATTTAAAAAGGGGGATGGGCTATGCCCACTTCAATGTGTGATCTTCAAATGATTCACTTTGAGTAAATGCCCTAAAATAGGTTACCCATCCCTGTCCTAAAGTTTCCTTTACTAACTCGTCACAATGCACCTTGCTCTGCTCTAACAATGCTCAGATTAAAATAAAAAATAATTAAAAAAATCCTTCCAGTAGCACCTTAGAGACCAACTAAGTTTGTTCTTGGTATGAGCTTTCGTGTGCATGCACACAAAGACTCATACCAAGAACAAACTTAGCTGGTCTCTAAGGTGCTACTGGAAGGATTTTTATTTTATTTTTTATTTTGTTTTGACTATGGCAGACCAACACCTCTACCTACCTGTAAATGCTCAGATTGACTCCGACAAATCTCATAAAATCTTACAAGATCTAGATATAGGGAAACAGGTTTCCCTCCAATATCCTCAAGCATGTTATACAATTTGGTCTAATTTATTTTTGTTATCCTACTGTAATGCCTGCATCCACAACCTGGAGCCAGGATCATAGCTGTCAACTTTTCCCTTTTTTAAAGGGAAATTCCCTTATTCCGAATAGGATTCCTCGCAAGAAAAGGGAAAAGTTGACAGCAATGAGGCAGGTCAGGCATATTCATTTCCTCTTGCCCCATTGTTCTTCTCTGAAATTTGCTGTCCTCTGAATTTTGTGATGCAATTCTCCAACAAAAATGGAAGCATAAAATGCAGGTGTTGATTAAAATAACCTACATAACTGCATCATATTTGGTGGGATTCATGCAGAAATGCATATATTAGCCAAATGTACAGGTGAAACTTGAAAAATTAGAATATCGTGCAAAGGTTCATTTCATTCAATAATTCAACTTAAAAGGTGAAACAAATATATGAGATAGACTCATGACATGCAAAGCGAAATATGGCAAGCCTTTATTTGTTATAATTGTGACGATTATGGTGTATAGCTGATGAGAACCCCAAATTAACAATTTCAACTTTGGGGTTTTCATCAGTTGTACGCCATAATCATCACAATCATAACAAACAAAGGCTTGACTTATCTCGCTTTGCATGTCATGAGTCTATCTCATATATTAAATTCCATTAGCTAATGAAAACAATTGCTTACATAAATGGACTTTTCCACGATATTCTAATTTTTTGAGTTTCACATGCTTATGCAAAAACCAACATATGAGTATAAATACACTACCTGATTAGGGTACATAGGATTTCAGCCTGAATCCTATGCACATTTAATCAGAAATACATCGCACGTAACTCAAACTACTCCTGAGTATATTTGCTTAAAACTGCAGCTTTAATATATACACCTTTAAAATGAAACTATGAATCCATAAACATTATATATATATATATATATATATATATATATATATATATATATATATATATATATATAACTTACTGTCAATTTACCTCACGGTAGCCCAGATCAGAATTGCATCACCACATGTAGGATTGTGCTGCATGTTCCATGATATGCACTCAATTTTCTCTGGATTATAGCCAGAATAAATGTGAATTGTCTGCCCAAGCAGAGCACCACGACCAGCTTGCAAAAAGGAAAGCTGCTTAAAAAGGCACGTGAAGTGGAAAATAAATAGATAAATAGAGGCAGGAGGAGAATGAATGAATGAATGAATGAATGAATGAATAAAAACCCTCTATCATAATTGTATCATACCCTTTATCCTATATATATTCTCTCTCTTATTTTGGCTTTTCTGTATCTTTTCCTTTTTTAGATTAGTTTACCTTTTAATGTATCCTAGGTTGAAAACTTTCAATAAAAACATTTAACAAAAAAAATGCTTGCAAAGTTACGGTTATTAGATAGTCGTCCATCAAACGTGACCTTTAATTGGCTTTAAATCTTAACCTAATAAATCGTGAGGTGATTTTTTTTTAAACTTGCGGTGCTCGATAAATATAAACATTTCCTCCAAATAAGTCAGAGCCTAAATTTGCCTGGTTGTGACAGATAATAATAGACATTTGAGACATTGAGCGTAATCCAGGGTAGCTCTGACCAATATCTTTATGCACATGAAATTCAAATTCTATCCCAAAGGCTGGTCGCAGATGAGCATGATCTGAAGTTGATTTGACAGGAACAGTGTCATGCCCTGTGCATGTTAAAATTAGAGCTGCTGCATAGAGCTCCTGTAGGTCATCATTCAAGGAAAAACCTATGGATTTTATTGATACAGTCAGCCCCATGAAAATGCCGATAACCTGTTTAAAGATTGAACTTGCACATATTGCTGACGATGTATTTATTTTTTATGTAAGAAAAGCATTTTTGTTTCCAAACTCATGGATGTGAGATAAATTGAACCTTGACAATGCCCCCTAATAATAATAATAATAATAATAATAATAATAATAATTTATTTATACCCTGCCCATCTGGCTGGGTTTCCCCAGCCACTCTGGGCAGCTTCCAACAAAATATTAAAATACAATAGTCTGTTAAACATTAAAAGCTTCCCTAAACAGGGCTGCCTTCAGATGTCTTCTAAAGGTCTGATGAATCACTGGAAACACGGCAGAAACAACTCAGTTAAAATTAGTTTGCCATCCTGCATGATGACATCACAGCCTCCAACATTTATCTGATGAAAATAGGGACGTCCTATTCCATATTATTATTATTAACAACAACAACAACAACAGCAACAACAACAACAACAACAATAACCCGCATATCTGATTGGGTTGCCCCAACCACTCTGCACAGATTTCAACATACAGTGCTTTTTTCTTAAAATAATAATAATAATGTTTAAGGGTACTCCCATTTTGACTCAAGAAAATCTCCGTTTTATAGTTCAAATCAGGGAAAATAAATACAATAAATGGACAAAAGCACAAAGATTCACAAAATGTTTAGGGGTATGTGTACCCCAGTGTACTCCCAGAAAAAAGCACTGCCAGCATATATAAAAACACAACAAAACATTAAAAAGCTTCCCTGTACCCTTCAAATGTCTTCTAAGGGTTGTATGGCTACTTATTTCCTTGGCTCGGGGTGGGGGGGTCGCATAGCTCCATACCCTCCAACATTTCTCCAATGAAAATAGGAATGTCCAAAAGAAACGCGGGACATTCCAGGATCAAATCAGAAACCGGATTGAATTCTGTAAATACCTCTGTATACGTACCTATGCTTTAAATGTTAACAACGAAGTATTTTTGATTAGCTATCAAAAGGTTTGGCCCTTTTGTAGTCTTGGAGGTAAAGAGGTAAAGACTTAAGCATAAGCTTAATTCTCCCATTAATCTAGGATCATGTCCTTTCTGTATCCCATTATTTTCATGTCATAGAACACAGATAATGTATTTGTTGTCTACCCTAACTCTCCTCCATTGGAGGATGTGACTTGCTTTTCTAATGATTCCTAATATATTTTATTTTAAGTGCAGATTTAAGCAACTGCGATTATGAGTCTTACACTTGTTAACTTTTAGAAAGGAAGTGTGCCTTCCCCTGTAGAAAGAATGTGTTTCTACCAAATGTTGCACAGATATTTTCTTCCTACTAGTACACATTGTATTCCAAACAGAATAAATGAAAAGGGATTTCTTGGAACATACACATAAATTGCTTCTACAAACTTGGCAATTTCAGCTTTGTTAAGAAAGCAATTCCCTTTTGTCATTAAGCATTTATTTCCTCTTTTATACCAAATGCATTATTTATTGTGTCTGAACACGTTTTGGGCGATGATAAATTATATTTGCTGTATTTCTTCTTTTGCAAATGGCCAAGTCTTCTATACATTTAAATTAAACAAAAGCAAACATGTCTTTATTTTAAATATAGATTTAGAATTGCTGATTTGAATCCCGTTTCTCTCCCTAAAATTGGCATCAGCTTCAGAATTATATTGAAATAGGTCAGAGGAACTGATATGCTACTTAACTAAAAAATATTCTCCATATTAGCTGGGGATTCCATCATGTTCAAATGCATTTATTTCCATTATGTTCAATCACTTTTGCTTCTTCTTAAAAATGAATTGTTAAATGCTTCTGTGCTGAACCAGTGACAGTTAATGTTATTGGTTGCACACTATAGTCTGCGGTATACTAAATTATTTTTATAATCTATTTTTATAATCTAGTAAGCAAAAGAAGAAGAAGAAGAAGAAGAAGAAGAAGAAGAAGAAGAAGAAGAAGAAGAAGAAAAGTAAGCATTGGGTGGGATCCTGACCATAGCTGTCAACCCTCCCTGCTGTTTCCCAATGCTATAATAAGGGAATTTCCCGCAAAAAAAGGAAAAGGTTGACAGCTATGATCCTGACAACACTAACCATTTTCAGAGAGAAACTAAAATTGATAAATTCAGCCATCTCTCGTTTAATCTAATACACAGAGTGGATTCTGTTCTTGTCCTATCATGTCTGTTTTTAAATGATGATTAATGCTCCTGCTATTGCAATTTTTTATATTGTGCATTTGACGTGGGTAAGCTGCCTTGAGTGAAAATGTCCCAAAAGGTGGGCTACCAAGTGTGAGTGTGTGTGTGCGTGTGTGTGTGTGTGTAAAGGTAAAGGGACCCCTGACCATTAGGTCCAGTTGCGGACGACTCTGGGGTTGCGGTACTCACCTCGCTTTACCGGCCGAGGGAGCCGGCGTACAGCTTCCGGGTCATGTGGCCAGCATGACTAAGCTGCTTCTGGCGAACCAGAGCAGCGCATGGAAATGCCGTTTACCTTCCCGCCAGAGCGGTACCTATTTATCTACTTGCACTTTGACGTGCTTTCGAACTGCTAGGTGGGCAGGAGCAGGGACCGAGCAACGGGAGCTCACCCCGTCATGGGGATTCGAACCACCGACCTTCTGATCGGCAAGCCCTAGGCTCTGTGGTTTAACCCACAGTGCCACCCGTGTGTGTGTGTGTGTGTGTGTGTGTGTGAATGAATATTGCAATGGAAGTGCCCTGAAATACTGCACCCCAAGAAATTCATATAAGATACATAAAAGTGAATTCTTTCTCTTTCCTTTATGGCTTCATCAAGTCTTCTGCTATACTTATCTGTAAATGGGATCCTCCTTAATGAGGGTCCTGGTTGCGCATGGGCCTGAGACACCCTCCTGCTGGGTTGTAGGTGGGGGGCGTGCCCCAGGCCTTTTCTGTGGTCCCCACAATCACACCAGGCCGTTTGAGCCAATCCGATGCAGGTGGCATGATGGGGGGGGGCTATAAAAGCGGCAGCACAATGTGGCTGAGGCACTTGCTTCGTGCTGCCAAACACCCGCCCTCCCGTCCCTATCTGTTGGTGTTGCTACTTTAGCCTTGCTTCAGACCTTGGTTGGTTGCTTGTTTTGGAACAGGGGCCGGGTAGGATTTTTTTTTTCCATTTGGCAAATTGGCACTGGCCACTTGATTTTCGCCTACCCCCTTAGCAATCGTCACAACTTTGTCTGGTATGGCAGTTAGGCATTGGCTTAGTGAGGTGTGGGGGAGGGGAGGTGCGGCCATACCTGCCCCTCCATGAATAAGGGTATTCCGGTAAAGGACTCTGGGGGTCCTGGATCTCGTCTGAAGTCTGCTTGAGGGGCTAGGGCCATGCCAGGACCACAGGTACCCCGTGGTGAGCTTTGGTTGGTTTTCATTGATGTTGATCCCTCGTTTAGTGTTTACCCTTCCAGACTACCAGCCAGAGAGGCAGGAGCATAGCTGTCAACTTTCCCTTTTTTGCGGGAAATTCCCTTATTCCAGCGCCGTTTTCCATTGAAAAAAAAGGAAGGTTGACAGTTCTGGGCAGGAATCAGTTATAGTCGGTTGCCAATGCCTAAGCCAATACCACTCACTTTGCTGTAATCAATAAAGTTGTGGTCTAAATTTTGCCCCAAAACTTAAACCTAAATTATGTGTCACTGTGAAGTTATTTACTTAGGGGAGGGCTTGGGGGCGTCAGAGCGCAACCCTAGAAACCCAGGCCAGCCCTACTGTCAGACAGAAGGAGGGAGACACTTCAAGGGGGCAGATACTGGAGCAAGTTGGGAGGAGGAAGAAGTGATGGAGAAGTGTCGGAGAACAGAGCTGCTTGTCCCACATGACCTGCCTTGCAAGGTAGCCTGCAGTCCATAGGTGTGGCAGAGAACACCATCATCTCATACCCTCCAACATTTCTCCGATGAAAATAGGGACGTTCTATTCCATAATAATAATAATAATAATAAAAAGGGAGGGAGGATAAGGTTTTCTGAACGATTAAGGCATACATTAGTTGCAGATAGCATAAGGGTGCATTTTTCATCCATCAAAGTACTGATTGGTATTGCTGCTGTTTATTCTAGAGCCCCATAAAAAATGTCAACCAGTTTTTAAATGCAGTCCCTCCCATATTTCTCTGATGAAAATAGGGATGTCCTATTCTATTATTGTTGTCGTTGTTGTTGCTGCTGTTGTTATATTTATACCCGACCCATCTGACTGGGTTGCCCCATCCATTCTGGGCAGCTTTCAACATATATTAAAACATTAAACAACTTCGCTATTCAGGGCTACCTTCAGATGTCTTCTAAAGTTTGTATAGCTACTTTTCTGCTTGGCTCGGAGGTCGCATAACTCCATACCCTCCAAAATTTATCTGATGAAAATAGGGACGTCCTAAGGAAAAGCGGGACATTCCGGGATGAAATCAGAAACCGGGACGGCTTCTGTAAATCTGGGACTGTCCTTGGAAAATAGGGACACTTGGAGGGTCTGTCATTTTCCCAGCATGAAAGCAAGTTTCAGCTGCCAGTCTGGTTGGTTTCTGTATGTGGAGTAGGAACGGATGCTATCTTGCCACTTTATCCTACAAAATGAATTGGAGTGGCCCCGCTAGGCACACTTATTTTGGAGTAAGTACCATTGAATTCAACAGGATTTGCCTCTAAGCCAACTTTATAGAACTGGGGTGCTAGAAAACATCCTGCAAATAGTGTTTGTGTCTTAAAGGGTTTGCATGAAATGAGTAATGAAGAGTTTCTTATTCCTTGCTATTTTCTTCTTTTTCTAAAGTTCACTGCTGAGTCTCATATTAGCTACAGGATTACAGAACCTAATCACTGTGGCCATGCATCCCGTCTTAATTTTTTTGTTTACATGCATTGTTAGCCCAGTTTTAAACCTAACTATGCAGATCTCATTCATATGAATGGGACACATAATGGCAACAAATCCATCACTGTTCCCTCTGTGGTTTCGCTTGCTTTGGGTTATCAAAAACTGTTTTCACATCATCATGTTGTATTAAGCCACCATGACATGTGGATTAAAAATGAATTGCTACAAAAAGCCAGTTCTCACTTTGAATAGAATGAAAAGGGAGTGTTATGATCTAAACCTTTCCAGCGTCACCTTAATATAAAACCTAAACATACTTTTGGGGGAGGAAAACACAAGACCCAAAAGCAGGGAACGAAAAATAAGGAAATGTTCTAACCCCAGTGAAGATTTCCTGGTGTTGGTGGCCATTACTGCCTCTCGGGGAGCAAATCTATAGTTTGACTGTGTGCTGTTTAAAGAAATACTTCTATTTGTCTGTCCTGAATCTGTCGCGGGTTGCATTTTTAAAGTACAGAAAAGTATTAGTTTAATGCGTAGAAATCATTGCATGGAATGGGTTCGAGTAGAAGGTTCTGGTAATTTCTCCGTGTGATACAAACTAGAAGTTTCTAGCTGACTAGTAAGTTTCTATTCTGCATGGAAACAAGCAGAAGGTTCCTGATGTTTGAGTTATTTCTTCAGAGAAGCTGAGTGCAGCCGGTTTGAGCTCGCCATGTTATCTTCCTCCCAAGTTCATGGCTGCCTTTAATTGCAAGGCCGAAAGGAGTTTCCTTTCTTCCCTTTCCCTCTCTCTACATTCTCTCTACTCTGTTTGAGTGTGTGTTTCTCTTATTGAGTGCTATTTTCTATGCTAAGTTTGAGTTAAGTTTGTAACAACTGGATTTTTAAGAGACTGTGCCAATCCAGAAGAGTCCGATTCATGACTGTTAGCTTATTTACTTCAGTAAACTCTGCTAAATGTTTTCTTTGCTGCGTCTGCGTCATTTTTGAACCATGCATCATGCTTAAATGTTTTTACTCTCCTGACTATTCATTGCAGCTCGCTCGGGATCGTTATGGAGCAAATTCACGCCAGAATCTTCCCACATTCCCACATCATTGAATGGATCATTCATTCATTCATTCATTCATTCCATTTATATGACACCTTCATCTTTCAAGGATCTTGTAAGGTCCATGGGGTAGTTGCTTGCGAGTAACCAGGCAAGACTCCGACCAGTGTTTTAGTAGGTTTATTGTGCATACTATTTATAGTGCAGAGCTACAAGTTAATGTCTGTATCAGTTCCTCGCAGAATCTGGGAGTGGCCCCTTCCGGCTCTGACCCCAAAATAAGAGTTTCGGTATCCGAAATCTCCGCCTCCCCTCCTTGCGTTTCACCCCTCTGTGCACTTGGGGCAACAGAAATGGTGTGTCTCCCTCCTCGCCCGCTGAGTGAGGGGGGGGTGCAGGGTCTCTCCAACATCCCCAGAGCCTCTGCTCTCAAGCCTTTGAGCTGCCTACCCCTCCCCACTAGAGACATCGCTACTCTCTCCACTGGCCGGGACTCTCTGTAGCATCCCGAGAGCCCTTCCACCACCCTGTGCTGAGCCAGGGACAGTTCCCTGACAGATCTCAAGATTGGTCCTGAGTTCTAGTGCTGCACGACATGTCTCTATCCACTTTCTCAATGCCGTGCAAAGTTTGTGCACTTGTATCATGTCACCTCTCACTTGCCTTTTCTCTAAACTAAAAGGCCACAGGTACTGCATTGAGTAGGGAGATGTGTGGACAAAATGGAGAAGCCTGGAAGGTTGCACTGGGTGCTTGGACTGAGATACCCCACCACTGGCACAAACCACCTGCATTTTAACTCAGACAATTTAACTAAAATGCTATATTGCAATATTGCCCAGGTAAACTCACTTGCAGGGACGTGGGTGGCGCTGTGGTCTAAACCACTGAGCCTAGGTGTGCTGGCCCCAAGGGTTTGTCCATGAAGCGAGGTCCAAATCCAGTCCTGGGTCTAGGGGTCCAAAGGAGGTCAATCCGGCAGGGAGCGAGGCAGGGAGCAGATCAAGGTCCAAGGCAGGTTCAGGCACAAGGTTGCAGGTTGAGCACACGCTTGCAACTAAGTTGCTCACGCAACTTGGGCTGGGTCTGGCTGGCTTTTATCTGGCCCTATGCTTAGGGCGGTCCCGATCCTCCGGAGACTCGCCTCTCCTCCGGGCCTGGAGGCGAGCACTCCTCCTGCAGACACTTAACTCCCTTCGCCTCTCTGCCCTGAGCCTCTGTAGCTCAGGAGAGGATGGTGGGTTACTGGACCCAGGGGATGCCTCAGCTTCCTCTGAAGAGGCTGGGAGTGGAGCACCTGCAGGCAATGGGTCCTCCCTCCCATCAGGAGCCAGAGCAGACTCTGCTGATGCCTGCACCTGGGGATCCAGCACAGGTGGGGATCCTTCAGGCTCAAGCCCTGGCCCCGGCTCAGCTGGTTCTGGAGGCGGGGAATCCCGTGCAGGCTGGGATCCCTCAGGTTCAGCATCAGAGTCTGACTCCCAGGCCATCACACCATCCCCCCTCCCAGGCCCCCCCCTCAACCGAGGGGCCGGACCAGGCTTGCTGGGGTAAGCTGCATGGAAATCACGGAGGCAGGCAGGTGCGTGGACGTTTTCCGCTGGTTCCCATGAACGATCCTCAGGCCCATACCCCTTCCAGTCGATGAGGTATTGGAGCTTCCCCCTGCGGTATCGTGAGTCGAGAATGCGCTCCACCTCGTACTCAGGCTCCCCCTCAACCAAAACTGGCTGCGGTCGTGGATTGTCTGGGTGGAACTCGTCGGGCGGGGCGACTGGACTAAGTAGGGACCGGTGGAACACTGGGTGAACCTTGAGCGATGGAGGTAACTGGAGGCGAAACGCCACCGGCGACACCTGCGCAGTGATGGTGAATGGGCCGGCAAACCGTGCATCCAGCTTTCGTGAGGGCCGAGAAGGATGCAGGTGACGGGTAGAGAGCCACACCCGATCGCCAACATGGAGTTCTGGCCCCTCCTGACGATGTCGGTCAGCCTGGGCCTTGTATGCGTCCTTGGCCTGGCGCAGTTGCTCCATCAATAATTGTTGCTGGGACTGAAGCTCCTGAAGCCAGTCTGTCACTGCGGGGACCGCGGAAGCTGGCAGCACGTCCGGGAACAAACGAGGATGGTAGCCGTAGGAGGCCTGGAACGGGGTCTGCTGGGTGGAGGCGTTCACTGCATTGTTGTAGGCGAACTCTGCCAATGGCAAGTGATCGACCCAGTCATCCTGCTGGAAACTGCAGTAACACCGGAGGTACTGCTCCAGCACCGCATTTGCCCGTTCCGTCTGGCCATCGGTCTGCGGGTGGTGGGCCGAAGATAGACAGACCTCCGTCCCAAGGGTCTGGTGCAGGGCTCGCCAGAAGTGGGATGTGAACTGGACGCCGCGGTCAGAAACCACACGCTCGGGCAGGCCATGCAGGCGGAAGATGTGCTGCAAGTACAGTTGAGCCGTTTCCTTAGCTGTAGGTATGGACGGGCAGGGGGCACAGTGCACCATCTTAGTGAAATGGTCCGTGAAAACCAGGAGGCAGGTACAGTGACGAGATGGGGGCAAGTCCACCACAAAGTCCAGCGAGACCGTGTGCCAGGGACGCGGTGGGACTGGTAATGGCTGGAGCAGACCGGGGGGTCGCCCGGTAGGACCCTTGGCCCTCTGGCAGACATCGCAACCAGCAACATAGCGTGCCACATCAGCCTTCAGGCGGGGCCACCAGAACTCCCGGCTTACCAGATGGGTGGTCCGGTACCGCCCAAAGTGCCCTGCTGCTGGGGCATCGTGGGACATCTGGAGAACCTCAGCCCGCAATGGTCCTGGTGGGATGTATAGACGACCCTGGTGCAGCAGTAGGCCCTGGTGCAGGGCCAGCCCCGGATATCGAGGGCATGACCCGTCAGACAGTTCCCGGAGCCGTTCCTGTGCCCAAGCGTCGACCCGTTGCTGTTCTCGCACCCGAGCCTGCAGCGGCTTGGCCTCCTGAGTGGCCAGGAATGCGGCTGGTGGTAAGATAGTCGTCGGTACTGCCTGCTGTACAGTGTCTGCGACGTCCTCAGGTTTCCGGGACAGGGCATCCGCTTTCCGGTTTTGGGAGCTAGGGATGTAGCGGATCCGGAACTGGAACCGGGAGAAAAACAGCGCCCACCGGATCTGCCTTTGGTTCAACTTGCGGGTGGTCTGGAGGTACTCCAGATTCCGGTGGTCCGTTCTCACTTCCACCGGGTGTCGTGCCCCCTCAAGATGATGGCGCCAGACCTCAAAGGCCACCTTGATGGCCAGTAGTTCCCGCTCCCACACGGTATAGTTACGCTCCGCCGGAAGGAGCTGCCGGGAGTAGTAAGCGCAGGGTAACAGTGGCGCATCGGGTCCGTGTTGCTGAGACAGGATGGCACCGAGAGCCGTACTGGAGGCATCAGTCTCCACCACGAAGGGACGAGAGGGATCAGGATGCTGTAAAATCGGCGCCCTCTGGAAACAGGCTTTCAACCCCTGAAATGCCACTTCAGCCTCCTCATCCCAGGAGAAGGGCGTCTTGGGGCGCAGCAGTCGGGTTAATGGGGTGGTGCGATGAGCATAATCTGCAATGAAGGTCCGGTAATAGTTGGCGAACCCTAGGAACCGCTGTAAGTCCTTGCGGTTCCGGGGCGCTGCCCACTCTCGAACCGCAGCCACCTTCCCAGGGTCCATCTGCACCCCGTCAGGGGAGAGTCGGTGTCCAAGGAAGTCTACTGACCGCTGGTGGAACTCGCACTTGCTGAGCTTGGCGTACAGTCGGTGCTCCCGCAAGCGCTGCAACACGGACCGAACATGACTCTCGTGACGGGCTGGGTCACGGGAATAAACCAGAATATCATCTAGGTACACCACCACGTATTTGTCTAGCAAGTCCTGGAACACGTGGTTGATGTACCGTTGAAACACGGCGGGCGCGTTGCATAATCCGAACGGCATAACCAGGTATTCAAACTGCCCATACCGGGTCCCGAATGCAGTCTTCCACTCGTCCCCGGCACGGATCCGAATCAGGTTGTAGGCCCCTCGGAGGTCCAGTTTGGTGAACATCTGCGCCCCCTGCACCCGCTCCAGCAATTCTGCAATAAGGGGCAAGGGGTACCGGTCTGGGATGGTGATCTTATTCAGGGCCCGGTAGTCATGGCAGAGGCGAAGCTCCCCACACTTCTTCTTAACGAAGAGTACAGGAGCGGCAGTGGGTGAGGTAGAGGGCCTAATGAACCCGCGTTCCAGGTTCTTGCGAAGGAAGTCCTGCAAGGCTTCACGCTCTGGCTCCGAAAGAGAATATAAGCGGCTCACAGGCAGGGGCGCCCCAGGCTGTAGGTCTATGCCGCAGTCGAAGGACCGATGAGGCGGCAGCTTGTCTGCTCCCTGTTCCTCGAACACGTCTAAATAGTCCTGGTACACAGCAGGGAGCGTTGACAAAGCCTGACCCATGGGGGCAGCTGCTACTAACTCGGACTGAGCATGGGAACCCGGGTCTGGGAAGCGTACCGTCCGATTGACCCAGTCGATCTGAACATTGTGCGACTCCAGCCAGTCCATCCCAAGCACCAGGGGAAACCGGGGCATGGTGGCAATGTCCAGGGTTCGCACCTCCCGGTGCTGCTGGTAGCACAGGACCAAGGGCTGGGTCTCCCGAGTAACAGCGCCCGAGCGTAGGAGCCGTCCGTCAATTGCCTCCACCTGTACTGGTTCCGGCTTGTTCTGAAGCGGCACCTGATGCTGAGTGGCGAAGGCAGAGTCCATATAGGAGCGGGTTGCCCCCGAATCCACCAGAGCGTGGGTGAGAATCCAGGGCCCACCGGGGGGGTATAGACGCACCGGTATCATGAGGTGTTGCAATTCCACTGGTGAGGGCCCATCATGCGATGCTTGGGACCCCAGGTAGCCTGGGTCATCGGCTACTGGGGTTGGCCGTTTTCCCTGCGGCTGGCGTTTCTCAGGGCAGGTTTGGGCGTAGTGTCCACTCCCACCGCAGTAGAGACACAGGTTCCCCTCCCGACGCCGAGTCTTTTCCGAGGGGGAGAGGCGAGGCCGCGCTGCCCCTAGCTGCATCGGCTCCTCCAATGACTCAGCTCTGGCCACGGAACTGCAGGGAAGCACCGGCGCCGGGAGGCCGGAGTGCCGGCGGCCCCGGGCCTGGCGACGGTCCTCCAACCGATCGTCTATCTGCAGACTCCGTTGGATGAGGGCATCCAGTGTGGCAGGGCGATCCAACGTGGCCAGCTGATCCAGTATCTCGTCTGAAAGTCCCTCGAGATACTGGTCCCGCAGGGCAGAGTCGTTCCAGGTCAAGTCCTGCGCCAGCAGCCGAAATTCCGTGGCATAGGTGGCCACTGTGGACTTGCCCTGTTTCAACCGCCGAATTGCCCGATTGGCTTGACTCCCCTTCTGAGGGTTGGCGAACGTGGTTTCCAGATGATTGCAAAACCCCGTATAGTCTGTCAGCAAGGGGGAGTCTTGCCGGAGCAGCGGCAACGCCCACTTGGCCGCCTGGTCCTTCAGCAAGCTGATCAGGAAGTGCACCTTAGTGTGATCGTCAGGGAAATCCCGAGCTCGCCCCTGAATATACAGCTTGGCCTGGGCGAGAAACATGGGAAAGCTGGCTGGGGACCCATCAAATTTCTCTGGCAGGGCCACTGGGTACTTGCCAGGAGCTGGGGCGGCGGCCCCAGGAGCCAGTAAGGCATCCAAACGCTGCTGAAGCGCCGTAACCACATTGCTTAGCTGCTGCACGGTGTGGGTCAAGGCCTGGTTCTCCTGGGCCAATGCCACCAGCGCAGCCGCCTGGTCAGCCATGGCTACTAGTTCCTCCCGAACGCACCCCAGCGAAGGGGGAGTGCGGGTGTGGCGTGAGCAAACTGTGCTGGCCCCAAGGGTTTGTCCATGAAGCGAGGTCCAAATCCAGTCCTGGGTCTAGGGGTCCAAAGGAGGTCAATCCGGCAGGGAGCGAGGCAGGGAGCAGATCAAGGTCCAAGGCAGGTTCAGGCACAAGGTTGCAGGTTGAGCACACGCTTGCAACTAAGTTGCTCACGCAACTTGGGCTGGGTCTGGCTGGCTTTTATCTGGCCCTATGCTTAGGGCGGTCCCGATCCTCCGGAGACTCGCCTCTCCTCCGGGCCTGGAGGCGAGCACTCCTCCTGCAGACACTTAACTCCCTTCGCCTCTCTGCCCTGAGCCTCTGTAGCTCAGGAGAGGATGGTGGGTTACTGGACCCAGGGGATGCCTCAGCTTCCTCTGAAGAGGCTGGGAGTGGAGCACCTGCAGGCAATGGGTCCTCCCTCCCATCAGGAGCCAGAGCAGACTCTGCTGATGCCTGCACCTGGGGATCCAGCACAGGTGGGGATCCTTCAGGCTCAAGCCCTGGCCCCGGCTCAGCTGGTTCTGGAGGCGGGGAATCCCGTGCAGGCTGGGATCCCTCAGGTTCAGCATCAGAGTCTGACTCCCAGGCCATCACACTAGGGCTTGCTGATCGGAACGTTGGCGGTTCAAATCCCTGTGACGGTGTGAGCTCCTGTTGTTCGGTCCCTGCTCCTGCCAACCTAGCAGTTTGAAAGCATGTCAAAGTGCAAGTAGGTAAATAGGTACCGCTGTGGCGGGAAGATGAACAGTGTTTCCGTACGCTGCTCTGGTTCGCCAGAAGCGGCTTAGTCATGCTGGCCATATGACCCGGAAGCTGTACGCCGGCTCCCTTGGCCAGTAAAGCAAGATGAGCACACAACCCCAGAGTCGTCCACGACTGGACCTAACGGTCAAGGGTACCTTTACCTTTAAACTCACCTGCAATGTATATTATCGCAGTAAAATTAGCCCTTCCCTAAAGCTCAAATTTCAGTACCTTTAAATTAGGTTTGGCATGTTTCAAAAAGTGAAAGTTGTTGAGTGTTTTTCGGCAAAGTTCAAAAAGTGAAAGTTGTTGAGTTTTGGGGGGCAAAGTTTTGTTTTGTTTTTTGTTTTTTTTGCAAAATCTCATACCGCCTCTTGCTCTTACCAGCACGGCGCAGCAGGGCTGCCCACTTCCCGATTAGCACAGCACTGGAAATAGCTTGTGCACATGCGCAAGCATCATTGTCGGCACACTTCTGGGTCTGAGGAGGCCTGTGTGCATGCGCACAATCTACTTCCAGTGCTCCGCCGACCCAGAAGTGCGCCGGAAATAACATGTGCACATGCATATAGGTGCGCGCTCCCCTGCCCTCCAGCCCGCTGCACGATCGGCGCTGGAGGAACCGGCCTGAGGCCTGGTAAGTTTGCGGACCCCTGTTCTAGGAGCCACAGGTGAGAGCTGAGTACCAGGTGGCAACCCAAGGTGGACAAACAACCCCAGAAGGAGCACCATGTGTCCCCCACTGGAAATATTGTTATCGTTGTTGTTTAGTCATTTAGTCGTGTATGACTCTTTGTGACCCCATGGACCAGAGCATGGCAGGCACTCCTGTCTTCCACTGCCTCCCACAGTTTGGTCAAACTCATGTTAGTAGCTTTGAGAACACTGTCCAACCACCTCGTCCTCTGTCGTCCCCTTCTCCTTGTGCCCTCCGTCTTTCCCAACATCAGGGTCTTTTCCAGGGAGTCTTCTCTTCTCATTCCCCCAACATACCAATTCCCCTGATATGTATCATGCAATGAAATCTCACAGAAGCTTCATTTTAAAAAGTCAACCCCACAGTGAAATGGTGAGATAGAAATTTGCGTATCAGGATGCACTGGCTCTGTCGCCAGTGTCTCTTTTTAGGAAATAGAAGGCAAAAAGGTTATCATTGCATCTACCAATGATCGTTTCTAAGTACACAAACAATAAATCTGATATTGGTAGTTGACAACTGTAATTAAGATATGTTCATTATATTTACATACTCTGCTTTTTTGGGAAAAAAGCAAAACAAAACAAAAAGCATGTATAATAGAAAAAAAGCACCAGATCTGCATAATATATGTACTACACACACCAAGCATAATTGAATATATTGCTACCAAACAGTATGCCGAAAACCTTGTACGCTTCTTGTAAACTTTGATTGATTGTCTCTATTTAACTTGTGCCCTTGTGTATATCTTCCGAGAACGATGCTGAAGTTCCGCAGTATTAAATGCTCTATATTCGTATTAAGTTCACAATGCATTGTGTAAAGCAGGATATCAAATCCAAACTCTTCTTCTTCTTCTTTGGAAATGAAGCCTTATTTTAAATTAAACCACCTTCTTCTTACTGACATGTGTGTGTGTGTGTGTGTGTGTGTGTAAAATAAAAGATTAGATGTCGTTGTGAGGGAACCTAAGAATCTGAAAGACATTGTCCACAAACGTTGACAATGTCCAACCCTCATTATTACCTGGGGCAATGTACCGTCTATTCATGAGGACAACTCACACCAAAATGATTTAACATACTGTTATTCCAAAGGTAAAACTTGGATAATGGAGGCAATTTAGGAGACATTACAAAATGGTATTTTATAGAAAGAAGGGCACAGAAGGACATTTTTAAAAGGTGTTTATCCCCCCCATGAATAATTATAGTGTCTTTTAGCAATGTTCTGAAAAAACTGCTTTTTCATATTTATATATAAAGCATTCTAGAAGATAATAACGTGCATGTTGCTTTACACACACTTACTTACGCATAAAGCACTGAAAATGTCCGCTATCTTTAAGAACAAGGTCCTATTATTTACAAAAAAGCAGTTTCTTCCTTACCTTTCATGGAATCCACTGCAATGAAACATAGCCATCTGCTGTTCCCTAAGCACAACATTCTGAAGCATGCTGTATGTCAACTTTGGATAGAGCCTATGACCATTTCCATCAGTTTGTCCATTCCCCCCCCCCTCTCTCTCTCTCTATATATATATATATATATATATATTCATTCATTCATAGAGGTTGGATGGCCATCTGTCAGGGATCCCAGCATTGCAGGGAGCTGGACTAGTTGACCCCTGCCATCCTTTCCAACTCTACAGTTCTATGATTATATGATTAATGCAAACCAGCATGAGAGTTCAAGGCAGGCAGGACAGGTACCTGCTGTATGCAGAGTAACATTATCAATTACACACCGCATTAAGTGTGTCATCTATGCGTTTGAAGGGAAAGGAGGAGATTCCCGCCTCTTGAATCTAGATAAGTGATAAGGGGAAGTGAGCCATTGGAAATATAGTGGTGGCACATCCTGTAGAAGGAAGGAATTGTGGTGTTGTCTGCAAGCGCCACTTTTGCCCCTCAGTGCAGCTGAGCCACGACTCCTGTGTCCCCCTTGCAAGGCCCAATGGACTATGTGCAGAGCAGCAGTTTGACTAGCCAGTGGTGTAGCATGGGGGCAGGAGGGCCGTGGCCCCGGGTGCAAATTTCTGAGGGGGCGCAAGGACCTCTTCCCATTCATGAAAAACCATGGCTGAAATGTCACTTGTGCAAATGGCTCCTTTGTCAATTTCTTTGCTGGGAGAATGTCTTCTCTTGCCTGTCTTTTCCAGAACAGTTACAGGTGGGTAGCCGTGCTGGTCTGCCATAGTCGAAACAAAATAGAAAATTCTTTCCAGTAGCACCTTAGAGACCAACTGAGTTTGTTCTTGGTATGAGCTTTCGTGCTCATACCAAGAACAAACTCAGTTGGTCTCTAAGGTCCTACTGGAAAGAATTTTCCAGAACAATTTCTTTCTGTGCAAAGCCTGGACAGTTTCATGCAAGTAATCCCTCCAGCTTCAGTTCCTTCCGGGCTCAATTCCTTCCTTCCTTCCTTCCTTCCTTCCTTCCTTCCTTCCTTCCTTCCTTGCCTGTCTTGAATGCTCTTCCCCCTTCTCTGGCTTATCTCTGCTCCCCGGTTGTAGCTAGTTTGCAAAGAGATAGTCCTTTGATTACATGCTGGCTGGTGAAGGCACTGACTGCTGCCCAGTCCACCAGGAGAGTGCAAAACCTGCCTCGCCCCGGGCACTAGCAACCCACGCTATACCCCTGTGACTAGCTCATCCCCAGCTGGAGGTCCTGAGACTGCTCCCAATTCCAGTTGTGCAGCGGTGTCTTGCAGCAGCCTGGCCCTCCTCACCACTTTGGCTGCCAGCACACCTCAGAGCAATATGGCAAGGAGTAGGAGGAGTCACAGAGGCAGGGGAGGGAGAGGGGGGAATTTGGATTGCCTGAAGTTTGGGGATTCTGACCCAGAGTCCTGACCCAGACTCTGATGAATGTACTGCTGAAGAGGAGGAGGAAGAGTTTGGATTTGATATCCCGCTTTATCACTACCCGAAGGAGTCTCAAAGCGGCTAACATTCTCCTTTCCCTTCCTCGCCCACAACAAACACTCTGTGAGGTGAGTGAGGCTGAGAGACTTCAGAGGAGTGTGACTACCCCAAGGTCACCCAGCAGTTGCATGTGGAGGAGAGGAGACGCAAACCTGGTTCACCAGATTACAAGTCTACCGCTCTTAACCACTACACCACATCTAACAAGAGCAGTTCCTCTGATTTAAGCTCAGAAGAGGAGGAGAGAAAGAAGAGAAAAGCTGTTTCATGTGAGGAGGGAAAAAAGAAAGATAAGGAGAATGAGAAGGAGAAGGAGGAGGAGGGGGGAGTCCAAGGGGGAATAATAATAAGAAAAGCAGGAAAGACTCCAGCAAGTTGAGCAGCAAAGAATCTGGATTGAGAGCTCAAAAAATGTAGAAGCTATGAATTTCATAGGACCAGAATCTCCCATTACCTATGCCTCTCAAGATGATCGGGCCTTGAACTACGGGCATGCTTTACTCCATGGCAAAGGCGCTGCCATGATGGAGTACGTAAAAGCTGAAAAATGCATCCCTAGTAGAGATGAAATTCGTCCAACCAGTGAAGCGTTTGCATCATTTACGTCTAGCTATGTAATGAGCAGCACCGGAAAATGGAAGCTGTGTGTCTGCACAAGTAGAAACAGATATACAGTGTGGGTGAGAAGAGGGCCTTGGAATCTTTCAACCAGGAGGAGAGGCAGAAGATAGAAAACAAGATTCTGGCAAGCTTCTGGGAGATGGTCTACAGGAAAACCAAGGGCAAAGACAATAAATGGGCTGGATGCTCTTCTTGTGTATATTGACAAACGTCACCCATTACAGCCGTTTGCAAAATACAGGTAAGTGTCCAGCATCTCTGCTGGCTGAATTTTGGGAAACGGTTTATGTGTATCAAATAAGAACCATGACAGGTGCATGTGGACAGCCTGTTCACAAATTTGCTGTAGGGCGTTGCCAGCAGCAGAAGGACACAAGGCAAAATGAAATGAGGCAGGCTGTCTTGCAGACTATCCCAAAATATTTCCAGGAATCCAAGATACTGTGCCAAGAAACTGTGGTGATTTTAGAAAATACTTTGTTTAAATTCTGAGCAGCAAACCTAGGTAAACATATACCTCCAGTCTTTCTGGATAATCCCTGATTTCGGATGTTAATGCATAGTGATATACTGTGTGGCCAAGGTCTAAAAATCCAGTCACTATAAACAGACACTTGACGTAAGGCATAATGTAATTATTATCCACACCTAACACGATACTGAAATATCTATGTGCCCCTTTGTTTGAACACATTTTTATTATATTATTCAATGAATTTTTTGCTCTCTCTTTCCCAAGAATAACCACTGGATTAATAGTTTTCCTGACATATGGTATGCTCCACTGCATATCTATTTCTTGCTCTCAGAATACCTTAAGATTTCTAATTATACTGAGATATTCATGGTAGCACACTAATAATATTCACAGCAATGTCTGTTTTATGCCATAGATAGTTCCTCCTTCTCAATAAAAGCATAAATTGGCCAGATTTTTTAAAAGTAAAAGGCTATTTTTGCTCTTCCCTTTTTTGAAGACTTTTTTTTTTGGTCTACCCTTCTGGAAATTTGAAATAACTGAGCAGTTAAAATTCATGATCTACATTTTGTGTCATTATTATTACATTAGCATGAAATTATGGTCCTAGTTAGTCATAATTATACTCATAATTATTCAATTTATCACTATAGATCCTCCTGGAAATTTTATTGGAGGAGTTATTAACATTAATAAATTGTTTTTCTTCGTATCCATATTATTAATTCACCTCATGTGTGATGGGAACTATCAGCCATAAAATTAATACTAACTCTTTACTTTGTAGGGCTGCCTTAATGAAGGATAGTCTGATAACCTTTTGCCATTATGCTGGGCTTGCCATTTATTTTTGTTTCTCTGCTAAACAGAGGATCATTTACGTTGACATAACCAGACCAGTATAATCTGGGAATCAGAGTGTCAGGTGCAGCACCTTCAACGTCAAAGTTTAGTATCTAACACTGCAGTTCTGCTCACACAATGTACTTTCATTTGTGCCCACCCACCCAGGGGCGTAGCAAGGGGGTGCGTAGGGGGTGGTCCACCCCATATTCCATAATGGAGGGGGTGACAAATTATCAAGGAACAATTACTGCTCTACTAGGGCGGTTCATAAAAAACTTTTTTTTAAATGCCTGCTCCAAAGGTCTTATCTTACTGTACTAGGGATTATAAAGCTCTATATGAAATTTCATGCGTATCGGTTAATATCTTGACCCTCCTCCAGCAAAATAGCTGTTCACTTGGCTGTTTTCCTATGTCGTGAAGGCTGAAATTTCAGTTCAGTGGAGCAATTACTGTTCCCAACCCTAACCCTGTGGAAAGGCATCTAATTAGACTTTAATTTGATTTTGAGGTGTTTTTAGGAGGTAATTTAATTATTGTTTGATTTTATACCAATGTTATGTACGGTATCTGATGTTAGCCACCCTGAGCCCGACTTTGGCTGGGGAGGGCAGGATATAAATAAAAGTTTATTATTATTACTTGTTATTATTCCTTTGTAAGTGTGCTGGCCCCAAGGGTTTGTCCGTGAAGCGAGGTCCAAGTCCAGTCCTGGGTCTAGGGGTCCAAAGGAGGTCAGTCTGGCGGGGAGCGAGGCAGGGAGCAGGTCAAGGTCCAAGGCAGGTTCAGGCACAAGGTTGCAGGTTGAGCATACGCTTGCAACTAAGTTGCTCACGCAACTTGGGCTGGGTCTGGCTGGCTTTTATCTGGCCCTATGCTTAGGGTGGCCCCGGTCCTCCAGAGACTCGCCTCTCCTCCGGGCCTGGAGGCGAGCACTCCTCCTGTAGGCACTTAGCTCCCTTCACCTCTCTGTCCTGAGCCTCTGCAGCTCAGGAGAGGCTGGTGGGTTACTGGACCCAGGGGCTGCCTCAGCTTCCTCTGAAGAGGCTGGGAGTGGAGCACCTGCAAGCAATGGGTCCTCCCTCCCATCAGGAGCCAGAGCAGACTCTGCTGATGCCTGCACCTGGGGATCCAGCACAGGTGGGGATCCTTCAGGCTCAAGCCCTGGCCCCGGCTCAGCTGGTTCTGGAGGTGGGGAATCCTGTGCAGGCTGGGATCCCTCAGGTTCAGCATCAGAGTCTGACTCCCAGGCCATCACAGTAAGAAATTATGAAATAACGTAAAACCATTTTTGCAGGGGGGAAATCAATGGGGGGACAAGAAATTTTTCACACCGGGTACCACCTGACCTTCCTACACCTTGGGGGGGGGCATAATTTTTTTTGCCCCCGGGTACCAATTTACCTTGCTACGCCCCTGCACCCACCCAACACCCTCAAAATCTGCTCCAGTGGATCCATCCTTTGGAGCAGATTTTGGGGGCACATGAGAACTAAAATCCCACTGGCACAGCATTGGATACAACTCATAATCTTGGACTGACAACGATAATAAAAAGATAACATCTATCCACTCTTTTCTTCAAAGTTCCATCCCTTCACCCTTGCAAAATGACATAGAATGGCTGGTGGGAGGCACCATTTGGGAAATCCCCAAGGGAAGAAGGCTCAGAGCCAGAGGATTGGTGGCAGAATGAGGAAGGAAGAAGAAGGATAAAACGGGGAGGAGGAGATGGCAGAAGCTGAACAGGCAACAGGGTTTAGTGAGCGGGAAGAGCCTGTGGCAGAGAGCAGTCCAGAATCAGAGGCAGAAGTAGAGGCTGGAGAGGAGGGGGACCAGGAGGGAAAGGTAAGTCAGGCTGCTGAAGAAGCCAGGGGTCTCCCACTCCTGCTGTGACCAGCTTCCCTCCCCAGCTTCCCCCCCCCCCAGAACCCAAAGAGGTATGAAGAGGACAAAGCAAAGACAGAAAATATGATGAAATCTCAGCTTGCTTGGGAAAGACCCAGAGGGGGAGGGGGAGGGGATTTAGAGAGATGTGGAAAGCTGGGGATCTTCGCTAATCACATCTGCAGCATTTGGGCAAGACTTACAGGTTCTCGAATGCCTTGGTACTCATACGTTTTGGCCCCCGAATGCCGCAAACCTGGAAGTGAGTGTTCCGCTTTGCGAATGTTTTTCGGAAGCCGAATGTCCGATGCAGCTTCCGTGGCTTCTGGATGAGTGCATTAAGCGCCTGCAGTCAATCAGAAGCCGCACCTTAGTTTCCGAACGTTTTCGGAAGTCGAACGGACTTCCAGATCGAATTACCAAGGTACGACTGTACTCACTAGGCCTGAGTTGTTTTGCTTCTTTGAATAAAGAGTTAGCTTCACTGACACATTGTAAATTATTCCTGATCTGCTCCTGGCTCCCATGTTGACACTAAATATAAAGCCAACATAGTAAGCCAAGTACTTGTTTACTTAAAATATGTATAAGCCACCCCAAGTGTAAAACTGTCTCAAGGTGGCTTCCATGATGAAATAATACAATATAATGCCATCAAACCTTTCCAAACATTAATTAAACCAGCAGTAATGAAACAAAAACCAGGCCCAAATGGTTAAAATGTAACTGTACCTATCCAAATCCATAAGCAGCAGGGAAGCACAATAATGTAACAGTGTGGTACCATTCAATTTCAGTTTTGTTAATCACAGAAAAATGCACTAAAGAAAGCAAATTCACATAATCAAGGCTATGGGCACTCCATGCTTAAATAATGATAATAATTAAGCCCTGATCAGAAACTAATGGAAGCAATTTTCAGATAAAGTGTGAGAGACAGATTATTAGATGTCCATCATATAAAGAGGCAATTTCCCCTTGGATTGATTGTGTCTATCTAAGTCATATTCGGTGTACAGCCATTGATATCAATAGACTTAAGTTAGTCACTACCCAGATCTGCTATTGGGCAGGTCACCCAACCACCTGAAGCAGATTTAGGGACCACAGTGTTGCAGGGAGAGGACTGCTGAAAATTGATCTTTCCCGTTCCACAGATGGAAACCTTGCCATGAGGAGAGTGACCATTAGATACAACCCATGTAATCCCCGCAACGGAGTGAGCTCCCGTTGCTCTGTCCCAGCTCCTGCCAACCTAGCAGTTCGAAAGCACCAGTGCAAGTAGATAAATAGGTACCGCTCCAGCGGGAAGGTAAACGGCATTTCCGTGCGCTGCTCTGGTTTCCATCACAGTGTTCTGTTGCACCAGAAGCGGTTTAGTCATGCTGGCCACATGACCCGGAAAGCTGTCTGTGGACAAATGCCAGCTCCCTTGGCCTGAAAGCGAGATGAACGCCACAACCCCATAGTCGCCTTTGACTGGACTTTACCGTCCAGGGGTCCTTTACTTTTTACCGTCTACAACCCATGTTTAGCATCATGTCTGACTTGGACCTGAATTTCCCCACAACATTTGCACATGTTGAAAGGATGTGCAGGGTTTGTTTTTTGGGAGGGAACAAAAAATGTCATCATTTTTGTCTGTTTTAAAAAGAGTGTGTAGTACGCTCCCCATCCTTTAGTATTTACTTGGCAGTTTTGGACCTGTGCTTCTCTGAAGTCTTCTTTTAATTATTATTTCACCTCCAGGCTGCCAAATACATGTCTGGATTATTATTTGTACTCTTAACTATTGCTTAGGAAAACACCTCCCTGCTTTGCTGTTCATATTGGCTGCACTAGGCACTTCCCTGCCTGATAACTGTTCTTCGAATGAGGCTGGAGAAATGAAGTGTCCGGCAAGATGGATGATCTCCTCTTCCTGCTTACACTCGCAGCTGTTGCTTTGTGTCTCTCTGGAATGTATTGTGAACGTTGCTCCAGGCTATGTCTAGCAAAGGTTTGCAGTGTTTTTATTCTAGAGTTTCTTCACTCTTTAATAGAGCAGAACCTAAATGTAACTAAAGTTCATTGGGGAACATGATAAAAGAGGGGCCATAAAAAAATAAGAGACATTCATTAGATGATCCAAAAAAAACGACAACAACCCTAAGCCAAATATGATACATGCAAACATTTTTTTTTTTGAAATTGAAATCCTTTGTCTTTAATAGTCTCTCTCTCTCTCTCTCTCTCTCTCTCTCTCTCTCTCTCTCTCTCTCTCTCATTATTTCCCTCTCAGAAGCTCTTTGTAAAAACTCTAGGCTCACACACCATTTTAATAGAAAGCAAACTCTAATAAATAATCTGGCAAACGCAACAGCTGGGACACCAGGGGTAACAAAAACCCAGCTCAGTTTATGAGGGGAAGGTGTTCGTAGATAATGTGGTACTTCACTTATATGAAGTCAAACATCTGGGACTGTTTATGGGAATTTGTGTCTCTGTCATTAAACATAACTCCTTTTTTTTCTTTCCAAAGCCTGCTTCTAAATCCCATCTCAACACAATTCCACACTGCTTTCAGATGCTGAGGCTCTGTAAATGCAACCTCTGAGAGTGGTCCCAGCATCAATATATGGCCAAATTCAAGAAAACAGTTGGCTAGCAAGATCTACCACTAGCCCCATAAGTGCAACAGGGCTCCCCTCCCACTGTGTGCCCCCCCACTGGCTCAGGTATAGACATCAGAAATGTTTCTGCTACAAATTAGTGGGGGAAAATTCTATCACCTCTCAGGTGGGTGCCATTGTCATTATAAGAGAACAGCGGGGGCATTCATGGTGAGTTCTGGCACCTCTTTTTCTAGAAAAATAGCACTGTATCAGAGTACTTTCTAGTACAAAGGGTGACATATGGATTCCACACTCCTCCATGCACATGGCATAGCTTACTTTATTTTCCTCAGTGTTTCCTAGTTGTGTGTAAGGAAGATGTCAGCACTACATCTTTTGATGAAGGAAAAGCTTGCAACGTTTCTCTTGTCACTGGATATTGTAACATAAGAAATGCAGGTTAAGATCTTACAGAAACACACCTGACAATACAAAGATGCCAATTCTTAATATTGTGAATAAGCTCACACCTGCTACGTGCCGTTGGCATTTAACATTATGTTCTACAGGTGGTGAAAAGGATGAATGATATAATGTCACACAATATAATGATGTCACAAACTTGGGGGGGGGGGAGCGCTGCATAATTCATATATTTGTCAAAGATGAGTGGACATTTCACCTGTGATGTGATTCACTAATAATAATAATAATAATAATAATAGTAATAATAATAGGTAATTTTGACTGTTTTATTTCTCAAGAGAAGTAAAGGGGTCCTAGTAAAGAGCTGGGCTTTTCCTTCCTTGCAGAACATCATAATGTCTGAGTCAGTTCATTTGCGTCTTAGTAGAGCCCTGTCTGCTTTTGAGTGTCACTCTTAAAAACCTCCAATGACTATTGAATCTGATTTTAGGAAGCACCCATCCATGTGACATTTGAAACTGCGGCAGTTGTCTGAGAGTGCAACTAATGTCATTTCAAGGTCTGGCTGCTTTTCCTTATTACAGTCACAAATCATACAGCTAGATGTTTTAAGGATGAGATGGTCGAAAGCACTTTGGTTGGCCTAGCTCTTCTCCCACAGAGCTTAATAGTAAAACAATGATTGATTTGAGGAGGATTCGTTAGGCTGGTGCTAAACACACTTGGAAATTGAGAGAATCTTGAAAAATGAGATTGCTCATTCCTTTGCATTGCGCCGACTTAGAATCAAGCCAAGCCAACCCTTTGTGTTAATGAGAGAGAGGGCGATGTTGCCAAGCCCATTATGAAATCTTGAAATACAAACAAATGTGCAGTGTCAAATATTCAACATGGATATTCCAGAGTAGTCTTGATGATCTGCAATTTGATGATTGCGTTTTTTGGATTCTATTGTATGTTAGGATTGCCATATTGCAAAAAGTGGAAAAACTGGACACAAAATTTATTGAGCTTTTTAAGGGGGTAGGGAGAGAAGTTGTGGAGCTTTTTCTCCGGCAAAAACGACACTGCCAACATGGGTTGCCATACTCCCAGATTTTCCCAGACATTTTGCAGATTTCCACCCGGACACTGCTTCCAACTGCAGTATTCCAGGTATGTGCGGGAAATTCTGGACATATGGCAACCCTGTTTAAATCTCAAACAAATAAAACATAATATACCTCTTTGAATCTAAGAAGCTTTTAAATGAGGGATGGAGAACATGTGGACCTCCAGATTTTTCTGGACTCCAACTTCCATTGGCCACTGCCAGCATGACTAGGTCATACTGAAGGACTGCGGATTTCTCATCTGTTTTAGAATGTGAGGGGATAGCATGTGATAAGGATAAGTTGCACAGGATAAAGTGAGAAGAGTTAAACATATTGGGTTGTTGTTGTTTTGCTTTTAGTTTCTCCTGCATTTGTGTTCGAAAACTTAATATATTCTTATTGTTGTTGTTGTTGTTCAGTCGTTCAGTCATGTCTGACTCTTTGTGACCCCATGGACCAGAGCACGCCAGGCACCCCTATCCTCCACTGCTTATACTAATCTTAAACTAAAGTCTACAGAATGGAAATACAAGTAGTAGTCTTTGGCAGTCTAGCATAAAGGAACATTCAATAGTTCAGGCAGAGTCTGTGCTGCAACATGATCTCAGGGTGGAAACACATGGCTGAGATAAACATGGGAGCTCTTGGAGAAAACAGAAGCCCCCACATAATATTTGCCCCTTGAATGAAAATCTAGCCATCTCTGAAGGTGATCACACAGTACATTTCACTGCTCCATGTCATTGGCTGTAACTGGCAGAGCAATGCATCATGGGAAGATGCCAAGACATGTTCTACTATACATTATGAATGTACAGCTCACCTTGAGGCTGCCATTTTGAACAACAGCTATGCATTTATTTTAATGTGCTATTCTGCCCCTGGAAGCAAAATCTTATATTCATGGGAAGTTGAGAGTCAATGTGACCTAGAGTGAATATAAATGATTGCTTACTGAGTGAAAGCATACCACAGTGAACATATAACCACTTGCTGTAAGCTGGTCATCTGTATTATCCTGTCAAGCAGAGAGGATAATTTTATGGTACATCTATACCCAAAGGGAAATCCAGGGAATGGGGCCACTATCAGTACCTGCCATTCTTGGTCAGTTACTGGTGCCCAAACTACCTTTAAAAAGAAAAAGGAAAATATTTTAGTTGGTATTTGCAATGCAGGGAGAAATGACATATAGGGCAATAAGCCATTAAAAATAATTAAAAAAAACAACAGCCACACATTAAGGCTATTAAAATAAGGTAAAATGGATACAGAGGTACCTCGGGTTACTAATGCTTCGGGTTACTAATGCTTTGGGTTACAAACTCCACAAACCCAGAAGCAGCTGCTCCAGGTTGCGAACTTTGCCCCAGGATGAGAACGAAAATTGCACAGCAGCGGCACGACCGCAGCAGAAGGCCCCATTAGCAAAAGCATGCCTCAGGTTAAGAACGGTTTCAGATTAAGAACGGATCTCCGGAAAGAATTAAGTTTGTAACCCGAGGAACCACTGTATAAGGAATACATATATGCAGTAATGATGTCTTGATGCTTCATGAACCACCTAGAAGCTGAGTCTACCACTAATTTTAATTTACCACCAATGCCCCAGAGTGAAATTCAGTTGTGAACATTGTGAGAAATCTAAATGGTAGCCAGATTTGGCTGTCTGTCTGTGTTTAGCTGCTGCTGCAACTGATGCTCCCCCTTATTACACGCATAGCCCAACAAGACAACAACAAGGATCCACCAAATCAATATGGCTAACTTGACCCAACAATCTCTCTCCCCTCGCACACACAAACAAATCTCACTGAAGACAGCCAAAGGCAGCCAACCATGCCCTGGGCTTACCGCCCACCCCACCCCCATTCTCTCACTGCCAATAAAAACTAATAATGGAATAGAAAGAGAACCTACTCAAGTGATGCTGACACAAAACTCTCACACATATTCTAAGTTTTTTAAAAATGTAAGTTTAGCACACACCTTCTCACCTGTACTTGCCTCAACATGTTGTAAACAAAGCTTCCACTAGAAATAGCTAAGTTCTCCGTTTATTCATGTGAAATACATGTGGATTTGGGCCTCATCAATGGCTGTCTACATCAAGCAGACCTATTTGCAGAGAACAGCTGGGAACATAGGTGAGATTCCAGGCTTCATTCAGCTCAGCAGTGCGGTGGGTGGGTAAATTGTCTTCTTTGAATGGGCACCAGGAATTCATCTTCCAGCTATGTGCCCAAGCAAACCACAAGTTTGCTAGTAATGTATATTGGGTGACCAAGCACACAGATCTGTGCCACCATTCCGATTGACCTTTATTTGTAAAGGAATTTGCTTTAGTTTCTAATTATCTGGCACTTGGCACAATGAAAACTAAAACGAGTAGGTACAAGGGTGTCTTGTCTTTGAAATTCCGCAGCTTCATGGAACTCATAGCGTTGCGTTTGCTACATTTTTGCTTCAGGTACTTTCATAAAACATGTTTCCTAGGATTCGTGTGTTTTAATTGGAATTAATGACTTCTCAAAGCTACAGTTTTCCGTGGGCTAAAATTTGATCAGACAGTGGGATCCAGCGGGGAATGTAAATGCATAGCCAAAATGTTGCCACTTATACATGTTAGTTCTCCTCATTTCATCAAAGTGTTAAAGCTGGCGCATTAAGAGCAACTCAGCAATTCTGCCTCAAGAGTACACATCTAGTTTACAGCATACAGTAAGGAGTTTGTCTTCATGTAGATATTTCACATTCCTGGCATCTCCATAACGTCACCCAATTTCTGCTTTCATTGGCTGATTCCATTTCATGATTGTGCTTCTTTGAATCATTATCGGTTTCTGACCGTGAGTTCTGCTCTTGCTATCTGTTGTTGTTGTTTTTCCCCCCAGTTTGCATCTTTTTTTGAAAGTGTGAATTAGATAGATTGGCGTGAAAATGTAAACCAAACTTAATTTCTTCTCCATCCCTACTTGACAGCGCCTAAGTGTAGCTCGCTTTTTGTAGGTCCAGCATGCCAGTCGTCTGTGACAGGTCAGTCTGAAGATGTTCTTGATGTGCCATCTGAAAAGGTACCTAGGAAATCCCTACATAGCCCCACAAATAGCAACTGGCTAATTTCATGTTGGAAATGATAAGGAGTTGGGAAATGGGAGTACATTTTGTTAGAAATACTATACTGAGTGTCTTGAACAGATGCAAACCTAGGTTATATATGAAGACACCTTTATGGATTTCAATGCAAGAAGCTTCATAGAAGAGAGACAATATGCAGAGGCGGAGCCAGCCCAGATTGCACCTTGTGCGAAAAAAAATTCTGGCACCCCGTACGGACTGCGCATGTGCAGTTTGAAGTTAGGCTGGCAATATCTAGTTTAGAATAGGAGTCCACATGTGAAATGTCATCTCCAGGAAGGCCGATCGGATGCTGAACCCATGTGTCTTTTCAAAATTGCAAGAAGACCTTTTTTACTTGCAACACGTCATTCAAGCAGCTTTTAATCGGTCTGGAGTAATCTCTAAATAAATCTGCTGCCTTTATGCCCTGCTCTGTTTTACTGCCCTTGCTCTTTTAATTTTATTGTTGCTGTTTACATTTTCATTTAGTTATTCTTTTGTGATTGCTGTGCTGATAGTTGTCAAACTGAGAGAGGGCATATAAATATTTGAACACACAAACACGCCTGGTGGCTCTATTCATCCTTGCAAGTCACAGACTTTGCCACCCTGTCTTTAAAACTTGCATTCTACTGAGAGTGAATTATTTCTCTTACATTCTTAAGATGATCTTCAGGTTTCCAAGATGAAGCATGCAATATCTCTTTTCCCCTCCGACAGAAGCAGTAAATCATGGGCCTTTCCAAAAAAAACCCCTAAAAAACAAATAGGCATGGTGTGGATTAAAAAAACAGCGAGACAGCAAAACCAATTCCTGAGGTATTAAATTATTTCTAAACCAACCAATTAAAACACTGTGCTGCCTATTCCTTGACTCAAATTTAAAACAGCAACAACACAAATATATATCTGCAGCTGTGTGAGGAGCGGTGGAAGAGAGAAAGAGAAGGACGATGCCTGCTAAGGTTAACCAACCAATATCCATTTGACCTCTAGAACCTGAGAGAAGAATGCAGACACAATGGAGATGTAAAAGATTTGGATTGTCATAAAAGATGCAGGAGGAAATGATTAACAATAGGACCCACAAAGGGGAGGAGGGAAGTCCAGGAGATTCCTTGGAATCTTGTTTTTTAGTTGTATGTTTGATATGTGACTGTAAAAAAATTATCTGAAAAAACAAATAAATAAATCTATACATTGTACCTTTAAACACATGTTGGTTGAAGATGGGGCTGGGAGATATAACCCTTCTTCCAATTTTTTATTTATACACAAGTGAGCAACGAAATTTTCAGCGAAAATTTCCCCTGCTTCCATTACATTTTATAGGTGGAATGAACAACCTCAATTACATATATCCTCTGGCCTTATCCCTGGACTTGATACAATCCAAGTGGACCAATATATGTTTTGAGTGTGTTTTTTATAAAATGGATACTTTTTTATCCTGCCATCTCCATTGTGTAAACTGCCCCACAAAGAATGAACCAGATCTCTACAACCTAGGTAACTTCACCTCTGTACCCTGGGTGGACTTCAGAAGTGGGTTTCTTAAAATAATAATAATAATAATAATAATAATAATAATAATAATAATAATACCCCGCCCATCTGGTTGGGTTTCCCCAGCCACCCTGGGCAGCTTCCAACAAAATATTAAAATACAATAGTCCGTCAAACATTAAAAGCTTCCCTAAAGTCCCAGATAGGGGAAATCTGTTATTTTGTACAATAGATGAATATTTTAGGGCAGTATCTAAAACACACTTAAGTTCCATTTATCTGCATAGAACTTATTTCTGAGTAGACATGTCACTAGATTGCACTGTGAATATGTTCAGTTGTTGTGTGCCTCTGAACTTGCAAATGACAAAATGCTGTGCCCTTGATAACATGCAAAGGAGTAGCCAACTATAATAGAGCTCATTATGCAATTATTTGCAGCTGGAAGAATAGCAATCAATTTGCAAAATGGTATTCACAGCTGAAACTAAAGAGTGAACTGCAAGGTGCAATTGGGGAAGTGTCACTGTTATTTATGGTCTTCTACCCAAGCCAAAATTTCTTTGAATTTTAATTACCACACAACTCTTTGCTTCTAATTTGGACAAAGTATTGAAGAGTGACACACGTGTCATAAAAAATATATGGTGGTGCTATGCTCATACAGTTTACTTGTAATGTGTTCAGGGTTAGCACACCCTATTTCGCCACTTGAAGGGAAATTGGACGTGTGGCCCTGCTGTTGCTGCCACCCGCTCTGCCTCCTGTACCATTGGCAGAGAAGGAGCGCTGGCAGGGGGATTGATTTGGGGCTTCTCAAGATCTCATACAGTTTCGGTGAGATCTCGCCTGAATTCGGTGCCAGTGGTGCTTCTCCGCTGGCAGTGCGCAAACGGGGATGCCATGTTGGGGACTTCCACTGCAGCAGTCTCACCCCACCTAATGGCTATGCCAGCCCTGGCTGTGTTGAATTCCCTTGCTGGAAGCAGTGGCGGAGGAAGGGGGCGGGGGCGATCCGCCCCAGGTGTCATTGATCTTCCTGGTTTCGAATTTTCCCCATCAGTTTCGCCATGTCTGCATAGTCCATCAGTTTTGTCTGCCATTCTTCTTTTGTTGGTACTTCTCCTTCCTTCCATCTCTGGGCTAGTAGCATTCTCGCTGCCGTCATTGCATACATAAAAAGTATTTTATCCTCTCTTGGTATCTCTTCACCTATTATACCTAACAAAAAGGCTTCTGGTTTTTTTTAACAAACTCTTGAGAGTCCCATGGACTGCAAAAAGATCAAACTTATCCATCCTTAAAGAAATCAGCCCTGAGTGCTCACTGGAAGGAGAGATCCTGAAGTTGAGGCTCCAGTACTTTGGCCACCTCATGAGAAGAGAACACTCCCTAGAAAAGACCCTGATGTTGGGAAAGATGGAGGGCACAAGGAGAAGGGGACGGCAGAGGGTGAGATGGTTGGACAGTGTTCTTGAAGTGACTAGCATGAGTTTGGCTAAACTGCGGGAGGCAGTGAAAGATAGGTGTGCCTTGCGTGCTCTGGTTCATGGGGTCACAAAGAGTCGGACACGACTGAACAATAACAACAACAATTTATAAACATTTTCTTTAGTTCATTATATATCATTTCACAAAAAGCCTTTATCAGTGTACATGTCCACCACGTGGTAAAAAGTACCTTCTTTCCCTTTACATTTCCAACATAAAATTGAGCTCGTTTTGTACATTTTTGCAATGTTCCTTGTTGTTAAATACCACCGATATATCATTTTCATATAGTTTTCTGTCAACGAACAGCATGCAGCCAATTTTATTTCCTCTTTCCATAACTTTTCCCCAAGATGAAAGTTGAATATTGTACCCAAAATGTTTTGGGTACATTAAGGTCTACATTACTTTGAACCAGCACCTGGTGGCACTGCAGAAGATCTTAGGACTGACCATGGACACAGAGTGTTGGCCGTGTTCTTCATTCAGGTAGAACCAATGTCAGAGGATTTCATGCCACCGCAAATTTATCTAAGGAATGTGAAACATATGGGCTCCCATCTGTGCAGTTATTTTCCCACGTGAAGTAGCACCTATATCATTTGGGCTTATCACCATCCTAAATAAGGTGCTTCCCTAATGTAATTGAACAGAATCAGTCACACAAATGCCTTCATCACATGTGCAGCTAATGCATATTTTGTGTTCCCACACCTGTGCAGAGTGTCCTGGTAATATTTCAAGCAAGCCTTTGGCTCCGCTCGTAAGGAACAATCCACCTTAACCTCACAGATAATGAAGTGGAATCCAAGGATGCCTCCTGGAAGCACTTTCTAGCTACGAGTAGGGTAACTGATGGCACATGATGCAGCTGCCTTCAAGAAGCTAAGCAGATATGGGTGTGATCTTGTGCCTGGATAACCGACCACCTGAGAACTTCATACACAATGTCCAAAGGCATTGCAAAGGAAGGAAGGTGGGCAGGGGCAGAGCAAGGTGGGTGCAATAGGTGAGGCCTGTCCTGGGTGTCACCTGTGAGGGGGGTGACAAAATGCTGTGCCTGCTAAAGCGGTCTTCACCCCCCACACACACACACACAAAAGAAAGCTCAACAACTTTGGCTCCCCCGAGTTTGAAATAAAGTCGAACAATTTTTGCAGGCAAAACAAAACAAAACAAAAACCCAATGATAATAAATTTTCAGCACCGGGCACCACCTGACCTTGCTATGCCACTGAAGGTGGGATAAATGAAATGAATATATTGATCTCCTACAAAAAAAAAAATGGTGGTTGAAGCGGTTTTAATTCCACTGGCATTCCCATACCTCCCAGGTCTGAGGCTTGAGCATGAGACCTGTCTGGTTGAGAAGGGATTAATTTATCCCAAATAATGTTAAATAAAAGGTGAAACAATGTTTTAAATCCAATGCACTTAATTTTCCTATTTTAATGAGAAAGTGACCTCTTGTGCTCTTCTTCACTGCAGAATAATTACTATCTGCTGTTAGTAACACTTCCAGAAATAAATGATCTAGTCGGGAGGAGAATTAACAAGCAAGGCAGATCATATGTCCACAGGCAGATATTTTCATGGCATCATTTTAATCTGATGTTCTTCTCCACATCCCTACTTTTAGGCACTTTCCCAGGGAGTTTGTTCTTAAATAGTATTTATTGTTCATCAAAGAGTGTTTATACTATTTTGTTGGCTTGGGGGTGAGGTGTGGGGGTGCTGAGAGAATCTGCAATCAGCTGGAACAAGAAAATAAAACTGTCACATTCGGTAGAAAATGAAGTGATATATTTAAGGGTAACTTAGCAAATAGGAGGACCAGTACTGAACCGGAATAATGCAATTTAACAATTTTTTAAAATTAAACTTACCAAATGTCCCACTATCTTATAATATAGTTTGTAAAAAATAAAATAAAATATGTAACAGCATAAAAAATAATGTTTTACATTTCCCCCTTTTTATTTTCTGTGATAAAAGAGATTCCGAAAGCAGTGAACATAAAAAGTTAATAACTCAATGAGTTAAATGTTTAAGTAATCCTTGCAAACAATGAATATAGACCATTAACAGGACACACAAGATGACTATTGCAAATATTTGACTATCTCAACTCAGGTCAAAGGTAGATACTCCAACTGATTTGTGCCTGTCACACTGGATGACGGTCCAAGTTCCCTAAAAACTTCACCTTTGGGTCCTGGGTGTCAGTATTTTCATCCCTCCCATTGCAAGGGTCACCTGATCATGTTGTTTTACTTTCATACTGTGAGAAAGGAGGGGGCGGCAGCTAGAAGAAGAAGAAGAAGAAGAAGAAGAAGAAGAAGAGTTTGGATTTGATATCCCGCTTTATCACTACCCGAAGGAGTCTCAAAGCGGCTAACAATCTCCTTTCCCTTCCACTCTGTGAAGTGAGTGGGGCTGAGAGACTTCAAAGAAGTGTGACTAGCCCAAGGTCACCCAGCAGCTGCATGTGGAGGAGTGGGGACGTGAACCCGGTTCACCAGATTACGAGTCCACCACTCTTAACCACTACACCACACTGGCTCTCTTTGCAACTTCCGTCTCTAGTACTGTTGTATTTTTTTTTCTTTGATCTGCTCCTCTCGTACATGTTTGTTATGTTCTTTTGTTTGATTAATTGGTAGAAATAAATTAGGTATGCTACAAAACCTCCACAGCTTTTGCTTCCGTTTACTCTGCTGAATTTGGGTGCTCACATGAGCAGATGTGAGTCCACAGCACTAGGACCAACTCCTCAGGAATGCTGCGTTGGTGTTCCTGTGTTCCTGCGATCGGAAGGTCGAAGAAGGTGCTCCCGTTGCCCAGTCCATGCAGGCGCTGAAGACGTCGGCTGAACATGGGCGTACGGAAACTGAATACCATACCTGAAACCAACATGCTTTGTCAGTTCAGGCAGGGAGACAGGCAGGAGGAAGTCTAGGGCCAACCAAGTGTTTTAGCAGTAAAGAGCATCTTTTCCATTATGCATATTTGCATTTAGAGGGCACCACTTACACAAATTTGCTGCATCCCCCCAAATATTTTATTTAAAGGATCTATTTTCAGTCAAGAGATCAAGCTTGCATTGTGGAGAGAGCATTCGGCCAATTTCCAACATGGTCCATTTACAGAAGACACACAACTGCTACAACGATTCAACATATTTCTTCCCCGTACACAGTTTCTATGGAAGATCACTTCCATGCATGTACTACTATCTATATTGGGATTTGTGCATGCACACGAGAAGCTCATACCAAGAACAAACTTAGTTGGTCTCTAAGGTGCTACTGGAAGGAATTTTTTTAAATTTTGTTTTGACTATGGCAGGCCAACACGGCTACCTTCCTGTAAATGGCATATTATTCAACATAGCCTCAGGAGGAATATCCCACTTATTTCATGGGAAATGCTCCAAAGCAACAACACGAGAAATACTTCTACATATAGTAGTGATAAACTGATGAGGAAGAGGGGAGAAATTAGGCAGAACGTGGTTATTAATAAGAAGAGAAGAAGAGTTTGGATTTGATATCCCGCTTTTCACTACCCAAAGGAGTCTCAAAGCGGCTAACATTCTCCTTTCCCTTCCTCCCCCACAACAAACACTCTGTGAGGTGAGTGGGGCTGAGAGACTACAGAGAAGTGTGACTAGCCCAAGGTGTGATGGCCTGGGAGTCAGACTCTGATGCTGAACCTGAGGGATCCCAGCCTGCACAGGATTCCCCGCCTCCAGAACCAGCTGAGCCGGGGCCAGGGCTTGAGCCTGAAGGATCCCCACCTGTGCTGGATCCCCAGGTGCAGGCATCAGCAGAGTCTGCTCTGGCTCCTGATGGGAGGGAGGACCCATTGCCTGCAGGTGCTCCACTCCCAGCCTCTTCAGAGGAAGCTGAGGCAGCCCCTGGGTCCAGTAACCCACCAGCCTCTCCTGAGCTACAGAGGCTCAGGGCAGAGAGGCGAAGGGAGTTAAGTGCCTGCAGGAGGAGTGCTCGCCTCCAGGCCCGGAGGAGAGGCGAGTCTCCAGAGGATCGGGGCGGCCCTAAGCATAGGGCCAGATAAAAGCCAGCCAGACCCAGCCCAAGTTGCGTGAGCAACTTAGTTGCAAGCGTGTGCTCAACCTGCAACCTTGTGCCTGAACCTGCCTTGGACCTTGACCTGCTCCCTGCCCTGCTCCCTGCCGGACTGAACTCCTTTGGACCCCTAGACCCAGGACTGGACTTGGACCTCACTTCACGGACAAACCCTTGGGGCCAGCACACAAGGTCACCCAGCAGCTGCATGTGGAGGAGTGGAGACGCGAACCCGGTTCCCCAGATTACGAGTCTACCACTCTTAACCACTACACCACACTGGCTCTAATACCATTTTGAGATGTCTTCAGGGTTTTTTTGTAGATATTCTACACAGTGGAAGCACACTGCATTTTATGCTTCCACCTGATAAGAGTTGTAAAGGCTTCAGAAGCATTCATTCATAGTTTGGAGAAGGATGGCAAGTGCTGAATATGTACTGGGAAATGGCACATGCCAAGCTAAGTAAAAAATGTTGCTTGACTAGAGTCAGCTTCTGACATGACATTTTTTCCCTAAATAATAACACCTACACAAACACGCATCAGAGACGATGGAGGTGGCTCCTAAGGTCTTGGATTCATAATGCATTAGAAAAGCTAAATGCTCTGTTATCAGCATATGAAGATCAACTAGCCTCCATTCAAACTATTTTAAACAATGGAGATACCATACAAACAAAGGAGGTTGGACTTGTTGCTTCCAGGTCCTCAAGACTGACATTTAACGCAGAAGGATAGGTGCCATAGAATAAACTGTATTGCAAAATGAATTTGCTCATTTGAAGTGGCTATATAAGTGAACAACACCACTTACATATTTTCTACCCTCAGCTGTTTAAAATATTGGTATAACAAAGGTATTTCCGTCAATATGAATGTGGTGGTCATAATACCAGGATTATCATTAGATTCCCTTGAAGAAAGCAGCATTCAAAATAGCTTAATAGAGGAATATTTTTCAAAAAAAAATGCCAATTATATTTTATTTATAAAGGCAAAGTGTAAACAGCATACTTGTTTATTATGAGGGACATCCAAGTAAGTATAACGATTATTCAGAGATTACATACTGAACACAGGTACAAACAATCTCTATACATGTACAAGTGACTATGTGTACACGTCCTCATTTGTATAGCTCATCTATTATATACACAGACAGTTTTTTTCCAGCCAGAACTCACCAGAACTTTGTTCCGGCACCTCTCAGGTGGGCACCATTGCCATTCTAAGAGAACAAGGAAGGTGTTTGTGGTGGGTTGAGGCATCTATTTTTATAGAAAAATAGCATTGTGCACAATACAAAAACTGTACACAAATACTGAGCCAAGTTCAATGTTTGTGTGTTAATTCACAAAGCCCCCCAAAACTTGGGTGCATGACATACATTAAGAAGTGCCTGATTTCTTATGCTCCACTTCAGTTGCTGAAGTCTGATGGGGTACTTCTGGGGGTCCCATGAATTCTGGAGATTCGGCTGGCCTTTACTGGGAATTGAGCCTTTAGTGTGGCAGAACCTGCTCTGTGGAACTCTTTCCCAACAGAAATTCACCAGGACATTCTCACGATGCTTTTTTTAAAGCTGTATTGTCAGACAGGTATTTTGAACCTGAAATTCTTTGCCAATCAGCCGTTACTGGTTGGTGTGTTTGATTTTTTAGGCTCAGCATGTGCTCAGATTTCCCCCGCTTTAACCATAACTATGCATTTTGCAGATGGCTCTGACCAGTAGATCTTGGGGATCTAGTAAAAAACTAAGCAGATCCAACAAGCCTGAAACTCATCCACCGCTGATGTAGATGTTATGGTAAGTAACTGAGTAGCAATAGTCTTAGGAGCTCTGTCTTAGTTCAGTTCCACAAACGAGGTGCAGATTTTGTTTACTCCACAGTGTTTCCCAGTAATTTCCCGCATTTATTTTCATGTCTCTCCATTCATCTTTTTTTTACCCTGCAGGTTCCTTCCATATGTTAACAAAGTTCTTTTTTTAAGATGAAAATTAGACTTCCAGTATTAGCATAAAAACATGTAACTACGCAGTCCTCTGCATTTTAAGATTGATTAAAGACTATCTACCTAACCCCATCTGACAGAACACTCAGTTCTATGCTTCGTTACAGACAAAACAAAAAGGAAGAGATTAAGCTGAGAAGTGTGCCTTGAGATCTACAAAAGATGCTTTTTAATACAAAGTGGAAAAGTCATTCTTACAAAGGAATGGGCAATACAGCAGATGCTTGGTAGAAGAAAGAAACATAAATGAGAAGCATTATTGCCTTGCTTATTAATCAGTGCTACGTGTGTATGGATACCATCCAACATTTCCCTGATGAAAATAGGGATGTCCTAAATAATAATAATAATAATAATAATAATAATAATAATAATAATAATAATAATTTTATTGTTTATACTCCCCCCTTCTGACTTGCCCCAGCCACTTTTGGCAGCTTCCAACATATATAAAATAAACATTAAACATTAAAAACCCTTCCCTATACAGGGCTACTTTCAGATGCCTTCTAAAGGTTATATAGTTACTTTTCTCCTTGGCTCGGGGGGGGGGGTGTCATATAACTACATACACGTCAACATTTCTCCAATGAAAATAGGGATGTCCTAAGGAAAAGTGTTGGGACGCGGGTGGCGGTGTGGGTTAAACCACAGAGCCTAGGGCTTGCTGATCAGAAGGTTGGCGGTTCGAATCCCCGTGACGGGGTGACCTCCCGTTGCTCGGTCCCAGCTCCTGCCCACCTAGCAGTTCGAAAGCACATCAAAGTGCAAGTAGATAAATAGGTACCGCTCTGGCGGGAAGGTAAACGGCGTTTCCGTGCGCTGCTCTGGTTCGCCAGAAGCGGCTTTCTCATGCTGGCCACATGACCCGGAAGCTGTACGCCGGCTCCCTCGGCCAGTAAAGCGAGATGAGCACCGCAACCCCAGAGTCGGACACGACTGGACCATAATGATCAGGGGTCCCTTTACCTTTAAGGAAAAGTGGGTCATTCCGGGATCAAATCAGAAAGCAGGATGTCTTCTGTAAACCGGGACTGTCCCTGGAAAATAAGGACCCTTGGAGGGTTTGGCATATTTCTGAACCCACATACGACCCCAGCATTCTGTGAGAGGAAGAAAATCTTGAGCATTGAGAGAGATGTGTAAATATAATATAAATAACCAGATTATATATATATATATATACACTTATAGCTCATCTACACACATATAGTGATGCCTTTTGTAATGCACCTATCCGTGTTTTAAATAACTAGCTTTCTGTCTCTCTACTTGGATTCCTTATTCATCGCCATGGCACCCGGTCATAAACTTTATAAATACACAAGCAGAGATCTCTGTATAGAAAGAGAGATATTAATTTGGATCTAATTAAATACTAAAGTCCTAGTAGGAAAGGAAATTGAGCCATTCATTTAAATAAATTACTCATCCATGCATACACATGCATTAAAGAACTAATCGGTAAATAGTTCCTGATCCTCAGGATAATTAAATTTAAAACTTATTTCAGGTTGCCTCAAACTCTTCAAACCCACACGCTGGTTATGAGAAAGCCTGAAGGGAGCTCACTTACTCAGCTACAGTACAACTTGGCCGGTATCAGGTGTTATTCAGAGATTTTTGAATTGGTCCAGTGAATTAGTTAATCTGAATTAGTTCATTTCAGGAACAATTTATAGATTGAGCCCCACTGCCACATTCCACATGATTTTGCTCATTATGAAACCAATCTCTCTGTTGTGAGGTATAGGTATGCCTTCATAAAAGCCAGATTTAATGTTTTCCCATCAAATGTTTTGGGCAATAGACTTTCCAATGGTCAAATCTCCCTCCTTTGCGACTGTAATAGTGGTTCCATAGAATCCTTACAGCATATATTTTTTTGCTGCCCAATTCATTCGGCAGCTCGGTCCAAATTTTTGGTTCCACTCTTGAAGAAAACCCAAGATGGAACTCAGGATGCTAAATTAATTTACTTATTAAATGACGAGGAACCAAATAGAACCCATATGGTTGCTAGGTTTTTGACGAATGTGCTATTTACAAAGAAGAGGAATGGTTCTCTTCCCATTTATGACAATGCAGAAAATAATTAAGACCTATTATTGGGGCGATAAAATAGCTGATAAATTCATTTTAACAGATTTTTATTTTAATTAAAAAAACTATTTCAGTTGGACTACTCAGAGCTCAGAGTGACTTAGATGGAAGGGTGTAAATGGGTTACTTTAAAATTGTTTTCGTACTGTATTGTTTAAATTTGTTAAATTGTTTTACTCTGTGTGTATTGTGATGAATGTGTTTTACGATGTGATATGGGCCACATGGCCGAAATAAACCTACCTACCATGTGATTTTGCTCATTATGAAATAAATGTGTGGATAGACTAAGAAAGTTGTATCCGAAGTTCTGAACTGATTGAAATCATTCGACTACAGTGGAATGTTTCAGAACTATAGTGGAATATAGCACAAGTTCAGCACTCATTTCCACATCGTTGGCAAATGGGTGTTTTTTTCCCCCTGGATGGAAATAAAACAGAAATGAGCGCTAAACCATTCCATTATAGTTCCAGAAGTGGCATTTACACCATATGAAAGTTCAAATATAATACAGAACACAGCACTAAGGGGGAATTGGTGAAAATGGAATAAACGGCCATGTGAATGCAGCCATTGTTGAAAATTTCATTCTATTTATGGACCTTTATAGAATTCTGGAATCTGATTGTCTACACTATAGGTTTGTAAGTGCCAAAAAAGATACTGTCACATTCAGTTTTTTCTCTCTTCTATTTGTAACATTTATTCATATTAGAAAATCAGGAAAAAATGCATTCATGTTGCTTAAATATTCCCCACTCCACAAAAAAGAATGGCTATATCTTATTGTACAACATTACTGTTGGGGATAGATCAAGTTTAGCTCTTTTGAAATCAATACTAGTTTTGCCACTGATTCAATATCATGTGTATTCGAAAAAGATTTCTCCCCATAGTTAGATTCTTTTAGCCTGTCAAATTCATGCACAGTACTTTTGTGTCCTGTTGTTATTAATTCAGTTTAAATTGAATTTCATTATGATTACTCTTGCTACAGTAAATGCCCTTTAGCACCCATTGTGATAATGAACAGAGTAAAAATAATTTAGCATTCATACAGATGTCATACAGTGTGCATTTCCACAGAAAGAAAGGATTCCATTTTATTTATTGTCTTAAATAATGTGTTTTGTGCTTTGCCAAAGTAATGAAAACCATGCAGGATATTTTCCATTCCTGCAACTGGAAATTGCTATTAGCTGTGAATAGTTTAAGAAAACAAATACTTTCCCTAAAAATAATTAGCATAAGGACAGTAGTTCAATGTAGCTTCATCTGTCATACCAAATGTTTCTGCCCTTTCATTAAAATAGCTTACAATAAGACAAATTGTTAAGTTCCTGCAGCCTTGGAAAGTATATGAAGAAAAGCTCGCGATTAGTTTCTTGTTTTTATGGCCAGGCAGAAATATGGATATTCCCAAGCTGCAGAAAGTTTGTTTTTTCACAATACTCATGTACATAATATAATAATTTACTAGATGGTGTTGTAGTTAAGGTACGTTCAATTAGCTTCCATTTCAATTGCATGTGCCGTTTTCTTGTCCATTCAACCAGTTTGCAGAGATCCTATCGGAGCTGTTGGTGATCCTTTGATGTTTTAACCACCCAGAACAATTTGGTATCATCAGCAAATTTGGCTTCCTAACTATTCACTGGAAAAAGTTAAAAAGCATAGGTTTACTGGTCCATGGGAGATGATGCTTTCAACATCAGTCCATTGTGAGAACCATCAGTTTGTTCCTACTCTCTGCTTCCTGTTCACTAACCAGTTACTGAGCTGTGTCTTAGACCACACAGCCTTTTCCAAATCCTGTTCTGGTGGTACCTTTCTGATGAGAGGGGTTCCTTTGACACATACAAGCTTTAGAATTCACTTTCTCTACATGTTTGGCAGATAAAAGGCATTTCCAAAGCAACACCTCTAATATTACACACACACACACACACAAACACACACACCCCACCACCACACCCATCTGGCTGGGTTTCCCCAGCAACTCTGGGTGGCTTTCAACAAAATATTAAAAATACAATACAACATCAGACATTAAAAACTCTTGCAGTGGTAATGTATGATCTATGTGTTTGAATAAATATGATGTAATCAGCAAAGAACAGAAGATTCCTTAGTTTTCAGACTAGAAAAATGATGTTTAATTGGCCCAGATTCGGTTGTTTTCATGGCAAAGAGGTTATATGAGGCGTCAGAGACTGTCATAAACAGAAACAGTAAATTAAAATGTCCTCAAGTGGGCTGTCTACTGAACTGTGGTTTATGCTTGCAGCATGGTACCCACTGAATTGTTAATACATTTGAACAGAGGATGACAACAGAATATCTCAGCTTTTAAAAATGTGGTCTTAACCATACAATATGGCATGGGTTATATTTGATATATTATGACTATATTCAAGAACAACCATTAAATCCAAGTATTGTGAGTGCCCCATGGTGACACAAATGAGGGGAAACCAATGGGAAGGGGGCGGATCACAAAATCACCCCTTCCTCCCCACCCAATCACATGCAGATCAGTTTTATAAGAAAATCCCTTGAAATTCATTATTTAAGCTATAATTGCTGCAAGCTACTGTACTTAGAGTTCAGTGGTGGCAAAATGAGTCGCAAAGAGCAGAAAGTGTCTCATTCAGAAAATGACGCCTGATAACTTTATTCAAGGGAATGGTAGTAATGAGAAAAGGGGGGGGGCTGCAAAATGAATTCATTTAACGGCATTGATTTTAATAAGAATGGAGCTTTGCTTGCATTAAAAGGAATAAGCCCCTAAAATGTCTGAGCCAGTATAGTGTACTGACAAAGTAAGGGGCGAGCAAGGAAATCTCAATTTCACCTCTGCTATGAGCTCTCTATGTGGCCTTAAGGAAGCTAGATCTCACAATCTTTCTGATCTCTTGGGGGGGGGGACACTGAATAAACTTTCAGAGCTCTTCTGAGAATTATTGAAATAATGTGCATGAAGATCTTGCGCACTTCACTTCACAAGCTAAAAAAAAACCAAATAAAATGAAACCTAAATACAGCAACAGTGTTTTGTGTTGTGTAGGCTCCTATTTGTTATGTGCAAATGGCTTTAGATTCCTATTAGGTCCATAAATTACCATATAGCATATATTCAACAAAAAACAATGACAATTTGTTGTTGACGAAGGACAGCTGGACATATAAAGGGCCCCATTAACTTCAGTAGCTTAGGGCCTCATCAAACCTAAATCTGGCCCTGCACCTCATACCCACAAATGAGTGAGAACAACCAACTCACTTGTATTTTCTGTAGACTTTTGGGTTTGCTGCTGTTGCCTGCCTCTTAGAAGTGGCCAATAGCTTTCTATTTCTCCAACATGGAAATACAACTGAAGTAGTACAGTGGTGCCCCGCTAGACAAAAATAATTCATTCTACGAGTGTCTTCGTAGAGCGAATTTTTCGTCTAGCGAAGCGGCAATGCAGCGCGGAGGTTTTCGCGCTAAAAAAAAGAAAATCGTCTTGCGAAGCAGCCCCATTGACTTTTTCGTCTTGCGGGGCAGCTTCTGCTAGACGAATGCCATTCGTCTAGTGAGTTTTTCGTCTAGAGAGGCATTCGTCTAGCAGGGCACCACTGCAATAAGATTTAAACTCAGTGAGGTCATTTCATTTCATTTTTTCTCTTTCAGTTTCTATACTGCCTTTCTATACAGTGGTACTTCAGGTTACATAGGCTTCAGGTTACACTCTCCACTAACCCAGAAATAACGCTTCAGGTTAAGAACAGAAATGGTGCTCTGGCGGCACAGTGGCAGCAGGAGGTCCCATTAGCTAAAGTGGTGATTCAGGTTAAGAACAGTTTCAGGTTAAGAACGGACCTCCGGAACAAATTAAGTTCTTAACCCGAGATACCACTGTCGTACTATACACAAGGTGGTTTACAGAAACAAAATACACAAAACTTGCAATAATAATCTGATCCAATACAGAAAGTCACAATAAGACATAACTTTCAAATGAAATGACTTATATCAAATAAAGTAATTTTCAATAATATAATATAATAGTAGGGACGCGGGTGGTGCTGTGGTCTGAACCACAGAGCCTAGGGCTTGCCAATCAGAAGGTCGGCGGTTCGAATCCCCACAACGGGGTGAGCTCCCGTTGCCCAGTCCTTGCTCCTACCAACCTAGCAGTTTGAAAGCATGTCAAAGTACAAGTAGATAAATAGGTACCACTCCGGCGGGAATGTAAATGGCATTTCTGTGTGCTGCTCTGGTTCGCCAGAAGCGGCTTAGTCATGCTGGCCACATGGCCCGGAAGCTGTACACCGGCTCCCTCAACCAGTAAAGTGAGATGAGCGCTGCAACCCCAGAGTCGTCTGTGACTGAACTTAATGGTCAAGGGTCCCTTTACCTTTACCTTTACACAATAAAAGTAGCTCAAAACTTGAGCGAATGATAATTTAACAGAGATTCACTCTTAACAATCACAATAAATAGCTAATTGCTAATTACAGTTCAAAACTCAGTTCAGTCAAGAATTTATGGGGAGGTCTTAGTCTACCAATTTACCTCTAAGCTAAGACCACCTCTGTCACAGAAGAAAGATGAAACTATTTCTGGCACTGGATGTTATTTGTTTTATTTTGAGGAATTAATGGATGCTGTACATCAGGCACCACCAAAATCGGCCCTCCAGGTGTTTTGGGACTACAATTCCCATCATCCCTGACCACTGGTCCTGTTAGCTAGGGATGATGGGAGTTGTAGTCCCAAAACATCTGGAGAGCCTAGTTTGGGGATGCCTGCTGTACATGCTAGGGTAGCACAATGTCCTACCTAAAATCCTTTCCCCCCCTATTTGTTAAAAATTTCAGCAAAGTAGTTATTATATTGTTGTTCTTATGTCAGGTAGAATATGATTCAGCCTCTCCCTTCCCACAATGCCAACAGACTCATAATTATGACTGTTAGCAATTCTAATTTAAATTGCAATTTAATGTCTTCTGACATTAAGATCTTGGATTGTAACATCCCAGCACCATGTCTGGTCTCAAAGAAATAAATGGAATTCATACAAATTAATTACAAACACAGGAAGACTTTCTGATTTAAATATTCTACAAAGCTTTCTTTTAAGGCACAGTAAATGCTAGAAATTCAAGTTTTAAACAAATGGAACAAGAAGAAAAACCTAATCCTGGACTACCAAAGCACAATAAACTTTTTCATCATTTAAATAGGCTTTGCCAATGCTGGACATTGTTCGAAGCCACCCAGAGTGGCTGGGGCAACCCAGGCTGATGGGCAGCATATAAATTATTATTATTATTATTATTATTATTATTATTATTATTATTATTATTATCATTCAGATCAGACATTGATTTCACTTATCACATATCTTCAACATGGTAATCCTAGGAATCTATATTTGATATGGTTCATAATTCAGATTGAGTTCTGGGAGATGTAGGCTGAAGTGGTAGAATTTAAGTTGAGACATGAATCCTGAGAGAAATGTATACATCCTTTTAACAGCTACTAAGTTATAAAGAGCGGAATGGATTCATTTCTTTTAAGATCCTTGTTAAACTAGCAGGGTATCAGCAGATATGCCTTATTATTACTTTTTGTCTTAATTTCATTGAAGTTGCACACATATAGACCTTGCTATGAACTGGGGAATGTACTTTCTCTGCATCTCATAGTCATGTAAAAATTTTTTAATTACTTTGCCCACTTCAATATATTTTATGACATTCATGGGACTCCGCTTGCATCCTCTGTTGGCTAATGCAGCACTTGAATGTGTTATATGGATGGCTCAAGGTAATTTTGTGAATAGGTTATATGAGCAGATTGTGAAATGGTACAGTTTCAAATCCTGCGGAGACTTAGAGCTTTCATTAGCACTTCCATTATTAATATCTACCTTCTTGTTGGGCCATGGATAAATTAATTCTTATTCTTTGAAATTATTTTCCCCCTCCCTCATTTTTAAATTGGTGTTGCCTTGATGACTGGGATCGTGGAATCATTGCGGAAGGCTTTGAAGTAACAACCAACTCACTTTTTATATATATTGGGGGGGAGGGAACTCATTATTTTTATGTTAATTTTGGCTGAATGATCAATGAGAAACTGTATGTTGGGAAAAGTTTGGGGAAAGTTTGAAGCATTCACATCACCCAAAAAATTATATTCCCAGCTTAGTGGGAATAGAGTGTGGAAGCAACACATAAGAAATTCTACCAATCCAAAACTGCCATCGCTGCAATGACGCCCCCTCTGATTCCCACCCCAAATATTTATTATCATGGTAAATAAAGCGTGCTAATCATGCACCACAGAAATCAGAAGAAAATAATTGCAAAATGAAACATTTCCAGAGTCTACCTTTGATTGATGCTGGCCACTTAATGGTGGCCTGGTTGATTGGAGTCTAATCATTAGTCCCAATTATTTATTAAAAATGCAAATAGGCTGAAGTAGTGAAGCTATACAAGCTGGCCTTCTGGAATGCTTCTTTCTCAAATAAATGGCTTTGTACGAGGTCCTGACTAATAACCTCTTCAAGATCATTCTTTTCTACTGCTAATTGGGATAGATGCATCATCACTAACTGCTGCCACAGATTTTATATGTCATAGTTCACTTAGTGAACATATTATATCTTATGCATTAAAAAATATACCATGTAATTAACTTGGGTTTGGAGATGGGTGGTCAGATGGGAAATGGCTTTTCCTTGAATGAGCAGCAAAACGTTCCATCGTTCTTGCGCCCAGGGAACTACAAAATGTGAATATGCCAGCTTTATACAAAGGATCAATGAAGATCTCTGAACAAAACAGACCCTGCTCTCCCCCCAAATACCTGATACATGCACAAATTACTGCTGGCGTCAAGGGTTGAGATTCTTAGGCAATCCTTTCAGCCCACTTTGGGCTGTACCACATTTAGAAGACTTCTCACAATGCACCCCACAACTTAGGCGGGGAAATAGTGTATCAGACTAAATTGAATCATTCTACCAGACTTGCTAGATTTCTCTGTGCAAGTTTTCTGCCTCTTACAGGGAAGTATTCAAACACGCAATGTCCCACTTGCAGATTGCTGTGGTACACTTTTACCAATTAACTTTGGACTCAGCTACATTAGTACAAAAAAAGTGCGGAAAAAATAATTGTGACTTACCATAGCATTTTTTTTCTTTTGTTATAATGATTTGATTTCTGACTTATTTCTAGCATTTCCCCCCCATGTGTAGATCCACCCTTTATCGAGTGTTTCAAGTGAGCATGTGCATGTTTGAATCAACCCCAAAGTGCATCTATTAAGTCAGAGATCAATTAAATTCATGCAGTGTATCACGTAATTCAAGGATGGTGAACCTGGGACCCTCTGGACCCAAACTCCTATCAGCCCACTGGAAAATGGGAGTACCTGGTGTGTACTTCCTACAACAGCCACACATTTTTTTGTATTAAACTCATATTGATTTTTCACCTTCCTGCCATGCAGCCGCTGTGCACCCCAGAAAATGGGCATGAAAAACAAGATGTGTGTCATGATGGGCTATCTTTTGGGGAATGTCGCCTTCTGGCTTAAGCTTCTGTTACAAATTGTGCAGTGCTGTGCACAGTTCACTCACTGGTATATAGAGCTGTTAGAGGTTTGGCAGGAGATAAAAAAAAAAATGTCAGTGGAAATCCATTACCACGAAGATGGGTTTAAAATAACCCTGCATCTCTCCTGGGAGATGCCTGGCAACCCCAGTTTTCGTCCGTTGATTTGTCCACTGAGCAAATACAAGAGCAAGACTCTGCTTCTTGTATGCACACTAGGACTTAAATAGATTATCTTGTTAAAATCTCTGCACTCTGAAACTCAAAATATCTGCCTTGCTTGTCCACTCACCCCCAGCTTGATCCTGACATTTCAGGGTCAGCGTTTTGTCTCCTGTTTTGTCAGGTTAGCATCTGGGCTTATATTAAATCTGTCTTCATGGCAGTGTGTGCTTCCCCTTAGCCTTCCAGTGTTTGATGAAATCAACTCCAACATTTGGAGGTGGCTTGGTGAGTCTTTGCATTGATGCTGAGTTCTGTATATGGGTTCTATATTAGGTAAAGGTAAAGGTCCAGTTAGGTCCATTAGGTCCAGTCGTGGACGACTCTGGGGTTGCACGCTCATCTCTCTCTATAGGCCGAGGGAGCCGGCGTTTGTCCACAGACAGCTTCCGGGTCATGTGGCCAGCATGACTAAGCCGCTTCTGACGAACCAGAGCAGTGCACGGAAACACTGTTTACCTTCCTGCTGGAGTGGTACCTATTTATCTACTTGTACTTTGATGTGCTTTCGAATTGCTAGGTGGGCAGGAGCTGGGACTGAAAAGTGGGAGCTCACCCCATCACAGGGATTCGAACCACCGACCTGATTGGCCAGCCCAAGGCTCTGTGGTTTAGACCACAGTGCCACCCACGTGTGAGACTGGGAGGCAAACATGGGAAGCTGGGAAGCCTTGGAGAGGAGTGCCTAGTGCAGTACTGGGGAGCCTCTGACCTGCCAGATATCATTGGACGACAGTCCCCACCATCCATGACCATTCAGCATGCTGGCTGGGGCTGATAAGCATTCGGAGTCAGACAACATCTGGAGGATAACGGCTTCCCCATTCATGACATGGTCCTACAGCATCCAAAGAGCATTGAATGATTAAAATATGAAGCAATTCTACTCCCACCCTTGCATTGTTATTGTACATCTCCACTTTGAACATGGGCTTTCATTATAGCTGAGTTTGTTAGAGTGTGGGGATGATTGATGATGATGATGATTTTATTATTATTTATACCCAGCCCATCTGGCATGGTTACCCCAGCTACTCTGGGCAGCTTACAGCATATCTAAAAACATACCGTATTTTTCGCTCCATAGGATGCTCCGGACCATAGGGCGCACCTCGTTTTCAGAGGAGGAAACCAGGGAAAAACCAGTAGGCACCAACAAGTAATAGAAAGCAAAAGGAAAGCAAACCAGTAAGCACCAGTAGGTAATAGGAAGCAGGAAGAAAGCAAACCAGTAAGCACCAGCAAGTAATAGAAAGCAAGAGGAAAAGTAACAGAAAGCCCCAAATGGCTGAAAAACTCAATTTCCCAGGATCCTCAATTTCCCAGGATCCTACTGTGCAAGGGGCCTGGGTGGGGCAGGAAGAGAGCTAGCTCCCTTATCTCCCTCCCTGATCTCCTGCAATCAGCTGTTGAGCGGGTTTCCTTTCAACACTCTCTTTCCCTCTTGTTAGACTTCAGCACTTTCTAAAACAGAAAAAGCCGGATCTGTCTTTCCACCCTGGGCTCCAGGGGCCATGCATTCGCTCCATAAGACGCACAGACACTTCCCTTTACTTTTTAGTAGGAAAACCGTGCGTCTTATGGAGCAAAAAATACATCAAGAATAATGTCAAGGTTGCAGATTTGATCCCCATGTGGGACACCGACATATTCCTGCATTGCAGGGGGCTGGACTAGAGCAATGTTTCTCAACCTTGGGTCCCTAGATGTTGTTGGACTACAACATCCATCATCCATAGCTAGCAGGACCAGTGGTCAGGGATGATGGGAGTTGTTGTCCCAAAATATCTGGGGACCCAAGGTTGAGAAAACTGGACTAGAGGATCCTCAGGGTCCCTGGTCCCTCCCAACTCTCCACTCGATGATGGAACCTCCTTAAGTAGAAGGGGCAGAGAGAGGTGAATCTGCTGGTTCTCCCTTTGACATCGTTCACCTTCCATATAATCAGCCAATCTTTTATTTGTTAAAAAAGCTAGTTTCATGAATGAATGAATGAATGAATGCTGTTGTTTTTTTTAAAATGGCCTGGAAGATCACCAGATCCATTTTTGGGTCTGAGCATGCTTTGAGATAATACCCTCTACCACTCTAGGCTGCTTCCAACACATATAAAAACATATAAAACATATAAAAATACATATAACATTACAAAGCTTCCCTATACAGGGCTGTCTTCATAGGTCTTCTAAAGTTACTTATCACCTTGGCTTAGCAGTTGCATAACTCCATATCCTCCAACATTTCTTTGATGAAAATAGGGGCATGCTAAGGAAAGCGGGACATTCCAGGATGAAATCAGAAACCAGGATGCCCAGGATGATTTCTGTAATTCCGGGTCTGTCCCTGGAAAATAGGGACACTTAGAGGGTCTGTGAGAGGAATGTTTGGACTCTCTCTCACACACATCACCCTCTCTCTCTACCTGTACCGGCATGATCAGTAAAGCAGAAAAGGGAAAGCTCTTATAAGGCATGGCAGGAACCCCAGAGAAAATAGCAAAAAATTATAAGACACAATCAATGGATTGTTGGAAGTGCCATGAAAAATAGGCAGTTCAAATATTTTTGGTTTTTGGAGTGAAATATATGAAAGATTTAAAAAGATGCTTAAGTGTATGTTTGGGGAAGTCTTCTTATTAAGTATAACTCCTGAAAATATTCCAGAGGATAGAAAAAAATATTATTTTGTATGCTTGTGCAGCAGCCAGGTTACTTATAGCCCAAAATTGGAAAGGGGAGAAAATACAGACAATTCAAGAATGGTTGATTAAATTGGTGTAATTTATGAATTTGGCTAAGATGACGGCAGCAATTAGAAATATATCAAAACAAAGATTTAAGGCTGAATGGAAATATGTGGAAGACTATCTGGAAAAAAGAAGGTATAATAACGGATTTGGTGATTTGCTTAGTTTGAGATATATGTGGGGAGATTTATATTTATATTGAAATGTGAGCTATTTATTTAGTTATTTATTTTTCAATTATTGTATGAGATATAGCAAGTTTTGTTTTATTACTAAGGGAAGCAATTTACAGACAACTGGAAGCCAATTTTTAATTGTTATTTATAATTCTTTGCTTTTTTCTCTGTGCTTTGTTTTTTCATATATTATTTTTTGTGGATTATTATGTCTAAATTATATGCATTCCGTTCTTTGTTTATTGATTATTTGTTTCTATTGGTTGATTTGATATGATTGTATTTTATAAGTTTGAAATTAAATAAAGCTATTTTAATCTTAAAACAAAAAGACATGACAGGAACAAAATTCTGTGTTGTAAGAGCTGGTGGGTGAAACTTCAGGTGTGAGTCCTGAACTCTGGTGGGGCCTGTGAGACATTTAGTTAGCCCCTGCTATCTGATCTCGCTAGGAAGAAATTCCTCTCAATTTTGGTGGGGCTTCCTTCTACATGAATACACTGATGATTGCAGCTTTAGTAATCTGCTCATTTTGGCTAAACATTTCAGAATTCTCAGATGCCCAAGCCTCCTTATATATTTGGCAGTCTGAGTTTGACTGGGAGAGTTACGTCGAGATTGAAATAATTTTTATAGCTTTCTCTCGTCAGTAGTTTCTCTATTTTTGGTCGTGCCTTCGGGGACCTTTCTCTGAAGAATGCGATACAAGTGCTTGAATTGGATTAGATTGGATTTTCAATCATTCATTTATTCATATGCTTGCTCATAACTGGCTGCATCAGGGTTTTCTAAGCCCATTTGTTTACAGCTAGTTTATGGGTAAGTAGCACTCTTGTAATCACTTTATTTGTATATGTTGTGCACTGCAATCCTGCCAGGGTAGGATCTGAATCTATAAGCTGTTTCTCATTATTCTGGTTACAGGCTCTCCATCCTTGCCAGTTTTTGTTTCATTATTTTCAAAAGAGAGAAAACATATAGGGGGAAATCACTGGGTAATTCAAACATTAGTATTAGCATTTCTTCTCTACTCTTCCACACTGCAGAGACTCTGGAAAGCAGAACATCCTGATGCTCTCACTACAGAATGCAAAGATGCAATCCCTAAAAAAATGGGGCTCCTATTTAGCCTAAGAGATCCAGTGTGGTGTACTAGTTAAGAGCGGTAGACTCATAATCTGGTGAACCAGGTTGGCGTACCTGCTCCTCCACATGCAGCTGCTGGGTGACCTTGGGCTAGTCACACTTCTTTGAAGTCTCTCAGCCCCACTCACCTCACAGAGTGTTTATTGTGGGGGAGGAAAGGAAAGGAGAATGTTAGCCGCTTTGAGACTCCTTCGGGTAGTGATAAAGCGGGATATCAAATCCAAACGCCTCTCCTTCTCCTCCTCCTCCTCCTCCTCCTCCTCCTCCTCCTCCTCCTCCTCCTCCTCCTCCTTCTTCTTCTTCTTCTTCTTCTTCTTCTTCTTCTTCTTCTTCTTCTTCGCATTCCATAGGCCAGTCTAGTGAGTCCCGTCCCCCCCCCCCGACTGCATTAAAATAATCTAATTTTCTGGAGTTTGAAGACCCCAATCTTATTTTTGGAATTAAATATACAAAGTAGATTTTTCTTTGCATAAATTATCTAATTTGCATGCTTATGGTCTTGTTCCAGGATGCGGCTGTACATGGGGTGACTTTGCCGAGTGATACATGGTCCCAGAAGGTGATGGGGAAATGGAGTTACAGTTAAAGATATAAGTTTAATATGCACAGAGCGTGATGTTTGTCAGCATTGTATTTAAAATGCTATGCATGGAAGTTTGCATTAGACAAGAGAGGTTTGTCTCTGGCAAATGCAGCAAGGAAAGGGGTTAACGTTTCTATTTAAGGGTTTAAGTGAATTGATGATTCATCTCTGGAAATCTGAGGCCAAGCAGAGATCTCTCTTCAGCAGGAAATCTGAGAACAGGTATCTCCGTCAGTCACTGGAGCCTGCAGCAGTAAAAGCTCAGTTTAGTAATCATGAAGAAGCAAGATGCTTGCAAAGGGTCTCTGTCTTTAACCAGAGAGAGGAAGGTTTATTTAACTGTATCAAGCACCAAAAAGAAGACTGGAGCACAGAGCAATATGTTACTTTGTATTCTGCCAGTATTTTTTTCGCAACTATTTTAAAACTGTTCCCAGTAAAACTTTGAAACTCATTCTTGTAGCGGAGGACAGATTCGTTTCTACTCTACACAAGGTTTCGGATCACAGATTCTGTTTTGCAGCAACTCTAACAACTATGTCCCCCTGCTGGCTCTTGTGAGGTTGTGTGAGATGGTGACTGTCCCACAGGATCTCATGAGAGGTTGAAAAGACTGAGGTCTTAAAAGGCCTTGCCCAAGAGACTTTGGGGACATTTTGACCCACAAGTTTCCCACCCTCCAGCTTTGCACTGCAATTCAGGTCTCTGGTTGACAAGACCAGGAGGGATATTTCCCCCCCCCATTAACCTCAGCTGACCACTGATTAGTGGGGGGATTTTGCCTTTTCTTAGTGAACTATGGCTTATTTCATTTGAGTGCCAATTGGCTTTGTAAACTGTGGTTTAAAAAAATGGAACACGGCAGGATCAGCATAGCAAAGTGGGAGCCCAAAAGGGGCCTGGGAGGAGGATTAGCCATGGCATGCCCTATATTTTTGGTGTTATCTGCCTGGCTGGAATTTCTTACTCCTGTCATCTAATGAGACTCTAGACCCTTGGCTTGCACCAAGCCAGAGTTCAGTGTTAAGCATTTCCCAGGGAACTGATGTTTCCCAGCACCTTGAGCACTGGTCTAAACCACTGAGCCTAGGGCTTGCTGATCGAAAGGTCAGCAGTTCGAATCCCCGTGACAGGGTGAGCTCCCTTTGCTTGGTCCCTGCTCCTGCCAACCTAGCAGTTTGAAAGCACATCAAAATGCAAGTAGATAAACAGGTACCGCTCCGGTGGGAAGGTAAACAACGTTTCCGTGCGCTGCTCTGGTTTCACCAGAAGCAGCTTAGTCATGCTGGCCACATGGCCCGGAAAAACTGTCTGCGGACAAACGTCAGCTCCCTCAGCCTGTAAAGCAAGATGAGCACCACAACCCCAGAGTTGTTCGTGACTGGACTTAACTTTCAGGGGTCCCTTTACCTTTGAGCGTTCTGCAGGATCAGAGCCAAGGTCTTTCTAGTCTAATATCCTACTCTCACAGTGACTAAACAGATGCCTTTAGAAAACTCTCATGTTGTGGGAACATCGTGGTTAATAGCCATTGATAGGCATATCTTCCATTAATTTGTCTAACTCCCTTTCATTCATTGGTTTTGGTTCTGTCATCTCCCACCCCCACCCCTTTTTAAGTGATTTTGGCTGTAAATACACGGAAACCCATAGACTGTAAATGTTTGCAGGGTTTCTTTTTCTAATAACCAACTCAAATTATAGGCATTTATCTCAGTGCAGGCAGAGGAGAGTGTCTGATAAATTATAATGCCTTAAAATTTTTCTCCAGCTGAACATATGAAATGTTCTGGACCTTGCTGATGTGCAATAAATCCTAATGCCAGGAATGAAGTGTTGATTTGGGTATTGGTTTCTGCAGAATTTCATTTAAACTAAAACACATTCCTCATCATACGACAATACTTTAAATTAAAATTACCAGCAACCCATTTGGAAGCACCTTGTGGATATTTCACATCGAGGGTGTTTAATAATCACGCCTGTTGTTACTGACAGCAAGCGATGAAATCTGAGCTCAGGTATTTCTTCTTCAGTTTGCAATTGCTATAGAATATCAGGTGTATGATTAGCGCTGTGTAATTATGGAGAGAGGAGCTTTATTTTATTTTATTTTATTTATAAAAAGAGAGAGATGAAGAGAAAGAGGAGGGGAATGTACATTCCAAAGCCACCATTCTGTTAAATAGCAAAGCCCATCATGATGCAGCTGTCGAACATTTTGGACAAGGTCTGCTCTTCCCCCTTTTGAAAGTGCCTGCAAAATGCAGCTGGTGTCCAACTTGTATTCTAGCGGGACTATTTGTATGCCAGAGCAGTCAGTAAACATTTAAGCAAATAGCAATCAAAAACACTGGTCCAAATTCATCCCTGATACAATGCCATATTCTCCATTTCAGCAGATTGAGTAGTTTGGGTCCATGGGTTTCTATCACAGTTTCAGCACCGTAATATTACACTACTCTGGCCAACTTTTGTGCATGTGTGTGGTGTGTATATGTGTGCATGAGAGAGAGAGAGAGAGACAGAGAGAGAGAGAGAGAGAGAGAGAGAGAGAGAAGGCGGTGGCTGATAACTTACAATAGTTGTCTTTCAAAAAAGAAGAAGAAGAAGATTTCTGTTTGGTAACCTTTAGGCAATACTCATAGCTGAGATAAAAGAAAATGGGAAAATGCAGCTGTCACTCTTTTTCCAAACGAAGACCCAAATTGAGGAAAAACATCTGTTCATGGTTGGCTTTGTATCCCAGTAGCTGGACAGCTTTCCGGGATTTATATGGCTTGCACGCTTTCCTTTTGTAAAATAGCTCAGCATGTTCTAGCACTGAAAAGCATGTGTTCTCATATGTCTCCCTTGAGCAATGGAGGGATTCTGTATTTCTGGTAGAGTCATTGCCATTTTTTTGTCTCAAGCGAAATGTGGAGGTAAGTTTGGAGATTCCTGCTTCAGAGGAGGGAGGGAGAGGAGAATGAGTAAACAGGGAAATAAAATAAGAAAGTCACAGGATTAAAGTGTATTTGGCCTAACATGTTTCAGAAGATTCTTGCACAGGGACAATTAAATCCACAACACTATCTTCAACAACAACAACAACAACAACAACAACAACAACAACAACAACAACAACAATTTATTTATACCCCACCCATCCAGCTGGGTTTCCCCAGCCACTCCAGCAAAATATAAAAATACAATAATTCATCAAATATTAAAAGCTTTCCTAAACAGGGCTCCATTCAGGTGTCTTCTACAAGTCAGACAGTTGTTTATTTCCTTGACATCCGATGGGAGGGCATTCCACAGGGCGGGCGCCACTACCGAGAAGGCCCTCTGCCTGGTTCCCTGTAACTTTGCTTCTTGCAGTGAGGGAACCACCAGAAGGCCCTCGGAGCTGGACCTCAGTGTCCGGGCAGAATGATGTATTTCAGGTGTACTGGGCTGAGGCACTGTTGATCAATGAATACCTTTTTAATAATAATAATAATAATAATAATAATAATAATAATAATAATAATAATAATAATTTATTTGTACCCCGCCCATCTGGCTGGGTCTCCCCAGCCACTCTGGGCAGCTTCCAACACATACTAAAATACATTAAAATATCACAGATTTAAAAACTTCCCTAAACGGGGCTACATAATGTTTCCCCATGGAACACAAGGCAGCATCCAGGACTCTTGTTAACATCTCTTCCATACTATACTCACAACCAGCCTCTGATGTTGGTTAGGATGAGGGATAGATTCTTGCAGTGTTATTTTTCTAGAAAAAGAGGTGGCGGAGCTCGCCATGAACGCCTCCCTTTTTCTATTATAATGGCCACGGTGCCCACTTGAGAGGTGCCGGAACTGAGTTCTGACAAGTTCTGCTTTTTAAAAAACCCTGAATTCTAGCCCATGAGCACCTAGCGAGCTGTGTGGTGTAGTGGTTAAGAGCGGTAGACTCGTAATCTGGGGAACCGGGTTTGTGTCTCCGCTCCTCCACATGCAGCTGCTGGGTGACCTTGGGCTAGTCACACTTCTCTGAAGTCTCTCAGCCCCACTCACCTCACAGAGTGTTTGTTGTGGGGGAGGAAGGGAAAGGAGAATGTTAGCCGCTTTGAGACTCCTTTGGGTAGTGATAAAGCTTTGAGACTCCTTCGGGTAGTGATAAAGACTCGTAATCTGGGGAACCGGGTTTGTGTCTCCGCTCCTCCACATGCAGCTGCTGGGTGACCTTGGGCTAGTCACACTTCTCTGATGTCTCTCAGCCCCACTCACCTCACAGAGTGTTTGTTGTGGGGGAGGAAGGGAAAGGAGAATGTTAGCCGCTTTGAGACTCCTTCGGGTAGTGATAAAGCGGGATATCAAATCCAAACTCTTCTTCTTCTTCATGGCTGAGCCAGAATTTGCACCTGTTCTTCTTAGGTCAAAATCCAGCATGCTCAAGGTCTCTCTCTCTCTCTCTCTCTCTCTCTCTCTCTCTCTCTCTCTTTCTCAGGATTGTGCCCAGGGCATGTACCGGTACTTCTCCTTTGATCATCTACACCTAGCACTGCTCCATGCTGTCTTCGTGTGTTTTTGCCAGCTAGAATGTGTCCTTGAACTGTGAAAATAGCTTCTTGCTTGCCTGAACCAAGTGTGTGTGAATGTGACACTCAAGTGTTCTTTTTTATGGCTGGCATGTAGCCAACAGTGCAAAGTTAAGAGTCACATCCATTGCCCTGTCAACTTTTGCCTCTGGCTCCACCTGCCATTGGCTCGTAGTTTGCTTAAGGTTCCCTTCAAAGCAACGTGATTCTTTTTCATAATATTTTATTGCTTTTCCATTTTTTAAAAAACATTTAAACATATTCTTATTATTCACTCTATATATTGCTCAATGAGCCCTTCGACTTCCCTCCCTCCCGCTTCCTGGTTTTCTAATTTTCATCTTTATATCCTAGCATTTATAAATCTTCCCCTTTACATTTTTTTTCCTTTCCACACCTCTTAATTTTTAGATAAAATTATAAGGGTACAAATCATTGTCATTACAAGTCTTCTTACAACTCTGCAAGTGTTGTTAGTTGATTACAATGTTCTTGCAAATATAATATAAATTTACTCCACTCCTTTTGGAAAGCTTGATCCTGTTGGTTTTGGATTTCCCCGGTCAGTTTCACCAATTGCGCATAGTCCATCATGTTCATCTGCCACTCTTCTAACATTGGTATCTTTTGCTGTTTCCATTTCGGGGCTGAAAGAGTCCTTGCTGAAGTAGTTGCATACATAAACAGTTTTTTATCTCCCTTTGGTATCTCTTCCCCAACTAACCCAAGCAAGAAAGTTATTTAAAAAATTATTGCAAGATTAAAGATTAGAAGTAAGTTGAAAGGTAAGATAGGCTGTAGATTTAGAAGATAGACTTAAGGTATATAATTGTTTGAATAAAGGATAAGGATGATTGATAAGAAGAGATGTTAATGATGGTTATTAACAATGATTTTAATAATGCAAATAAATGACTAAAGATGATTTTCAAGGAACGCAGGAAGAGAGAACGTGAGGAAGTCAAGCTACAATGATAAGGAAGGAAGATAGGTGTATTAAGTTTTAAGTGTTGTTTTTTATATTTGTATTATTGTTTGTTATTTGTTTGTCAGTGTTATAATTTGTGAAAACCAATAAAAAATTATTTTAAAAATAATAATAACCCAAGCAAGAAAGCTTCAGGTTTTTTTTTTTTTAACAAAGGTATTCTTGTGCATTTTCTTTAAGTCATTATACATCATTTCCCAATACAGTATGCTTTTACCTTATCACAAGTCCACCACATATGATAGAATCTCCCTTCTTTATCTTTCCATTTCCAACATTCCTTATTTCTCAAAGAAATGTGACTCTTGGGCTGAAGGGGGTTCCTCACTTTTGGGATATCCTCTTCAGCACATGGACTCTCATGTGGGGATTTAAACTTCCATGCCCTAGCTTGCTTCACAGGAACAGCCTCACATTTATTCCCACTATGGGGGGAATAAAAAGGAATATAAGCCTGTAATTTATGTTTCAGCTCATAGGAGTCAACTCCTAGGGACCGAGGTCCCTTTGCCCCCCCCCCCCAAGTATTTGAGGGGGTAGCATCCCTAAAGTTGATGGGCATTGCCATTCAAATGGTGTCCGGGCACTTTGTCTTGTGATCAGTTATGTGTGGTGGAGCTTCCCTGCCCCCTCCCCATTATTTTATTCAAGTTGGCACCCCTGTTTCAGCTATGACCGCAATGTGTTTGAAAGAATACTGTCTGCATGAGGCAAACGTTTCCAGCAACCAGTGACATTGAACACATCACTACAGAGCAGACAGGACAATTCTAAATCTCTTGATGTGAAATTATATGGTATCTCACATATTAATAAAATTTCGAGAAGCCTACTGCAACCATTTCAGTGATATGTTTTTATGCCTAGGTACCCGCTGGCTAAATTATCCCTGCTCTCATTGAGACTGTCTGTAGCAAGTAATTCTCTCTGACAGTGGAGATACTTATCTGGTGCTAAGTAGGTTTGATCATTTGCTGACACCCATGGTAATATCCCATTCATGAAACCAAGCAGATGTTCCTGCTGTGTAAACCAAAGAGAATATTGTAAACCACCCCCCCTTTTCTTCACCATCCAAGAGCAAATTTGAGCTCAGCCAATATCTATATATATATGGCTCGGATGTCAGCAACAGAAGGGGAACCTTAACATTATGCCTTTGAAATACAGTTTCTCCCTAGGAATAATTGGGCTGACAAATTCTTTGTTTCATTTCATTTCCCCTTTTCAGCTCACTTTCTAGTTAGAATCCCTAAGCAGATGGAATATTGTGTTTACATGCCACCTCAAAGAGAAGTGGCTTTCTTTTTGTTTCAACAAGGAACTAAACACCAAAACACCATCTTAGATGAATTAAAACTCTGATCTCCACAGCACTGAGTATAAACAATAAAATGTCTTAATTGTCTATGCTTAAAAAACACCAACACCAAATCACCTTCCTTTCAAAATGCCCAACAGAATTAGACATTATGTTAATTGTGTGAATGCAATTCACAGGGGGGTTAACAGTTTTGTATATATCAGCCCTATGGAAGTCTGAGCAGCCTTAGGACCATGAGGGGGCCAATTGTTGTTCAGTCATTCAGTCGTGTCCGACTCTTCGTGACCCCATGGACCAGAGTACGCCAGGCACGCCTATCCTTCACTGCCTCTCGCAGTTTGGCCAAACTCATGTTAGTAGCTTCAAGAACACTGTCCAACCATCTCATCCTCTTTCGTCCCCTTCTCCTTGTGCCCTCCATCTTTCCCAACATCAGGGTCTTTTCTAGGGATTCTTCTCTTCTCATGAGGTGGCCAAAGTACTGGAGCCTCAACTTCAGGATCTGTCCTTCTAGTGAGTACTCAGGGCTGATTTCTTTGAGAATGGATAGGTTTGATCTTCTTGCAGTCCACGGGACTCTCAAGAGTCTCCTCCAGCACCATAATTCAAAAGCATCAATTCTACGGCGATCAGCCTTCTTTATGGTCCAGCTCTCACTTCCGTACATTACTACTGGGAAAACCATAGCTTTAACTATACGGACTTTTGTCGGCAAGGTGATGTCTTTGCTTTTTAAGATGCTGTCTAGGTTTGTCATTGCTTTTCTCCCAAGAAGCAGGCGTCTTCTGATTTCGTGACTGCTGTCACCATCTGCAGTGATCATGGAACCCAAGAAAGTGAAATCTCTCACTGCCTCCATTTCTTCCCCTTCTATTTGCCAGGAGGTGATGGGACCAGTGGACATGATCTTAGTTTTTTTTGATGTTGAGCTTCAGACCATATTTTGCGCTCTCTTCTTTCACCCTCATTAAAAGGTTCTTCAATTCTTCCTCACTTTCTGCCATCAAGGTAGTATCATCAGCATATCTGAGGTTGTTGATATTTTTTCCGGCAATCTTAATTCCGGTTGGGGATTCATCCAGTCCAGCCTTTCGCATGATGTATTCTGCATATAAGTTAAATAAGCAGGGAGACAATATACAGCCAATGAAGAAGAGCAATTTAGCTCTCACTTTCACATGGCTCTTACCAAAACAAAACAAACACCCATTTCTGAAGCTGCTATTTGCAACTGAAGGGAAGCCTCCATGGACACTCATGGGAGCTTTCCTTGAAATGCAGCTTCTGAGGCTGCACTTTTCTCAGGATGGTGACAAGAGAAAGGGTTAAACTCTCCCATTTCCACCCAGCACTGTTCTGAGGCTCAAGTCCACACAAAAAATGCCATAGCTATTTTGGCTGTAAAGTACAAGCAGCATCAGATTTGCAATAGTGCCGAAAGGGATTCTGCCAGAATTGAATTGCAAAATTCAGAGAAGTGCAAATTTCAAATGATGGCCTACATGTCACTATACTTCTCAGTCTACTTCCATATCAGATGCTGAGTCAGAAACAAACGACATCACTATTTGCTTTGGTCACACTGTTTCGTTTTGTTTTTACATGCAGCAAATAACCTGTCATACATTCACAGTCATGGGGCCGATTCATATGCTGCTTTTGCAGTGTGGGAATCATTCTGAGCAAACTATGCATCGCATCAGAGTAGTAATGAGACTCCTGTGGAGCAATGGGTCAGTGTGTCCGACTGTTAACCAGAAAGTTGGTAGTTCAAGCTGTGGGCCGAATTCCTGCATTGCAAGGGGTCAGGCCTCATCATGGGACTGAAATGGCCTTGGTTGTGCTGGTCGATGATCTCCGGCGGGCTAGGGACAGAGGTGAAAGCTCTTTCCTAGTTCTGCTGGAACTCTCAGCTGCCTTTGAAACAATTGACCATACCATCCTTCTGGACCGTCTAGAGGAGCTGGGAGCTGGGGGCACTGTTATACAGTGGTTCAGCTCCTTCCTTATGTGCCATGTCCAGAAAGTGGTGTTGGAGGATGAGTGTTTGGACCCCTGGACTCTCACTTGTGGGGTGCCTCAGGGCTCCGTCCTCTCCCCCATGTTTTTAAACATCTACATGAAGCTGCTGGGAGAGATCATCAGGGGGTTTGGGCTGACTGCCCACCAGTATGCAGATGATACCCAGCTCTACCTCTCCTTCAAATCAAAACCAGTGAGGGCAGTGAAGTTCCTGTGTGACTGCCTGGAGGTGGTTGGAAGATGGATGGTGGCTAACAGGTTGAATCCTGACAAGACAGAAGTACTGTTCTTGGGGGACAAGGGGCGGGCAGCTGTGGAGTACTCCTTGGTCCTGAATGGGGTAACCGTGCCCCTGAAAGACCAGGTGTGCAGCCTGGGAGTCATTCTGGACTCACAGCTGTCCAGGGCAGCTGTTTACCAGCTCCATCTGGTACACAGACTGAGACCCTAACTGCCCACAGACTGTCTTGCCAGAGTGGTGCATGCCATGGTTATCTCCCGCTTGGACTACTGCAATGCACTCTACATGGGGCTACCTTTGAAGGTGACTCGGAAACTACAACTAATCCAGAATGCAGCAGCTAGACTGGTGACTGAGAGTGGCTGCTGGGACCATATAACACCAGTCACTGGCTCCCAGTATGTTTCCGAGCACAATTCCAAGTGTTGGTGCTCTTCTTTAACAGCCTCAGACCAGTATACCTGAAGTACCATCTCCACCCACATCGCTCAGCTGAGGTCCTCCTCTGAGGGTCTTTGGCTGGTTCCCTCACTGCAAGAAACAAAGTTACACAGAACCAGGCAGAGGGCACTCTCGGTAGTGGCACCCACCTGTGGAATGCCCTCCCTTCAGGTGTCAAGGAAATAAACAACTATCTGACTTTTAGAAGACATCTGAAGGCAGCCCTGTTTAGGGAAGTTTTCAAGGATTGATGTTTTTATTGGATATGTTGTAAGCAGCTCAGAGTGGCTGGGGAAACCCAGCCAGATGGCCGGGGTATAAATAATAAAATTTATTGTTGTTATTGTTGTTGTTGTTAACAACTCTCAGGGTCCTTTCCAACTCTACAATTCTATGATTCTTTGGTGTGCTGGATTGATTGTTGTACTGGGACCTAGGAGTTCAGCCATGAAGCTCAATGGGTGACCTGGGTCTCTCAGTTTAACCTACCTCACAAGTTTGTTGTGAGGATTAAAATGCAGAGCAAGAGAGCTGTGTATATGCTTTGAGGAAAGTTGGAATATAAATGTAATAATAGTAATAAACTATGCAAGATGGGTAGATGGTTTGCTCAGAAGTGGCTCACCATGTGAAGCGGAGCCAATACGCTTGCTTCCCAGAAGGTCGGTGAGGAAGAGGGGCATTGCTCTGCCGGTGTGTTTGCACTGCACTGACTTCACCCCTCTTTCTCCTAGTAAGCACAGCAAGCCACCTGACAGAAAGCCAGAGACTCCACAAACACACTAGGGCGCAAAGTGTTTCTGGTGCTTATTTTCCACTCCCAGGCTAACATCACTTCTGTGGGAGAGAGCTGCACTGATTGTCTGTCTATGCATGCAAGCATTATATGGAATTGCATTTGATATATGCCTGTTTGTGTGCCCAGTGCTGAAGTTCTTTTTAGGCCAGTTCCCATCTGATTCCAGCCACGTGCTTAGAGAATGTGAATGCGTCTCTATGTGTCTTTGTTAGAGAAGAGAGACGGGGAGCAGAAAAAGAGGGATGAAGGCATAGAGAAAGTCGACAGGAGATACAATCATTGCTGAAAAGTATTGTGGGACCCCATCTGTGATTTTTCACAAGTTTCCACGTACATTTTCCATTTACCTTTTGTTTCTCTTGGTTTCCCCTTTGTTCATTCGATTTCTGCTCCTTCCAGCTTTCTTAGCTTCAGAAATGATTCATGGAGGATCATGTATGCCAGTTAAATTTTTAACGTGAAACATGCACACAGGTCATCCACCTCTCTGCCGTGAGCCATCTGAGCATTTTCAGAGAGGCATCGCAGGCAGCGCTGGAAATTGGAGCGCCTCCCACTATTTCTTTCTGTTCTCCATGGCTGTGGCATTTTCAACAGCACTGTTACCATCTGTCTAACAACGAGAGAGGACCCTGAGGGGGTATCCAGTCTACCTACACCAGCTTCCTGTGCTAGTCAACATTCCTTAAAACCATTGCCACTTGGCTTCTGCATGCAATTAGCACTCATAGGCATTCCATGGAACTTCTATCGGTTAAGCACTCAGCTTCTGATAGAGCTACCTATTATGTGAGTCCCCCCATGAAGATTTGCTGATCAACGCCTGGGCTTGTCAGCGTTTCACACAGGCTATTTCAAGAGACCTTCGGAAACAAAGGAGTATAATAATTGCTGTCTAGGAAGTGGTTTGAAGGAGTTAGGTTTGAAGGAACTGGGAAAGAATCTGTTGTACTCATGTTGACTTTTTGGTTTTTAACTCCCATTGTTTTAAACCACTTCCCCCCTTTTCGTGTATCTCCATTTGGCTTACAGTTCCACAGCCACTACTCTTGTACAACCTGCCTTCTATTTTGCTTCCCTTCCCCGACCCTGAGTTCACGCGAACCCAGGATTGTGATGCAGTGCTATGGATTCTCTTATGGGGGCCCTGTGATAACAATCTAGTGCACATATGGTATAGAGAGTTGTGCACGTTTTTGCAAAACAATGTACTCACTAATAAATGCATTTGTATGCATACCTTTATGTATGCATTTTTGCACACAGTACTTGCGCCGCAGAACTAAAATGCAAAATTCAAAGAAGTGCAAATTTCACAGGATGTCTGTGTTTCAGTTCATGCATTCCTTCAGAATGTGCACGTTAGGCAAGTCCAAATTTAAATGTGAACCAAATAAATATTTCTCTCTCTGACCCCCTGCCCTGTCCCCAGTGTGTACAGGAACAACCATAGAAGCTAGATGCCACATTTATTTTAGTACCAAATTAGAGGAAATGCTTTAGTAAGCATGCCTGTATGTTTTCCAGTGTTCTGTATCATCACAGTTTCAGGATGCATTTAAGATGTGCCCAGGTCATTTTTAGCAAAACCAACAAACTAGGAGGGAAGTGCTATTGTACTCCTGGAAATGCTGGCATGTCTCTAAGGTTGTACTCCTAACCATACATGATAGGGAACAATCCCTTGATCAGAAGTAACTTGACCAGTGGGTATGAACCACTATGCAAGCTTCTTGACAGGTGGACCACTCTTTCTTACCAAGAGGGAGATGCGGCAGGGAAGTTAGCATGTTGCAAATGCACTGGAAGAAGAAATCTGGTGTTCCTGCTGGTGCATTTGCACCACGTCAACCTACTTCCCTTCTGTTATCCCTCTTGGCAAGCGGCCACGATCCACCAACTGGGAAGGTAGTATAGTGGCTCTGTCCCACCCAGCAAGCTGCTTCTGCCTTTGAACACTTTTTTATTTTTATTTAGAAAACATCTCCTTGGGTCCCAGTAAGTAATCCCAGTACTGGTGAAAGTCTGCAGAGTTTTCACATGGTAGAGGAAATGTTTAGTATCAACTTGTTGTTCAAATGTCATAACAGTATCATGAATCCATAATTTCTTCTTGAAGTTTTGATTCACAGGAGGAATCTGCTGTCCTGGTGCATCATGTAAAAGCTTCTCTGCATCACCCAACAATTCCCCCATTCATGACAATGGAAGCAGATGATTCGCTAGGGTGGATTAATCCATCCACATAAAAGAAGGCGGCAGTGCATAGATTTTAGGGCACACATTGGGGAGCATATGAATTGCGGCAATAATGTGCCAATTGTGAAGCACAACTGAATTATTGTACAATTTGAAATGACAGCTTCTGTATCTTATGAAATGATTATTTTGCTTGCTTTCGCTGCTTAAAGGTTCCCCGTGGTATTAAGCATACAACCTTTGCAATATTGTTAAGTACCTATATTTTTGTTTATTAGCTGATGTCTGCTGCGCCGTATCTCAAGGGCTAAAGCAAACAGTGCAAGCATTAGACATTAAAGGTCATATGAGATGACTATACCTTATCAAACTAAATGCATATATTTTGACATTTTAAATACAGGGCATAAAATGGAAGCAATATATCTGTGCGACTGCACACCACTTTTCTGCTATGGTAAGCAACATACAGGAAGCCTTACTAGAACTGTAATGCCATTCAAAAAAATGTTACATACATAAAATGTTACTTTAGAACTATTGATAGCACATAAGGCTTTTAAATTAGATACATTAAAAACACAATGCCCTCACTTTCTCTCCCTCTCTTCCTGTATACCCAGCCCAGAGTGTTTGGCTATATCTGCCAATATATGTTATGTTATGTCAACATTATCTGGGGTAATATCCTCAGAATAATTCAGCATCATTGTAGTGATGTTAGGGAAACTCCAGTGTACATATAGATTACCATACTTTTCCGTCTATAGGACTCCCCCATGTATAAGATGCCCCCTATTTTTTGGGACTCGTATTTAAGAAAGTGGGGGGAGATGGCACAGAGTTGTTGAGCTTTCTGGGGGGGGGGTTACCCAGGGTTGTTAAGCTTTTTTTTAAAGGGGGGTTGCCAAAAATCACTCAGCCGCACATGTCACGAAATTCGCCTCCCATCTGTCCCATCTCCAGCAGAGGCAGCCAAACACCTTCCCAACTGCCGGAGCTTCAGCCAATCAATACGACCCAGTGATGCAACAACCAATAACATGCAGAATAGCCCCTGACAGCCGTGGCAGCAAGCAATGAAACGTCCACCCTATGCACTACCCATGTATAAGACGACCTCCACTTTTTTGCATGATTTTTAAAGAAAAAAACATAGTCTTATACACAGAAAAGTACGGTACCCTTGTCCTCAAGGCCTTCCCTTTCAGGGCGTGTGTGTAAGAAAGGGGACAAATGGTTGTGCAGCCCTCCTCACCCCTCCATCTTACAGTTATGCAACAAAACATAAGTTACAACATACAGTGGTCCCTCGACTTACGAAGTACTCGACATCTGAATTTTTTGACTTACGAACGAAAAGAAGTGGCCACACGCCTACGAATTTTTCGACATCCGAATGGAAATCCGTTGGCGGTTTTAGATGCAGTTTCCTCGACTTACGAATTTTAGAGCGCAACAGGCTGAATGGTAATGTTTGCAACAAATTTCTTTACTGGTTAAAAAAAATTGTTACAAATTTTTACCATTCAGCCTGTTGTGCTCTGTATGTTGTAACTATTGCATCTGCGTAACAAGGTATTGTATTTGTTTGGAGAAAACATAAGTTACGCACAATATGATCTCTGCTGTGTGATGTAGACAGGGCATTTGCAGTAATAAGTGTAATGTTGCTGTTCCCATGCTGTGGAATCCTCTTCCAGCAGAGATTCGGCACAGATCCTCACTTCTGACCATCACTCGAAAACCCTTTTATGCCAAGAGACCTTTGCAGCTATATTTAAACTTCTGTGGTTTGCCGGCCATTCGAATTATTACTTTGCATTGTTTCTGTGGCGTTATACATACTGTTGCCGGCCACCTTAATATTTAAGCGAGTAGGCGGTATACAAATATTTATATATCAATCAATAACAATTTATTCGACCGTCAGTCAGAACACAATCATCCATACAAATTTTAAAAACCTGATTAAACCTGATTGGTTTAATCATCTATTTGTATACCACTTCATAGATGATTAAACCAATACATCAAGGAGCTCAGCACTGCCACTGAAACTGATACAAGGCTCTGCCTCAGATAATATAAACTCCCCTCTACCACCACTAACTTCTGCCTCCACACCCTTAATTCCACAAACTAATCAGCAACTGGCATTATTTATATTGTGAGCATTTGAAAAAGAATGGGGAAAATTTCTGTTATATTATATATAGGATGTGCGGAATATGAATTGTAAAATAAAACTCATGGCTTAACATATAACTCTTTATTGGAGGTTGAAAATGTATAATGTAAAAAAATAGACAATATGTAGATTACAGATTAAGAAAATAATTTAGGATAAGATAAAAACAATAAAGAAGTGTAAACCGTGAGAATTATTCAAAAGGAACAATAAAACAGAGGAAGAAGGGGGGAAGCAGGGGGGGAATGAAAGGGGAGGGGTGGGGGGTTTAAATGTTGGTCGGTTTGTACTGTAAGAAGAGTGGAGCATATAAAATGTAAGGTGAAGTATAAATTGTAATATAACCCTATGTAATGTAATGTAACCCAATGTATTGTAATGTAAATGTAATCTATAAGTTATATGTATGTATGTTAAAAAATCAATAAAAATTATGAATTAATATATATATATATATATATATATATATATATATATATATATATATATATATATAGTGAGCAACCTCACAAACCTAATACTATATACATGTAATAATAACCAGAGCACAATAAAGCCAAAAGCATTGGAACAGGTCTTCCCTTTAGATTATTTAACCCTCCCCCCTTTTTTGGATATTTATAACTATTCTTATTGGGTGGTATTCAAGTAAGCTTTACACAAAATAAACCCACAAAAATTAATGCATCTAACTTGCTCATTAATTTCAGTCACCCTGCCCTGAGTCAAACTTATGTGAATACCACCCATTGGATATTTCTTAACGCTAAGTTATTTATAACATATTTAAAAACATAACGGAAGGTCTGTAGCTTAGCAGTAAGCCGTGGTCTTTGCATTCAGAAGATCCACGGTTCAATCCCTGGCTGATTAAGGTAAGTGGGGGGGGGGAGGATTCCTGCTTCAAATTAGGGATGCAGAGAAATTTGGTTCAGTTTGCATTCTTAGTGCAAATCTACCAAATTCAGACTTCCAAAAGAGTATGTGAGCTGAAATGCAGCTAGCTTTGAAAACTGTCCAATAAAAAGAAGTGTAACCCCCCCCCAATATATCAGGAAGAATTGTGCCCCAAATGCACGTTGCTGAAAATCACACATGTGCAAAATATGCATGGGGGGGGATTGCTGGCCAAAATATGATTATGAGGAGAAGCACACCCCAAAATGCTGCTGATTTTCTGCAACTTTTACACTGAAAGACGGAAAGACTGGGAGGGAAATTGGCAGATTCATCCATCATTACTTGAAACTGTGGAGATCCACTGATCAGTTTTGACAGTGCACAGCTAGATAACCCAATACTTTGACTGGGCATAAGGCAGTTTAACCCAAGGTAACTTACAAATGAAATAATAAAATAATAAGAAACTGCAAAGGGTTGTAGCTAACTATGTTCTACACAAAGTAGACCCAGTGTCACTAATAGGCCTAAGGCAGTCAAGCCCATTCATTTCTAATAGGTCTACTTTGACTAGAACTTAACTGGATGCTACCCAAAACTATTAAAAGTGAGTACCAAATTAAATCAATGTGAAAATGATTTACAAAAGAAAACAACCTTCAGACCTAGAAGCTGATAAAGAGTGGCTTGGCAGGGCTATACCTTAAGCAACAGATAATTCCCTGGGAAAATGTTATGGCAGTAAATAAATAAATTTTAGGCTGTATGCTATTGAAACTCCCTTTCCTTCTTTCAACATGCATTAAAGGTAAAGGGACCCCTAACCATTAGGTCCAGTCATGTCCGACTCTGGGGTTGCGGCGCTCATCTCGCATTACTGGCCAAGGGGGCCGGCCTACAGCTTCCGGGTCATGTGGCCAGCATGAATAAGCAGCTTCTGGCGAACCAGAGCAGCACACGGAAACGCTGTTTACCTTCCCGCCGGAGCGGTAACTATTTATCTACTTGCATTTTGACATGCTTTCGAACTGCTTGGTAGGCAGGAGCAGGGACCGAGCAATGGGAGCTCACCCCGTCATAGGGATTCGAACCGCCGACCTTCTGATCGGCAAGCCCTAGGCTCTGTGGTTTAACCGACAGCGCCACCCGTGTCCCTCAACATGCATTAGGGACAAGCAAAACCATTCCCAAGGAATGCAGGAAGGAATCAAACAGAAAATGTGAGGAGGAAAGGCTAAATATCATGTTGCAGGGCAGGACTGTCATTATTTACTACTTTAAGTGGAAAATGCATGAAATGAGAAATATTGTCATTACAATGGCAAGAGCACTAGAGTCACTTAATAGAAAATCATACACAAATGCACACAAAGATTCCTATTTACCTCAACCCTTTGCACCAAGGAAACGATCAGCATGTATGTGGCTTGGTAAAACAGGACATCTAAACATGTAATATCATCCCGGGGTTTACCTGTGTTGATATTAATATAAACAAAATGGAGAGAATAGGTGTGTAATTATCTAACTGCTGTGACATTAGTTTTATGCCTCGCCGTATAATGTGAACTTTCACTGTGGTAAAAAGCCAATTGGGAGTAACAAAATAACCGGTGAGACTTTGGGTGTTACAAGGTATTTAATTTGATAGCAAGGTTAAAAAGCTTGATTCAGTATAGTATACGCTCAAATGGTACCCAAAGCACTGAAGACTTTTATTAGTTTCCGACTGTGCTTAAAGGCACAGATCCTGGTGGAATATCTTCCTGGTATTGACAAATTGTTTAAAGACCAACTTCAGTGTACAAATAACATTAGCCTCCCATATACAGCATCTGACCCCAAGATTAAAACAGCAAGTGCCATTGATCTAACAGTTAAATATCTTTTCAGCGCAGATTCCCTAGCCTGGGAAAATATTGACCCGCTATATTTCTGGGAAAAAAGCAGATTTTGTCATAGTGAAAGAAAATATGTGCAGTCCAATGCCTAGACTTTTAATTTTCCAATTACCACACAATTTTCATGCTAACTTGATATACTTAGAGCATATTTATTTAACATATTTTGCTACAAGCATTTAGCAGTAATCACAGAAGCTTGCGCTCCTAATGACCATGACTATGACCTGCTGACTGGAGTATTTATCAAGTTAAGTTATATATGCTCCATGGAATAAGAAAGATGATATCATTTTATTTTATTTTTAAAATGTTGTTGTTGTTCAGTCGTTCAGTCGTGTCCGACTCTTCGTGACCCCATAGACCAGAGCACGCCAGGCACCCCTATCCTCCACTGCCTCCCGCAGTTTGGCCAAACTCATGCCAGTCGCTTCAAGAACACTGTCCAACCATCTCATCCTCTGTCGTCCCCTTCTCCTTGTGCCCTCCATCTTTCCCAACATCAGGGTCTTTTCCAGGGAGTCTTCTCTTCTCAGGAGGTGGCCAAAGTATTGGAGCCTCAACTTCAGGATCTGTCCTTCCAGTGAGCACTCAGGGCCGGTTTCCTTGAGAATGGATAGGTTTGATCTTTTTGCAGTCCATGGGACTCTCAAGAGTCTCCTCCAGCACCATAATTCAAAAGCATCAATTCTTCGGCGATCAGCCTTCTTTATGGTCCAGCTCTCATTTCCATACATTACTACTAGGAAAACCATAGCTTTAACTATACGGACCTTTGTCGGCAAGGTGGTGTCTCTGCTTTTTAAGATGCTGTCTAGGTTCGTCATTGCTTTCCTTCCAAGAAGCAGGCGTCTTTTAATTTTGTGACTGCTGTCACCATCTGCAGTGATCATGGAACCCAAGAAAGTAAAATCTCTCACTGCCTCCATTTCTTCCCCTTCTGTTTGCCAGGAGGTGATGGAATCAGTGGCCATGATCTTAGTTTTTTTTATGTTGAGCTTCAGACCATATTTTGCGCTTTCCTCTTTCACCCTCATTAAAAGGTTCTTTAATTCCTCCTCACTTTCTGCCATCAAGGTTGTGTCATCAGCATATCTGAGGTTGTTGATATTTCTTCCGGCAATTTTAATTCCGGCTTGGGATTCATCCAGTCCAGCCTTTCGCATGATGAATTCTGCATATAAGTTAAATAAGCAGGGAGACAATATACAGCCTTGTCGTACTCCTTTCCCAATTTTGAACCAATCAGTTATTCCATATCCAGTTCTAACTGTAGCTTCTTGACCCACATAGAGATTTCTCAGGAGACAAATGAGGTGATTTTTAAAATAGGAACATGCAAAACCTGTTAATTCTGCATATATGTCTGCATTTTCTAAAAGTGACCTTGCATACTTTAACCATTTATCCATAAAAAGGGTGGCTATGGATTATTATTATTATTATTATTATTATTATTATTATTATTATTATTGCATGGATAAGGCTTTCTGAACGATTAATGCATACATTAGTTTCAGTTAGCATAAGGGTAAATTGTTCACCCATCAAAGTACTGATTGGTTTGCTGCTGCTTATTCTAGATCCCCATAAAAAAAATGCCAGCCAGTTTGTAAATGAACACCTTCCCACATTTCTCCAATGAAAATAGGGCCACATGACCAGGAAGATTTACGCCAGCTCCCTTAGCCAGTAAAGCAAGATGAGCGCCGCAACCCCTGAGTCGTTTGTGACTGGACTTAACTGTCAGGGAACCCATTACCTTTACCTTCAAGGAAAAGTGGAAGATTCCAGGATCAAATCAGAAAGTGGGACAGTTTCTGTAAATCTGGAATTCTCCCTTGGAAATATGCACACTTGGTGGTTCTGTAAATGTGTCAGACAGTTGCTTAGAAATTTGGAGTATTGTTCGTGCTCTCTTGTATGACTATTTCTTCTTCGAGTCAGCATACCTTTCACTGATCCATCTCCTTTCTTTGCATTCTTTCCCAAAGTGAAAAACAAAAATAAGAAGAAGAGGAGGAGGAGGAGTTTGGATTTGACATCCCACTTTATCACTACCCGAAGGAGTCTCAAAGCGGCTAACATTCTCCTTCCCCTTCCTCCCCCACAACAAACACTCTGTGAGGTGAGTGGGGCTGAGAGACTTCAGAGAAGTGTGACTAGCCCAAGGTCACCCAGCAGCTGCATGTGGAGGAGCGGGGAAGTGAACCCGGTTCACCAGATTATGAGTCTACCACTCTTAACCACTACACCACACTGGCTCTTACAACTCCTTTCTTCCGAATAAACAGCAAAAGTAAACGACCAGACAACTTTGACTCTGTGCCTTAGAGGACGATTGTCTGACACTCTCACATGTTAGAAAACAGGTATGCAATCTCCTAAGGGAAAAAAGGGGGGGGCTTAGGACAGTATTCCCAACATATCAGCATTGTCAGGATTTTGTCAGGATCTTGGGACTTCGTGCCAAGCTGGCATCATTCTTAGCACGATACGAGTTAATTCTGGAGGGCTGTGGGAGAAAATAAACTTTGGCTAACCCAAAAGGTTGGAATTTGTGAGAAGGGCTGAGGCTATGAACATGTAGTCTGCCCTCTCGCTCCCTAATTGCTGTCGGATTTGAAACACCTGCTTATCTGTGTTGGGCAACCTTGTTCAAGGACAGTCTGAACAATCCATTAATTGGAATGACATTGTTCAGCCTGGCTGTCATAAGACCACCCTTCTATCACCTGACTTGAGCCATGAAAAGTTACAGCCAAGGAGTCTTAGGGCTGGCTGATGTGCAAAACATCATTACCAGGCCCAAAGGGGTATAAAAACCATCAACCTTAAACAATCACATACCACCCAACATTTCTCAGATGAAAATAGGGATGCCATATTCCATAATAATAATCATAATATTATTATTTATACCCCACCCCATCTGACTAGGTTGCCCCAGCCACTCTGGGCTGCTTCCAACACACACACACACACACACACACACACACACACACATATATATATATATATATATATATATATATATATATATAACATAATAAAACATTAAACATTTTAAAACCTTCTCTATACAGGGCTGCCGTCAGATGTCTTGTATCGTTACTTATTTCCTTGGCTTGGGGGCCACGTAACTCCATACCCTCCAACATTTCTCTGATGAAAATAGGGACGCCCTAAGAAAAAAAAATGGGACATTTGGGGATCAAATCAGAAACCAGGACAGTTTCTCTAAATCTAGGACTGTCCCTGGAAAATAGGGGTGCTTGGACGGTCTGCCCCTACTAGCCCCTTGCTTGCACCCTGTTTTTCCCCATCTAACATCCTGACTTAGATTCATGATGCCATTTCTCTTGGGCCACTGTGCAAGACTATTTGAGCTAGGTAAAGTTGTTTTTCACTTTATTTTCCGTAGACATTCTTCCCAAAGTGCTTAAAATCCAAAATCGGAGCTCTTGAAAAGCATTTTCTTCCTGTTAGACAACAGCATTGCTGCTATTTTAGAACTTTAAATAAATACATATTCCATAATATGGTACTGTAATTCGGGAATTTTGCCTTGGTTGCAACATTTGGCTCCTTCCTAAGCGTTTATCTTTTCTGGAGGCTCCTGGAGGCAAACAGTGAACTCTTTGTATTTGGATTTATCAGTAGGCTTTCACCTCATACTGTAACTTGTGGGGCAGCCTACAAGTCGGGGGGCTGGGAGTAACTCTGAGCCTCCCATCTTGACAATCATATGCAAATATTACAGGTATACATTGTGCAATGTGATAATTGCACTTATCCCAATAATAATATGATCATCAGAATATATATGAAGTATATTATGTCTATCTATATCTATCTATCTATCTATCTATCTATCTATCTATCTATCTATCTATCTATCTATCATCTATCTATCTAACTATCTATCTAACTATCTATCTATCATCTATCTCTTATGCATGTGATGATTATTTTCTGCAGCTTCTCTAAGGCCTGCTGTCAACTAAGATGATCTACACCCAAAAAGCTAAATTCTATTGACTATGGCAGGTGTAAGGTTTTGGGGTTTTTGTATAGTGCCTCAACATGTGTGAAATCTTATAATATAATAAACTAATCACAGTGAGGTGTATTATATTACAAGACTCTATATCCTGTTTTGCATGGTTGGTTATCTTAATTTCATGGAGGATTCAATTTCAGGGTTTCTTTCTAAGCAACATTTCTACAGTATTTACACAGTGATTTTGTACTGTGTCATTATTCAAATGATTATTTTTTTTGCAATATATTGATTAGATTAAGAATCACATATTTTTGCACTTCATTTATTGCTAGTAGACAAAACACAATTTCAAGGATTATTTTAATATATTATGGAGGCATAGCTAATGGTGGGGAAATAAGCTAAAAGGAAGATATAAGAGATTATGTTTTATGAGACAAGTGCATGGGGGGAAACATTAACTAGGTTTTCCAGATTTAAAAAATAAACATGTGATCGAAATACAAGATACAGTTTCTATCAAATGTCAGAATTGATTGAAAAGGGAACAGTGCAAGTGAGCTACAGAACCATTTGAAGATAGGCATCCTAGTTGGGCAGATCCAAAATTTATGCTTGGCCACTTGCTTGGGAATATTCTTCAAGAATGATGATTTCAAGAATTCACGGTGAATGCTTATGTGATGACAAGGAAAGAACCACTTTCAATACCGCTGCCTGTAGTCTTCTTTTGCCTGAGCTGGAAACTGCTGCTGTCTTTGAGGAAAAGGAAGGCATAGTCGAGAATCTCTTCAAGTGGGCACGAGTGTCAGGGACTGGGACAGAGGCGGAGTGGTGGAAACCGCCTCCCCCTCCTGAAACTTCCAGAGAAGAGGAAGACAGTATAGATTTACAACAGTGGTTTGAGGAAGGTCACGGCTCAGAGGTAGATGAACAGCAGAGTTGGGAAATAATGGGAGAGGGAGAAGTAGAGCTGGAGCAGTTGGTTGACACATTATCACTAGAAAACACACCAAAAAGCCCAGAACCCTGTGGGCATTGAAAGCAGGAGGGCAAAGGGCTTGTAGGCAAATGGCCCTAAGTGGCCACCGTAGGGTGGGTGGTGCTGTTGACGATTGAAGAGAGAAGGAGTTTACTCAGAGCAACGCTATTACTCCAAGAGGCAGCATTTCTAAGCCTCTCTCTGTGAATATTGAATAAAAGACATTGGTAAGAGCTTCATTTCTATCTCAGGAGTGGCAGTGATCTACCCCCTTTTGGGGGGTTCAGGTCCGAGTTTTTGAGGGAGGAAGTAAAATGTTGAGCTTTTTTTAGGGGATCCACAGTTGTTCAGTTTCTTTGGGGGAAGCCAATGATCTACCAGTGATCTACCACAGACGTCCTGGTCTATCTATTCCTGGCAGCCTGCCATGCAGGGATCGGATTCCCTGATGCCTGACAACGAGAGGCCAAATGAAAACATTTGCAACTGACTTGTTGTGAGGGGCCATGGAGAACCAAGACATTGCCACCAACTACAGAAATTAGAATTGTCAATTGGTGACATTTGTGCATAATAATAATAATAATAATAATAATAATAATAATTTATTACTTATACCCTGCCCACTCTGGGCGGCTTCCAACAGGAGATTAAAAATACATTAAAACATCAGTTATTAAAAAACTTCCCTAAACAGGGCTGCCTTCAGATGTCTTCTAACATCAGATAGTTGTTTATTCCTTTGACATCTGATGGGTAGGGCATTCCACAGGGCAGGAGCCACTACTGAGAAGGCCCTCTGCCTGGTTTCCTGTCACTTGGCTTCTTGCAGTGAGGGAACCACCAGAAGGCCCTCAGCGCTGGATCTCAGTGTCCGGGCCTAACGATGCGGGTGGAGAAGCTCCTTCAGGAATATGACATTTGTGCTTTAGTATTTCTGCGAGCTGCAAGTGAATGAAAGTAACATGAAATGCAAAAAAGAAGTGACCCAGTCCTTGATAAGTACCCTCAGGTTCTCTGCTGCCTCTGGTTGAAGGAAGCTGCCATGGACATGGATTATGGAGAGATATCTGTGGATGGCGAACAGGAGGAAATGAGAGGGGAAATGGAATTCCCATTTAATCATAACTCAGATCACAAGACTGGTAGTCGAATGAACTCTGCAGCGCACAAACAAATCAGGGAAGCAACATGAAAGAGAGAATTTCCAGAAAGCAAATCAAAAACGTGGCTTCTATTCAGAGCCAGAAAGGATATTGAACTGATAGCAGATGGTTAGATATATATCCTTGGGTGACTGGCACAAACTATAACTTATTCCCTTTGACCCCATCGCTACAGAGTGGACCGCTCTGGAATACCAATACAGATGGGGTGCCCCTAGGGAGACGACCACCTAAAGGACTGTGACACACAGAAGCAGGTCTTTCAGGAGCCATACTGTGCCACTGGAGCTGCAAAATGGTTTCTATGCCCACCCCTCAGACACCAATTCTGGGCCAGAGGAGCAAGAACTAGATAGGTTTCCCTTTTATACCGATGACAGCCAATCAACTGACAGCACATTACTGCTGAGTCATTCTGACCCAGCACTAGGTACTATAGGAAGTATTGCAGGCTGATTCTATCAGCCAGTTGCATCAGCTAGTCAGTCTCCCTTTTACTAGCAAACTCAGGCCTGCAGACTTACTTTCTCACACAGCATTCTGTGGATCCTGACACAGGCTAGCAGGTGGGGCCCATTACTTACATCATGGGAGCCTACACCACACAAAACACTGTTGCTGTATGTAGGTTTTATTTTATTTCTTTTTTATCTTATATTTTGGAAATGTATATCCAGTTTTCCCCCCTTTATTTTTTTTTGGGGGGGGGCAAGAGAGTGGGGCCCTAAGCTATAGCTTGTTTAGCTTATACGTAAATCCAGCACTGGAAGAGTCATATGATGATGGTGGTAGAATTGGCCCCAACAGAAACTGAAACTACTCCCTCACTGTGTTGTAAGAAATTAAGGTGTGTGTGTGTGTGTATGTTCATAAGTGTTCCAAGCAAACAAGGCCACATGTCTGAAGCAGCACAGGAAGACAGTCCTGACACCATTTTGACTCCTGACACCATTTTGACTCTCAGAACTGACCAGATGTTTACCAAATGTTCCTCTGCAAGGAAGGAGGGGTGAGGGAATTTTTCCATTATCCCAGGAATTAAAAAAAAGATTACCATCTCAAAGGAATGGCCAGCCTGCTAACAAAAGGCAATCAGATAAGGCTTCTAACAGGTAGCCTGGCAGGAAGGGGGAAAAACAAACTTCTCAGATTCCTGATTAAATCTGTTGGACGCCGCCTTTTTGTGTGATGTAGGTGGGATGTATCTGAGGGGTGGGCTTTGGGCTGCACTTCCTCTGTGATGTATGGATGATGCTTCTGGGGAGGGGGCTGGACTCCGAGGGGAATTTTTTTGAAATGTGTTTTTAAGGACGGGCAGCCCTTTGTTTGGGGTGCTTCCCTGGTCACCTGTGTGTGAGGAAGGTACCCTGTTGCAAGAGAACAATAAAGATCAAGCTTACTAGCTGCTTTGCTTCTAATTAGTCTCTGGTTAGTCTCTAGTCCCCTTCCTGGATCACTGCCTTGTCGTGGCAAAGGGGCTTGAATTACTCAGGGAAGCTATGGACAGGTCAAGATGGACAGGTCATAGTGGAGAGATTGGACCAAACGTGATCCACCTGGAGAAGGAACTGGCAAGCCACTCCAGTATCCCTGCCAAGAAAACTCCATGGACAAATAGTTAAAGCTATGGTTTTCCCAGTAGAAATGTACAGAAGTGAGAGCTGGACCATAAAGAAGGCTGATCGCCGAAGAATTGATGCTTTTGAATTATGCTGCTGGAGGAGAGTCCTGAGAGTCAGTCCCATGGACTGCAAGAAGATTAAACCTATCCATTCTTAAAGAAATCAGCCCTGAGTGCTCACTAGAAGGACAGATCCTGAAGTTGAGGCTCCAGTACTTTGGCCACCTCATGAGAAGAGAAGACTCCCTAGAAAAGACCCTGATGTTAGGAAAGATGGAGGGCACAAGGAGAAGGGGACGACAGAGGATGAGATGGTTGGACAGTGTTCTCGAAGCTACTAACGTGAGTTTGGCCAAACTGCGAGAGGCAGTGAAGGATAGGCGTGCCTGGCGTGCTCTGGTCCATGGGGTCACGAAGAGTCGGACACGACTGAACGACTGAACAAAGTCTCTGGTTGGCCTCTGTTTTTTTTTCTCCTACCGATGGAGAACCTGCAAAGGACTTTACAAGGGCTCTCGTGTACCCCGTAAGGGAATAAGGGCAGATTTTTTTCTTATAACAACTCTGTGACCAATGCATCTCAACAAAACAACCAGCAGAGGGAATCTTTAGCAGAACCAACATACAGTATTGGAAAAAGGAAGTTTCTGGTTTGGATGCCAGATTGGGGAAAGAGGGATGGGTGAAGCAGCAGAAATCTCAGTGTGGGCGCTATGGCAACAGCAGCTTTGGATGAGCTGCTTGGCATCCCTCCAACCACAAGGGGTCAGATAGGCATTTCACTGAAGTATGAGCACTGATGAATGATCCAGTGCCATTCTTGTGTGCCCTTCAGTACACATGCCATTCATTTTGAGCTCTTGTTAGCTGAGCCTAATTCCAAGTCAAGCCAATAGAACTTATGCCAATGCCATAGGAAATTCCCTAAAGAAATAAAGTATCTCTTCCATTTCAACAGAGAAGATTTTTTTTTAAAAAAAAAGATTTCAGCTGGTGGTTTGTTTGCTTGCTTGCTTTAAAAACAAACAAACAACTGCTATAAGGTTCCCTAAGGAGAAAAACTCCCGGAAGAGCAAGACTCCCACCAGTCTTGATTGCCCAGGGAAAAGAGAGTCATGCGAACATCCTGGGAGATCCCCAATGAGTCAAATGAGTCAAATGAGTCAATTGTCCTTGGAGAAAGTGTGGTTTCTGTTTTCTGAAAACTGTCTCAGGGGCCTGCGTTGTAAAATACAGACATTCGGTGTGGATTTCTGCTCGTTTCTGGGCACCAATATTTGTGGAACAGGCTGTCATTTGCCTCCCATGTTTCATTTGGAGTGGAGAGGGGAAGGGGAGGAAACTAAGCAATAGGGGAGACGGGCAATTACAGTAACTACTGTAGCATGTTATCCTATTACTGCTAAGTACAAAAGTTTCTGAGCTTTTGCTTCCAAAATGTCATGTCAGACAAGACCTGGATTACTGTTGAAATTTTTTAATCTTCAGAGTAGAGAAGGCCAACATTTTTATAATAGGATGTGAGCACTGATACTCTATTGTCAATGACAATGCTGCAGCTTTTCAGCTTCTTTGCTGGCCACGGCTGCATTGTGTATCTGACATTTCACGAACTGAGTCATTTAAAACTACATCTCCAGGAATTGACTATTAACTATCTTTTTTCCTAGGATTTCATATAACCAAGAGCAGGCTTTCTCTGCGGAATGATATAGTTCAAAATAGAGACACCACCATGTGATTTAATACTACTGGTTACATTTAAAGGGGGGGGGAATGCTACGTGGTCACAGTTTGTAGCAGCATAAAACCTTTATACCTGTGCCTTTACAGGACAGGTATGAAAAATCTGATAACGTTGATGTACATTTAATAAAATTGAGTCAGTCTCTTGCCAGGTGGTGGAGAAGTTTGATTAGAAAGACATTTTAAGGCAGTGTTGGCCAAACTTGGGTCTCCAGCTGTTTTTGGACTACAACTCCCAGCATCCCTAGCTAACAGGACCAGTGGTCAGGGATGATGGGAATTGTAGTCCCAAAACAACTGGAGACCCAAGTTTGGCCAACACTGATTTAAGGCGTAAAGCACCGCCTTCACACACACACACATGTACACACAAACACACACACAGCACTGAATAGGTCACATTTAAAGCACTATTGTACTACTTTAACAATCATGGCTGCTCCAAAAGAATCCCAGGAACTTCACTTTGTTAAGTGTGCTGAGAATCATAGAGCTACAATTCCTAGTGTGGTTCAGGGGTGGCACATCCTGTTTCACTGCTTGAGGCAAAACAGGAAGTGACAACCTCATCCCTCCAACATTTCTCCGATGAAAATAGGGATGCCCTATTCTATAATAATAATAATAATAATAATAATAATAATAATAATAATAATAATAATTTTATTATTTATACCCCAGCCATCTGACTGGGTTTCCCCAGCCACTCTGGGTGGCTTCCAACATATATATAAAAGCATAATAAAACATTAAACATTTAAAAAAACCTTCCCTATTTAGAGCTGCCTTCAGATGGCTTGGGGACCAGATAACTCCATACCCTCCAACATTTCTCTGATGAAAATAGGAACTTCTTAAGGAAAAGCAGGACATTTCAGGATCAAATCAGAAACAGGGAAGGCTTCTGTAAATCCAGGACTGTCCCTGGGAAATGGGGACACTTGGAGGCTCTGCAACCTTCACTGCTGCTGCTGGCTACACTTTGCAAGATCTTGCTCAAAATCCATGCAGAGTTTATGGGAAACCCTGGGCTGGTGGCAGCAGCTCTCTGGGGTTACAGATAAGGAGATTTCCCCTGCCGTGCCTGGGGATGCCAGGGACCTACAGCCCTTTCCCAACCTGTCTTAGCCATCACATATACTTACAGTCCTCACATATATGAGGCCCACACATCCTGTGACCAGTCAAGTTGAATAAAGACCATACACCATGCATTGTGGGGAGCTTGACTGGTACTTGACTACTCTGTTGTTTCTGCAGTCCCAGGCAGTCACCCCAAGCCACCCCAAGGTGGGCAGTCTTAAACAATGCTTTTGGATTGTTGGACATAAATCATAGAGTCTTGACTCCAGCAAAGGCAAGGAAATGTAAGACAATAATTTGTAGCAGGAGAATATACACACACACACACACACACACATATATATATTCTTTTTTTTTTTTTTCTTTCTCTCCCCCCCAATAATATTTATATATGCCTTTATAAAATAAGAAGCACAAGACTCACAGAAACCCAGAATGATGAGGCAATCAAGAAAATATAAATAAGGGGAAATCCCCAAAGATATGGAAAGATATGCAGTCTTCCAAATAATAAGGGTGCACTAATGATATGTCATAACAGGAGGTGCTGGAACAAACTGATAAGTTCCCAAGCAATAAATCATCAGAGCAACATCGTCTACAAAGTGTCCTGTTTGAAAAGAAAGTCAGGCAGGAAATGAGGTAAATACTGAATAAAACAAGAGAAGCAGCAGTGCACAGCCATGCGTCTTGAAGTAGGCAATGGTTTTGTCCACATAGTGGGAGACCGTAGACCATCAAAGGCCATGGTGCTGCCATTCCACAACAGCGATTGAGGATGGGTTTTTGTATTTCACCAGGTCGAACAACTGTCCCTGAAAGAATGGCCCTGGCAGCCAGCAGAAAGATGAACTCATGGCTGTATCACTCAGCACAACCTAATCCCTTAGTGTGAAATACATCAAGGATAGACATATGCATGAAACCCATTTCAAAAGAGTCTTGTATCCCTAGACCATAGCTGTCAACTATGCCCTAGACTCTATTCTTCTGCAGACACTCCGTCCCAGCTTGGCTCCAATACAAGAGGGGTAGAGAACCTGAGGCTTTGGGGCCAAATGCCCACACTTACTCATCTTTTGTTGTTGTTGTTCAGTCGTTCAGTCGTGTCCGACTCCCCGTGACCCCATGGACCAGAGCACGCCAGGCACGCCTATCCTTCACTGCCTCTCGCAGTTTGGCCAAACTCATGTTAGTAGCTTTGAGAACACTGTCCAACCATTTCATCCTCTGTCGTCCCCTTCTCCTTGTGCCCTCCATCTTTCCCAACATCAGGGTCTTTTCTAGGGAGTCTTCTCTTCTCATGAGGTGGCCAAAGTACTGGAGCCTCAACTTCAGGATCTGTCCTTCTAGTGAGCACTCAGGTTTGATTTCTTTGAGAATGGATAGGTTTGATCTTCTTGCAGTCCATGGGACTCTCAAGAGTCTCCTCCAGCACCATAATTCAAAAACATCAATTCTTCGGCGATCAGCCTTCTTTATGGTCCAGCTCTCACTTCCGTACATTACTACTGGAAAACCATAGCTTTAACTATACGGACCTTTGTCGGCAAGGTGATGTCTTTGCTTTTTAAGATGCTGTCTAGGTTTGTCATCACTTCTCTCCCAAGAAGCAGGCATCTTCTAATTTCGTGACTGCTGTCACCACCTGCAGTGATCATGGAACCCAAGAAAGTGAAATCTCTCACTGTCTCCATTTCTTCCCCTTCTATTTGCCAGGAGGTGATGGGACCATAGATAAAAGATGAGTTGTCTCCATGGACAAAGACAACTCATCTTTTATCTAAGCTAAAAAGCCCTGATGGTTGTAACCTTTCCTAGTCGCTCCATACCTGTCATAGGACTGCCTTGCCGGAAGGCAAGGAGTTGCCAGGGCTTTATCGGTATTGCGAGCCCCCCCCGTCTCAGATGCTGAGCAATTCTTCTTCATCCAGTGAGGGAGGCAGTGATCCCTCTAGTGGGGAGGGGGAGATGGGAGCAGGAAATAGGAGTCAGGGCTCTGACAGGGGAAGAGAACCTGAGCACCAAGCAGAGGCTGGAGGAGAAGCACCTCTTCCGTCTCCCCATTTGCGCAGGGGGGAAAGACGCAGAGGGGGTAGGCGGGGGTTCCCGATCCCGCACCTTTTATGCTGGGCAAAGAACCGGAAGGGGTCAGTCCTGGACTCTGCCGAAGGATGAGCTGGACGTCTTTTCCTTAGCTGCACTGTATATATTTGCACAATAAAGAAATTTAGTTTTAGAAGTTTCTGCGTCAGCCTGGTTACTCATGAGCAGCCACTGAAAACCTTACAATACCCGGTATCTTTTATTGTAACAATTTACCACTTTCTTGGCTGTCGTACGAAGGAATATTTTATTAAATCTCTCACTTCCCTCATGCTTGTTTAATGTTCAGCAGCAATTGTTGAAACAGTTACGTATTTTGTGGTTTTATATTCTGATTTTGTTCTGTGAACCACCCTGAGACCTGCAGGTATAGGGTGGCATATAAATTACAACAACAACAACAACAACAGCAACAACAACAACAACAACACATAAGCATGGCCTCTTATCGCTAAAATAGAGACAGAAGCAGCATATCTTGATCAGCTGTTTATGGGGAGCCCATATTTCCGTGGTTGGAGACAAGAAGACCCCACAAAAGTATATGAAGTTAAGAAGCTTTGTAAATTGGAAGCAGGAGGAGAAAGCATCTTTATCACAAGGAATAGTTGAAATAGCAACAGTCTTGTCAGCACTATTCCATGAAAGATTGAAGACACTGAAAGCTAATACCAAGGACACTGTCCAACCTTTCCACATGGTAGGAAAACTAATGTCAAGGACACCCTCCAACCTTACAATACTTTTTTTTTAAATATAACAGAACAGAACCAAGAGAAGAATTAGCGTTCAAGAAAAGAAGGTGTCTTTCTTTCACCTTTTGATGTACACTTTGCTGCAAAAAGAAAAGAAAAGAGAAAAAAAGTTAATGAGATTGAGTGCAAGGTGATGAAAAGTCTTTCAATAGGACTGTTTCCTTTGTCATGAGCCATATAAGATGGAGACAAAATTACTATTGAAGGATCTTTCTTCTTGGAAAAAGAGTCACACAAAGGATGAAGCAGCACTTGAGCAGTAGCCCACTTTGAGGTCATGACTCATCAGAGCTTCTCAGGTGAGTCATCAAGACAGTGTCATTGTATTTGGGGATAAATATGGCACAAAAGGATTAGGAGTCAGATGAGTGATGAACAAAATGAGAATCCAGATCTCTTGCCACTGTAGTACAGAGTTATAGAACACTGTAAACATTCACTGCACTTTGTATATAGTTTCTATATAATCAATTGATATAATCAGTTGCTGTGCTGAAAATGGGTTGTTGGACTAAGGACTGAATATGTTTGCCAATATGACCCAACCGGTCTTTAATATTCTTGGTCCTTTTATATGCAGTTATAGATTTCTTTTCACAGCCCCCTACCCCCACCCCCTCTCTCAGTCTGAGAACGGTGCATTCCTGGTTTTGTGGTTGGTTTTGTGTGCCATGGTAAAGGTAAAGGTAAAGGGACCCCTGACCATTAGGTCCAGTCGTGGACGACTCTGGGGTTGCAGCACTCATCTCGCTTTACTGGCCGAAGGAGCTGGAGTACAGCTTCCGGGTCATGTGGCCAGCATGACTAAGCCACTTCTGGTGAACCAGAGCAGTGCACGGAAACGCCGTTTACCTTCCCGCCGGAGCGGTACCTATTTATCTACTTGCACTTTGATGTGCTTTCAAACTGCTAGGTTGGCAGGAGCAGGGACCGAGCAATGGGAGCTCACTCCGTTGCAGGGATTTGAACCGCCGGCCTTCCGATCGGCAAGCCCTAGGCTCAGTGGTTTATTTTTTTTTTTTTATAAGAATTTATTGACATTTTTACTTATAACAACATACAACCTTAACCACACCTACATTTATACACAAACAAAACAAATACAATTACACATCTTATACAAAGATTGCCATGATTTTTCTTCTTAATTAGACATCTGCAAAAAAAAAATTTCTTTTTCCAATCTTGACAGTTGACTTCCCCTGCCTTTTCACCTTCGAGTTTATATCCATAATCTACTTCTTAACCTCTTCATTTAAAAAAAAAAAAAAAATTAAACTTAATTATATATATAAAGTAACACATTCATCTTAATCTTCATCTTAGTCTTAATCGTCTTAATCTATAAACTTAAACCACTTAAAATGACTTCATTTATACTACATCCTCATAAATCCTCACAAATCATCCTCATCAAATCTATCTCTTCTATCCTTTGAACTGCTGCTAATAACATAAAAACTTGAAATATCTCTTTTCATATTCAAACAAATAATAAAACAAACTATTGTTGACAGTGTTCACCCTCCGATTTCAAAATACCATAACAGATTGCTTTAGATTTTACTTAGTACTTCACCCCACACCCCCTCTGTCCATTCTTCTTCTCCTGATGGCATCAGCACTGAACTTCCATGCAACTTCCCTCTCCCAACGTCCACAGATCCAGGCACAGTCCAACACTCTCCTTGCCACGAGCTCCGAGGTATCCAACTCTCCCTCTCTCAGCTTCTCCGGTTCTTTGTAACATTCCTTTTCTTCTTGTAAATACCTTAATTCTCTGTCCCTGGCCCCCGAGCTCACACCTCGGGGACTGGATATAACAAATCTTGACATCGCCTTGGGGCTGCCACCCCCAACAAGCGAATTTCTTCTCCGAAGTAGCTCATTCATTTCTTCCCATCTTTCCATCCATCCTCTCAGCTCTTTGACAAGATTTCCTTCCAAAGTGTCAAAAGTTTTGTTAGCCTCCTCTGTGGGCAGTTGGTTCCATTTCAGACCCCCACACAAGACTTTAACTTTTCTGTAAATTAGTTCCACCTTCAAGGCAGTGAGCCTTTGTTCATCTGTTAGTCCAGAGTTCAATACCAGTTCAAGGACGAGACCCAGCATACTGGCAGAGGAGGAGGAAGTGGGTATCATATTTCTTCTCCTGTCTCTTTGTTCGTCGCCATTTTCCTAAGCTGGAGCGCAAACACCGCAACTTTAAATAGAGATATTTTCCGCTAGTTAGCTTCCCAAGAAAAAAGTTTGCCAGTCTCATGTATCGATTTTAGATACTTTATAACCAGTTCTGTGGCAGCAATCCCTCAAATTGGTTAATTTCTTAGGCTCGAAGGGAGGGAGGCAGGCTGCCTTTCTCCTTCCCCCCGGATCGTTCCAAAAACACGATTTCTGCCAAGATTATTTACTCACGACCACCGGGTTCCTTTAGCTCCATTCTTCACAGGTAGAACTTGGACGCTCACCGCGGGCTTTGCCGCCGCATTTGCATCCCGGTTGGGGCATATCCCCGTAAGCCCGGCTCCGTTGTCCCTTCACCCCCACTCCCCCTTTACAGGGGGGTAGGGGAAGGGTTCGGAGCCTCCGCGGGCACAGCCGGGGAGCCCAGGGTGCGGGACGCTCTTCCCGCACCCCAACCGGAGCCGCGCGCTGCGGTAGCGCGGCTCCTAACCCCCGGGATGGATCGGGCGCCTCGCAGCCGAAGCAGCCCCGACCACCCGCTATGGCGTCGCCAGCCGGAAGTCCCTAGGCTCAGTGGTTTAGACCACAGTGCCACCTACTCATTAATCCTCTTTTGGGCTTGTCACTAAAGTATGAACACTCTTATGTAAGGCTCTCTCTCTCTACCCCCAGAGAATTGGATAGAGAGAAGCTTGGTTATTTCTGAAATGATCTAAGTTGTACAATTCCAGCTGAATTGCATCCAGCTTTCCTACTGTATCTGCTGCTTATGGCAGGGCTCTTTAAAGGCTCTTTATGAACGGCAAGTCATGTCCAACTCTTTTTATTCTTAGAAAATAATAATGAATTCCCCTCAGAGCAGAAGGACTCATTGATTCTAAACTTCCTGGTTTCAGCAGATCTGTACTTCTTTGAATATATTTGAGGGTGAAGCTGAAAAACTCTCTGTGAGTTTTCAGAAGGAACTCGAACCATTGTAGTTCAACTGAGACTTCAAATCCTTCATGTCAGATTGACAGAAATTCGTGGAGTAGCTGAACAGATTTCATGTTGTTTGCACATAAGTGCTCATCAAAATATCTGGAGGGGCTTGAATAACTTTTTGTGGAAACACTTCCTTGGTGAAGAAGCTGAAGCAAATTCCTTCCATGAGCTGTCCTCTTTGTCTCTTTCTCTCTCTCAAACCTGTCAAAAAATGATATGATAATTTTAGGACGCATGCCCTTTAGGTAACAGCACCTTACACTTAATTTCCACACACACACAAGTGTAGATCAGAAACTATCTGCACAAGGAGGGAAACGTCAAAACTTGATACTTCCTTTCACTGTGATCTCAGCACTTAGGTTCAACCAGAAGTTCAGGAAATGTGAAGTCAAGAAACTCCAAGGAGACCTTGGGCTTGCAGACTACCAAATATTTCATCCTTCCAAGTCTGCATCATTGGAAAAGCAAGTCTTTTCCTGCTTGGCAGGTGTTTCCTGCTTGGCAGGGGGTTGGACTGGATGGCCCTTGTGGTCTCTTCCAACTCTATGATTCTATGATTCTAGGTTAAGTCCACAAGAAATAAAGTCAAGAGAGCTATTTGAAACTGATGGCCAAACCAATGTTACCATAAAGATGAGGCCTCTGCTGGCCTATATGTCTTTCTCATATCTTCCAGTACTGTTTAGTTAAAGCAAATATATGGCCTTATGTTGTCATGGTTCACATTTTCTCACCCTCTTTAAGTGGCAGCCAACTAAGTGGATGGATGGATGGATGGATGGATGAATAAATGGATGGATGGATGGATGGATGGATGGATGACTAAGTGGATGTGTATGGGAAATTCTCAACAAGATGGCATAACTTCATGCATCTATTTTAGCTAAACATTGGAGATGTAGTTGGGGTGGAGAATGCATGGCTTAATATGATATGTCCTTTGTCATTGAAAGGAAATACTTGAATTGAGTTTGAGTTAGGGAATGGCCAACTTCAGAAGGACCTAGTGGCTCTGAACTGACTGGCTTCAAGGGAAAGGCTCGCGGGAAGTCCAGAATGTGCAGTGAAGATGGGATTAGTGGACTCTCAATCCCTAAATAGAATTGGATAGATTAGTCCATCTGCAGTCTGTGTCAGTTATACATGTGGCCATTCATAAGTCTGTTCTGTCCCTTTCCCACATTAAGTCTGCATCTTTATATCTATATCTGTAATATGTATTTAGGGAAACAATCCTAACACGCACTCTCTCACACACAAACATGCACACACAGCAGAATGGGGTTGTATGTGTTAGAGATTTCAAATTGCCTACGTGCAGAAATTCAGCTGTCTTATCTTCAAGCAATTACCAGTTGGCAGAAAGCCCAGATCTGCTCTCTCTCTAGACCCTTAGCAACGACCTGTGATTGGTCAATGAGTTCCTAAAGAGTGAGCTCTGTATGAGAGCTTGTGTGGTTGTGTTAGGAGAAAGTGGTCAGTGTAGGTTGATGAGTGAGAGAGAGACAGAGAGGAAAGATTTTATGTTTTGTTTCTTTTATTTGTAAAGTCTGTACATAGTAACTTATGGATACTAGTTGCTTCAATAAATACTGTATATAGTTATCCAAGTGAGTTGCTGAGTTCCTGCGTTGTGCTGTCCAGTTAATTACACAACAGCCAGAAGCTTCCAGAAAAAGTCTGCGGTTAACTCTGCTGTGTCCAGGAATACGTTATACTCCTGACACTAAATCTTAAGAGTATGGAGCAATGGGACCTCCATAGCCCTGCCTTGCACAGCAGCAAGATCACTGTGCCAGCCTAGAGCTAGCACATTGATCAGGCCCATGTTGGGCATTATGCCTCAGCATGACAGGGGAGAGAGAGGAGCACATCCTTGCCTCTCCCCTAAAAGCCCCACTTGTGTGGCAGTCAATGGCTGTGAGAGACCTTGTTGCTTTGGTGCTTGCAGGCTTCCTGCTGCAGAAATGGTCCATCTACCGGCTCTCCCTCAGCTGTATGGCGGCTGGCAGGTTCCTTATCGCAAGACACGCAATCTCCCCAAAATGAGATGAGGGAGGCGGATGAAGAGCAAAGGGGTGGCATGCAGATTACAGCCCAACATCACCATGCATTTCATTCTCTCTCTTTTTGGCACGTGTGTGTGTAGATCTCAATTGCTGTCCCCTTTCCCCCCCCCACCTTGGTTGACACACACCAAGATCATGCCACCCCTCTCCTCTGGCTACGGTGCTGGAGATAGAGAGATTTGCATGCATGCACCAGCGAGGCCATGCGCGCCTCGCCAATGGGATCCTTGGCGAGGCGCTTTCAAAAACTTTGCAGTTCTGTTTGGCCCGCCTCCCCGGCCTCTCTGCAAAACCAGATCCTCGTGGGGGACAGAGAAGGAAGTGGGGCAGAAGCTGTTGCTATAGCACCCAGACGCTGTTGCTTTGGTGTGCTCAGGCTTCCCACTGCTGAAATGGTCTGCCTGCCGGCTCTCCCTCAGCTGTATGGTGGTTGGTGGGTTCCTTCTCGCAAGGCATGCGATCTCCCCCCCCCAAAAAGCTCAACAACTTTGGCTCCCCCCAAATGAAATAAAGTCAATCCATTGTTGCGGGGGGGGAGCAGTGTGTGTGGGGGGGTGACAAGAGATTTTCTGCACCAGATGCCACCTGACCTTGCTCCACCACTGCCGCCAGTGGCATTTCCACCCACCTGAATGCTTGGCTAGCATCATTCTGTAGGCAATGGCCAGTAGTGAGGACGAGAGGGCTGAGTGGAGAGAGCCTTTGACCAACACACACACCAGCACAGAGGGGGTTTGGATTGCTCTGCCCATCTGCATTCAAACACAATTTTGTTGTTCTTCATCTGCACACTTCCTCTGAATGCACCCATGTTATTCTACAATTCGAATTTTCATGTATGTTTTGAATCAAGAACTGCACTGCAAATCTTGGAGAGGCGTAAATTGGTCCTACTGCAAGGTAGTAATGATGCTCTGATCCACATCCTAGAAGGTGCACATTCTGTTCCTTTGCTTAAAAATGTGGACCAAAAGGAATTCCGCATTGATCCGACGTGGCTCAGATCAACACATATCGGGACTGACAAAGATGGAATTTCTCCAGCATTCCTGAACGTATTGGAGGGTAAGGTTGGATGAATGTGGAAGCTGGAATTCAAATTAAAACATCTACTTCATCCTCTCGACTTGCACCAGAATACTCTGATCTATGAAATAGTTTGATCCACAACTAAAATGAGTATTCATAGCATTGCTTCGTGTGCCAGACATCTTCAGTGTTAGCTGTAAACCTGCCCATTTGACAAGCCTGCTGATTTTTGAACTATTCAGATTGAGTGACACATTCCTAACGTGAAGTCATTAAAATGAACTGCTTGGTCAGTTTGGAAAAAAGGAAAAAAGAAAAAGCGGGAGGGTTGCATGTACGCCTTGCGTGACAGCACAATATGATATGTGGCATTATTTAAAGGATGATTAATGGGAGCTGCAGAGTGTGAGGGAATAATCAAATTCTTAACATCATTGCATGGATATTATGCTGAGCAGGAGCCTGTAGGAGCTGATAGAAGCCCCACGTCTTTCCATGATTGTCCTATTACACTGTGTGGTTTCTCCTTGTAAAAGGAGCAGTGGCAACAAATAAAACTAAAGCAAGTGCTTACATTTCCCATTCCCTTAATATTCTGTTTTAGGGTAGCTCTAGATGTTTTACAGATGGGGAAATCTTCCTAGGCTGTCCTCGGTTTTATTCATTCCCCACTCCTCCAAAGTCTCCCCCTCTTGGGAAAAACACCAAATTATTCCTGAGTGAAACTAAACACTTGGAAGGTATCACACCGCCATCTGGGCACCCAAAAGCATCTCCACAATGCCATAATAATAATAATAATAATAATAATAATAATAATAATAATAATAATAATTTATTTATTTATTTATACCCCAGCCACTCTGAGCGGCTTCCATCAGAACACTAAAATGCAACAATCTAGTAAACATTAAAAGTCTCCCTAAACAGGGCTGCCTTCAGATGTCTTCTAAACGTCTGATAGTTGCTTTTCTGGTGGGAGGGCGTTCCACAGGGTGGGTGCCACTACCAAGAAGGCCCTCTGCCTGGTTCCCTGTAACTTGGCTTCTCATAGTGAGGGAACCGCCAGAAGGCCCTTGGCACTGGACCTCAGTGTCCGGGCAGAACGGTGGGGGTTGGAGACGCGCCTTCAGGTATACAGGACCGAGGCCGTTTAGGGCTTTAAAGGTCAGCACCAACACTTTGAATTGTGCTCGGAAACGTACTGGGAGCCAATGTAGGTCTTTCAAACATGCTCCCTACTTCTTTCCCATTTTCTTCTTAGAGAACAAGAGCAGTACCAAGAGATTTCCCACACATTCTGCCCTCTCTAAGCCAAAGCCATTCCAGCTGCCACCACAACACTCAACACACCGCCCTGCTACCTTTCCTTTCTCAGCAACGCAGCAGCAACAACAAAATGAGAAAAGTAAGCGAGATTTCCCTCTTCTATCTTCCTTCTCTGTCATTGCCCTGTGTGACGCTGGATATGGTTCACTCTGATAGTTGTAGTTAAGGAGAAATCTCTTTCAAACTGATTTCCACATTGAATTTTGTTATTGCTGTTTCAACCTTCTACCCTGATTGGACCAACTCTAGCTTCGGTTGTTGGAAGGGTTTCAAGTCACCTTGAATTAAAGTCTGGTAGGTGTGCATGAGGAAAAAGTAGAGAGAGGGAAAGAGAAGAACCACCAAGCTGTCTGGGCTGCCCTTTAACCTGTACTGACATTGCCTCTGGTGCTACTTTCAGGGTTGATGACATCATTTCCTACTCTTCCCTTCTTCATCCTTACCTTGAGAGAGGAGACATCTCTGGGGACATCTCCTGCTGGGAACAAAAAAAATGGCACTTCGTATCCCCACCTTAGGTAGAATGAGGATCTTCCCTAACAAGCAGGGCCTTTCTTCCCTGGAACTCATCAGAACTCAGTTCCAGCACCTCTCAGGTGGATGACATTGCCATTATAAGAGAACAAGGGAGACGTTCATGGTGCGTTCCAGAACCTCATTTTCTAGAAAAATAGCACTGCTAACAAGTATTTATTTTCCTAACCTGAGGTTCTCCATCTGTTGCTAGACTTTGACTCGCATGATCCCTGACCATTGGCCATAGTACCTGGACTGACCATAGTTGGAGTCCAACAACATTTGAAAAGCCAGAGCATAGCCATTCTTGGTGTAGACAATATTGAACTCAGTGGTTCCCAATGAGCTAGGTACTGTGGACCCCCTGTTTTTCAAAAGTCAAGCCATAGACCCTCTACTACTCTATGGTAGTTTTTGTTATGTGAATGGTGCCACAGACCCACTGGACGGGTTACCAGTACATGGACCCCCTGGTGCCCACAGACCACCAACTGGGAACCACTGCTGTAATTCAATTCCTATTTCCTATGTCAATGTCTTCTCTCTTTACTCCTGTGAACAGGGGTGGCAAGTTGGCCTTTATTTTATTTTATTTTATTTTATTAAATTTAAAAATAATCTTTATTAAATATTCAAATCATACATTCAAAAATTAAAATCATTACACACATACCATAAAAAAGAAAGAAAAGAAGAGAAGAAGAAGAAGAAGAAGAAGAAGAAGAAGAAGAAGAAGAAGAAAACTGACTTCATGTTGTTCTTACATTGACTATCTTGAAATATACAACTTTTCTATGCTTCGTCTTCTCTTACCAAGTTATTCCCTTACACCTTGAGCATTCAATTCAAGCTGGCCTTTATACAGTACACATGTCAGTATGATTTAGACTGGGGAAACAATCCACATTCATTCCACTTTTGATTTATCTCCTTAATCCTTTCAAATGAAAATAAATGGCAGTTTTTCGTTTTATAGTTTTAGGTGCTCAGGAAGAAACTAGCAGGCGGCTAATGAGTTTGTGTCTTGTATGGAAGCGATGTTTGTTGATTAAACATGGATGGAATCATAGAGGGGGTGGAAAAGTAAAAAGGTAAAGGTAAAGGGACCCCTGACCATTAGGTCCAGTCGTGGATGACTGGGGTTGCGGCTCTCATCTCGCTTTACTGGCCGAGGGAGCCGTGTACAGCTTCCGGGTCATGTGGCTAGCATGACTAACCACAGCAGCACACGGAAATGCCGTTTACCTTCCCGCCAGAGCGGTACCTATTTATCTAATTGATAACTTGCCAAATAGCATTGGCTCCCCACTACTATGAGGGAAAAGCTTGTTTGTTTGTTTTAAAATGTTTATTTCTCTGATTGATCTGTTTGATATTTCATTGTTACAACATACATGTACTTCTAGCTGAAGCCCAAAACACAAATCGAATGTTTGGTAGTGAATATTAATATATATCACAAAACATTAGGAAATTAGCTGGTGCTCCGAATTACACTTCTATTATTGTTTCTTTAGCCTGTCCCTTTCTGTGATTATAATGTGTCCAGATTCCTTTTTTAGTGGACTATAAAAATAATTTAATCTGCAATTTGCAGTAATTGTTACTACCAAATAGCTCACAAGAATCCCTTCCTAATAGTTAGAAAACACACTAGGGTATTACCCTTCTGCACATTTATCTAGAGGTATGTCTAAAGAAAAGGATGGTTTCTTTCTGACAGACTTTCATGGGGCGTTTGAGGGGTTTTTGGGGGAGAGTGTCAAATAAAATCTATAAACAAGTAACAATAGGAAACAAAGGCAGGGGGCACTGTGAAGCAAATGAATCTTGTTGAATCTTCACGCTCTAGCTGTTAGTACAGGCTTCCTCAACCTCGGCCCACCAGATGTTTTGAGACTACAATTCCCATCATCCCTGACCACTGGTCCTGCTAGCTAGGGATCATGGGAGTTGTAGGCCAAAAACATCTGGAGGGCCGAGGTTGAGGAAGCCTTGTTCCTGTGTTTCCCAATGTGGTGCTCAATGTGACCCTAAAATTAAGAGTCTTATGCTCTACTGACTGAGCTATCTTGTTGCATGACGATGAAGGAATTATGCCTGGCTGGTATCTGTTCTTTATGCCATGAAACTACAAAATCCACCATGCAGTGAAACTGTGGGGGGCGGGGGGGGAAGGGCGTTGTTTGTCCAGTTGCTTACAGTGACTTATATAATATAAAACAAAACAAAACAAAACAAAATAAAACAGCACAAATTAACCTGGCCAAAATCCAAAAAGGAAGATGGTTTTTCTGAGAAAATGCATTGCTTTGGACTGGCCAAATGATGTTAGAGATCCTTCTGAAACTTTCCTACATCAGTTGCCTCTAGCGCACAAAGTGTTTTACAATGTTGACTACCATTGTCATAACCCTATTAGGTGAATTAGGGCTGTGGATTTCTTTAATGAGTTACAAACTGAATCTGATTAATAATGGTCTCATCCCAATGCTCTACCCATTGCATCAAAGTATCCTGCCATAGATTATATTATATTATATTATATTATATTATATTATATTATATTATATTATATTATATTATATTATTATATAAATATCCCTAAATATTTCTAAAACCTGAGGTTAACCATTGGATATGCTTCACTATAATTATTGGGATAATTTTTAAATATATACAGTCGTATCTTGGTTGATGAACGCCTTGCGACTCGAATGTTTTGGCACTCAAATGCCGCAAACCCAGAAGTGAGTGTTCCGGTTTGAGAACGTTCTTTGGAACACAAACGTCCGACACGGCTTCCGCGGCTTCCAATTGGCTGCAGGAGCTTCTTGCAGCCAATTGGAAGCCGCGCCTCAGTTTCCAAACGTTTTGGATGTCGAATGGACTTCCAGAACGGATTCCGTTCAACTTCCGAGGTATAACTGTATATACACTAGAACAACATTAAATAGCATTATTATGTCTAGCTGTATCTCAACCACACTAGTTTACACACAGAGAAATGCCTTTCAGGAAATGCCAAGCTTCTGTGCCCTTCAGTCGTATTCCCAAGGATTTCACCATTCAAAGTAGCAACCTGCCTCTACTGCTTACTCTTCAAAAAAAACAAAAAACACTATTCCAGTGAACAAACCTTTAGGGATACTTTATCAAAAAGTTATAAAACCTGTTCATTTCCTTCATGCTGTTTTAACGTTTCATTTATATCTCTTCAAGGATTCCCCCGCCCAACGCAAGTCCCTAGTTAGCTATGAATTCCAGCTTTGGTGGATGCCCTTTCAAGATTGGCTGTTTCTACCCATTTTTCTTCCCCCACCTCCTCGACCCCCTTTAGCTTACGGCCTCTCCAGAGGAGCTAGTTAGGTGACAAAACAAACATGCTTTCATACTTAATGGTGTCTAAAGTAAAATAAACACAAGTAATGGGCACTTTCCAGTTTGGAAATCAGACGCTGGTTTTTTGGTTTTGTTCCCCCCCCCCCCCCGCCGCAATGTGGTAACTCTGCCAACTGAGTTGGAAGTGAGAAAAATCTATAGGTTGTTCTTTACAGTTAATTAAGCATCTACAAGTGTTCTTTTTTCTCAAGAAAATCAATTGCTGTGCCCTATGAAAAGCCAACCAGCTACATATTGCTGTTGTCGTATGTGTCCCCGTCCCCTCCCCCGTCCCCCCACACCATGGCGGCGGCTGTGGAATGGGAGGGAATATATTATTCATATATTCTAGCAGCCTATTAAAAATCTTCCAGGCTTTGGAATTGTTTTCTGCAGCGATAATGAAAGAGTCGGTTTAAATACAAATATCACAATCTTTCCAGTCTCTGCAAGAATCATTGATTTAATTTCCTAATGACAGAAGAATTAAGTAATAAGCCAGGAGTAGGAATGCAGGCAGCCATGTGAATCCATGTGCCAAATTGATATTTCAGTAGCTTCTGATAACTTATTAGGGCAATGACCATGGGTTGTCATGGAGTGGAGTAATAAATCTTCACTTGACTGACTTCATATTTCTCATTTCACATCACTTTTGTCTCACAAAAGTGTCGTTTTTGTTGCCTTGTCATTCTCCCCACCCCTTTAATATGATAAACCAAAGATGATAATGATATTAAAGATGGCAGGCCAGACGAAAAACGGCATTTCGTGAGAACATGGGAATGTACATGTTCTCAAAAAAGAGAAACATTGACTCTGATAAATGAAGCCGTTCAGAGTATTTCCAACAACAGAAAAACAGCATAAACTGTGTGAAATGTAATTTATGTGGTGCCTCTGAATTGAACAGGTAGGGACTATGGAGCAACATGGGGCATTAATTTTTATATGAATTCCTACCCTACTCTATGCCAGGGGATATTGGGACATTACAATAAAAAATCACTATAAGCCATAAATGAAATGATATCCCCTTCTCTGCGTTATCTGAAGCTACTGACAGGGGTGAGGAAGCTTACTATGCGAGGACTCCTATTCCTAAAATTAGCATTGCTAAAAAATTCATGCAGTCGAAGAAATTCAGTGGAACTGATGTTCCCTGAGGCAAATTTAATGTATAGCTTGGGCCTTCTCTAGTAGCCCTGAGGTGGCAATTGGAACAAGTGTACAATAAGGAGGGAAAACAATTGCATTAGTCAACATCATTTAACAGCACGACCCATACACGGCTACCTGAATTGGGTTCAATGGGCCTTACATCCGGAAAAAAACTCAGCATAGGACTGCAGTGAAAAGATTCAGCGTGCTTCTTATTCGGGAATGAGGAAATGTTTAACATCACCCTGTGAAATGTTTTCTGGAGCATTCTGGGTTTTACAGGTCAAGACTTAGGTGATTCTCACTAGAAAAATAATGGAGAAGAAAGGAAGATTAGAAATGTTACTGGGGACAACTGTCAGCTTGATGCTACCAAAGGTCAAACTCTGTCCTCAGGTATGTTCACTCGACTAGTACCTTTGCGAGCAGATCTTAGGCCTTGATGTTGATTGTTCAACCTTAGAACTGGTTTCATTAAATATATGGTGTATAACTCTCTCTCTCTCTCTCTCATATATATATATATATATATATATATATATATATATATATATATATATATGGTCAGGATTGAACATTACTGCTCTGCATGGGACATAGTTGCTTTTGTGGAAGAAATTAGATTAAGTCCCTTTAGGAGGCATTAACTCTGCTGTGGAACTCTTCTATTGTCATTTTCTAAACTTCTGAGAAGATTTCTAGCCTGCCATATTCTTAGTTTGCTCAGAAAATGGCCAGCGTTCTAATTCCCTGTCTTTTTATTTTACACGTATGTATTATAGCAATGGGAGTTAAGGTAATATTTTTTGTGGTTCATTCCTCTCCAGTTTGATTTTTAAAAGGGGTGTGTGTGTGTGTGTGTGTGTGTGTGTAAGGTCCATTGAGGATAATGTGACTTGGGTTGGGAAATAAGGTTAGCCATATTATTCTGAACACAATGAGGGACATCACTAGGAGTGGCTAATACACACATTCATTAGAAGGTCTGCAGGAAACCCCTGTATGCAGTGGCGTAGCATGGGCTGTCAGTGCCCGGGGCCACGCAGAGGGAGGGAGGGAGGGAAGGATGGAAGTGGATGTAGTACACATGCACATTCAACTGCCTAATGGTCCCAGGAGATTGTAGCCACAGAAATAAGAAAATAAGAGTTGTTCTATTGTTTGGGGAGGTCACTTCCTGGTTTGCATGGAGAAGCCGTTTTCAACAAAGCTCCGCAATGGAAACACGCAGGTGTATCGAGGCATGTTGAAGTGCTGTGCTCCTAACAATTTTGTGCCTGGGGAAACTGCCCCTGTGTCCCCTCCCACACTATGCCACTTCCTGTATGTATAGCTGTATGCATAACATAGGGTTCCCAGTCATGGTGTAGTAAAGTGATGGTCTAAGACTGGGTAGACCAGAGTTCAAATCCCACTCGCACCTGCAGTTCATTTGGGCCAGTCTCTCAGACTAACCTATCTCCCTGTGGTGTCATTGTGATGATCAAATGGGGAGGTGGGTACTGTTTACCCCACCCAGAGCTCCTTGAAGATAGGGCAGGGCAAAACATAACAAATAAACTGTACAGAGACATCTCTACAGTGTCTTCTACAGACAAACTAATGAACATGTGTAGGACAAGGCAGAGGCTTCCAACACAACATCAGTCTTCCGTGTGGACATCCACATCCACTTCTGAAAGGAGTCTAAAGGTGTTTTGAAAAGCAGAGTCATGATGTGGCAGGAAGGGAGAATCTCTTGACACAATAACAACACATTACACCACACATTCTGCTTTATTAGCTGTTCTGCTGTCAGGGACTGGGCGGAGGAGGAATGGTGGAGACATTTCCAGGGAGGAGGAAAAGGAAGACAGTATAGATTTACAACAGTGGTTTGCGGGAGGTCACAGTCCAGAGCCAGATGAGGGGAATGTTGGGAAATAATGGGAGAGGAGGAGGTAGAACCAGAGCAACAACTGTCTGACACAGTGTCATTAGAAAGCATCCCAGACCCTCCATTTCCCAGAACCTGGCGAGTCTTAAAAGTAGGAGAGCAAAGAGCTCAAAGACAGAAGGCACATCATAGCAGCACCCATAGAAGTGACGAATGAGGAAGTGGGAGAGACGGGGGTGGAGATTCATTTGGGACAATGCCATTATCCAAGAGGCTGGGTTCTATAGCCTCTCTCTGTAAATACTGAAATTTAAAAAGGTAGTAAGAAACCTTTCCTTGTCTTTATACTTTCCTGGGGAACCAGCTGACAGCATCATGACATCAGCAACACTTCCCCAATACAGTGGTACCTCGGTTTAAGAACAGTCCTGTTTACGAACGATTCGGTTTACGAACTCCACAAAACCGGAAGTAGTTTGCGAACTTTACCTCGGTCTAAGAATGGAATCCGAATGGTGGGAGGGCACCGGTGGCGGGAGGCCTCATTAGGGAAAGCGCGCCTCAGTTTAAGAAAGGTTTTGGTTTAAGAACGGAATTCTGGAACGAATTAAGTTCGTAAACCGAGGTACCACTATATTTCTGAATTATTGCCATCTGGGTGTGCCGCAAGCAACAGTGGCCTCTGTTCCTCTTTCCTTCCTTCCTTCCCTCCTTCCTCTGATGCCCTCTCATGTCTCTGCCCCCCCAAAGGCTTGCACAGCTGTTTATTGCAGCAGCCTGGACTATAAACTCTGCAGGGTGCCTCTGGGAGCCCCTTTCTTCGGGGTGGGGGTGGGGGCATCTCAGAGACCAGGGACGGCAGCAGCAACTGCCTGGCATAGCTGTCAAGTTTTGGATTTGAAAATAAGGGATCAGCAGAGTCTCACCTATCCCGGGGACAGTCACATGTCAGTGGTGGGCGGAGCCAGAAGCAAAGTAGGTGAGGTCCAAGTAGGTGAGGTCTTCCCACCCAGTCCCTGGCCAGCAGGGGAGGAGCTGCTTCCATTAAAAACAGGAAATTTAAGGGAAATAAAAAATAAGGGAGAGCAGCGGGAAACTGCTTGAATTAAGGGAGAATCCCGGGGAAAACGGGATACTTGACAGCACTGCAGTGCCTGGAGGACTCCCAAGGAGAGGGGAGAGGAGGCTGAGGGTGTTCAAAAAAGGGTGAGAGGCTGCTACCTCTGCAGGCAAGGGGTGGCATAGCTGGGCTCCTGAGCCCCACAGGGGTGCCGCAGAAAGAATGCAGCTGGTCAAGGGAGCTGTGGACTCAATTAAAGGTTGGAAACCTCTGGATTACATTTGGAAGGAACTGCATATCGTTTTCCTGCCACTTCCCTTTCTTTTGCTCCATAGGCTTTAGTGTAGATGGCATCACACTATATATGGGCTTTCGATCAGTCATCTTCACAGAGAAGGGAAGTCGGGATGAAGATGCTGCTGTGTAATATCATGGGATTCCTTTTTCATAGCTCTATCTTTCATCTCGGAATGACATACCAGTGTTTATTATGATCTGTGTGCAAGGCTGTACAAGCACCAGCGGTAGTGGTAGTCAAAGCAAGTCATTTGTTTCGCTCCCAGTATGTGCGATGGTGTTGAAGGTTGCAAGCTGACAGTGAATGGAGCTGTGCACACCGTAAGTGGCTTATTATCTCGCAGTGGTTTGCATTAGCTGTGAATCATCTGCTTCTAGAGATGAAAAGTACATTTGGACATGGCAAATGGCATTCGACTCTCTTTGGGAACTTTCTTCTGTCAAAAACGTTTCATCAGTGTGTATTTCTGCACTATCTTTTTAAAAGAAAAGTAATTTTAAGTGTAGGTTTGGGGAGTACATGAAGCACATTCAGTGTGGATAGTTCTCACATTACAATTTAATATTATATATATATATATATATATATATATATATATATATATATATAATTGTGGGGAAAGAAATAAAAACAGGGATGTTGTTGTAGTTCAGTCGTTCAGTCGTGTCCGACTCCCCGTGACCCCATGGACCAGAGCACGCCATGCACGCCTATCCTTCACTGCCTCCCGCAGTTTGGCCAAACTCATGTTAGTAGCTTCGAGAACACTGTCCAACCATCTCATCCTCTGTCGTCCCCTTCTCCTTGTGCCCTCCATCTTTCCCAACATCAGGGTCTTTTCTAGGGAGTCTTCTCTTCTCATGAGGTGGTGAAAGTACTGGAGCCTCAACTTCAGGATCTGTCCTTCTAGTGAGCAATCAGGGCTGATTTCCTTGAGAATGGATAGGTTTGATCTTCTTGCAGTCCATGGGACTCTCAAGAGCCTCCTCCAGCACCATAATTCAAAAGCATCAATTCTTCGGCCATCAGCCTTCTTTATGGTCCAGCTCTCACTTCCGTACATTACTACTGGGAAAACCATATTTTTAACTATATAACTATTTTCTGGAACTCTTGGAATGTGTACATTATGTTCTGTGTTCGACACCATTTGTTATGTGCAGAAATAAAATCTGGTCTGAAATTGTTTTAAGGTGTTTCTACAGAACATCAGACTGGCCCCAAAATGGTCATAAGTTTTTTGCACTCAGATGACATCAGGTCATCATAAATAAATATAGTCAATGTGATCAAATGACTACATACTAGCATCATGCTAAAACCAGTCTTCCAGTTTCTTTAAAATGATATTTCCACATGGAATAAGATTCTGTTTTCCTTCATCCTTATAGGGTGCTCTCTCTCTCTCTCTCTCTCTCTCTGTGTGTGTGTGTGTGTGTGTGTGTGTGTGTGTGTAAGCAACATTCAAGGACTGAAAGAGGACATTTATCATCATTGTTCCCCCAGAGCCTTCATAAGTCACCACTCTCTTAGTATTAGTAGTATTTATCAGTTTCAGTTTTTGTGAGGATAAAACATCAGGGTATAAATATTATACATACATACAATATTTCCTGGAACCCAAAGAATGAAGGTGCTTGATTTGGAAAGAAAACATACATTAATTCTGCATTTTAAAAAAGCCCTGCATATCTTCGCATCTATAAGGCCCTTAGGTGACTCCCTCCCTCCCTCTTTTTTTCAACTTACAGGGGATCCGAATAAAGCTTTCCAGAAAGCAGGAATAAGTTCATGAAATCCCTATCCCCATTTCATCACCATTGTTGCCTGGTTAGGAACAGCAGCAAAGCCAATTTTTGTTCCACCAGTAATGGTCTTTAACATCCCTCTCCTCCCAGAATTCCAGAATTGATATTCCAGAATTACAAAATCCCTCTTCAGTGAACTTGCAGAGGAAAGAAAGGATTCTCTGGTGTCCATCTTGGACGATCTTGGAAAATGGGAAGTATATTATGCCGATTTCCTCTTAAGGGACTTTGAAGCAGGAAAAGGGAATTGCTATAAGAGAGAGCCCCCAGGGTCATAAATAGGAATGTTGATGCAGTGGCTATTGCTACCCTCTGGGAAGAGAAAGTGTCCAAACAAAAGGCATTTGGAACATTTCCAGTAGATATAAAAAAGGCTTCTTGCAAAGAGGAGGGTCACTCAGTGACTGTTCAGCAGATGGAGCAGATGTTGCTACTAAACAGATGCTTGTTGCTGTCAGTGGAAGCCTTATGGGGAAACATCTAGATGGATATTGATGTACTAAACTTTGGCAAAGTCATAGATCTTCGGCTATTTTTATTTTGCAGCATTTCTTCAGTTCCCCTTAACTAAATTGTTTTGATGGAAGGGAAGAAAGCTAAGTGATATATATATATATATATATATATATATATATATATATATATATGGCATTGTTAAGGAAATAACAATACTGATTCAGCCTGGATGACCAAAATAATCCAAGCCCTAATTTGTCAATCAAACAGGGCATCTTTATTAAAAGCACTTAGGAAAGTGCTTTCCGTTAGGAAAGTGCTACACCAGGTGAAAACACAGCAATATTTATACTTTAAGCAGAGGGACGCGGGTGGCGCTGTGGTCTAAACCACTGAGCCTCTTGGACTTGCTGATCAGAAGGTCGGCGGTTCGAATCCCCCTGACGGGGTGAGCTCCTGTTGCTCGGCCCCAGCTCCTGCCAACCTAGCAGTTCAAAAGCATGCCCAAAAGTGCAAGTAGATAAATAGGTCCTGCTCCGGCGGGAAGGTAAACAGTGTTTCCGTGCGCTGCTCTGGTTTTGGTGTTCCGTTGCGCCAGATGCGGCTTAGTCATGCTGGCTACATGACCCGGAAGAACTGTCTGCGGACAAACGCCAGCTCCCTCAGCATGTAAAGCGAGATGAGCGCCACAACCCCAGAGTCGTCTGCAACTGGACTTAACTGTCTGGGGTCCTTTACCTTTAATCAGCAGCTATTCTGTCTGGCTAGGTTATGTGGCATAACAATTGCATTCTGACATGGCAACAGGCTTCATCCTTCATCCTTTAACCTTACCTCTTTCTTCCTCCAACAGTTTATCCTGTTTTCATGCTACTTTGTCCTTTTCTCTTGTAAATGCAATGTTCAGAGTGCAGCCTTCACTCGCTCAATCCATATCACACAAACTTCGATTATCATTCTATAATTTCTCCGATAACATAGTGTTACATACTCAGCCGGTGTAGGATTTGCCTTTGCTCGTTACATATATTATTTGCCCCTGAAGCGGGGTTCTGTGGGGGATTAACAAATAAAATGAACTAAAGTCACAAACCCAATAAAACACAAAACATTCAGATCTGAAAGTAAGAAATTCCGATGTGACCTTGGGACAGATTGTCTTGGACTTGGAACAACAAATTAAAATGTATTAAATAAACACATTATCCATTCTGCAATGCACTTGCAAAGGCCTAGATTCTAGGTTACAAATTTGTTATTATCATTATTGTTTTAAGACGTTTTTATTCTGCTTTTTATTGTTTTGCTATGATTTTCAAAACTCAGTTGTTGTAAAAAAAAAATGGCTTGATTCCCCCCCCCCCATTATAAACCATTATACATGCACTTTTTACTGTAAATCCCTTAGTTTACTTTTATGGAAGTACCACTTTGAGGAGATGAAGAAACCTGGTAAGTCCCCCCCAAAAAACAACAACACTAAATTGCTAAAAATTCCACTGTCACCTCTTTCCACACACCTCTCTTGCCTCTGGGCAACTAAAGGGCATCTGGTAATTCTTCGGGGGCCAAATTTGACCCTGGGAATTCTAGCTCCCTGATCCTATTACAATTTGCTTTACTATTTGAAACTATTATTCTTTTTAATGGCTAGTTTCATTGACAATGTATTTAGCACAGTATGTCATTAGATGCCGCTGTGCCTATTATATGTCTGTCCTGCCTGCTTGCCTGCCCACCACTTTTGAATGCCACAGGAAACCAGAATTTGGGTAGCTCCACTTAACTCCCATATTTGAAAGAGACTGGCATTTTCCTTTTGTGTCTGCTTAGAAACTCAGCCAGCACAATTTCTGATTTGCATTTCATCACAACCCTAATGGACGAACAGCAGTGGGCTTGTGAATTAGGACTTGCTAGATTAGAGAGTTTGTGCACCAGATTTCAAATCTCTGGTGAACAGCTTGCTGCAGCTCTACAAATCATTCTGTCAAAACAAATTGCGCTGCTAAAATATACCTTTAAAACTATGCTCCCCAAATAGGTTATATGGAGGTAATTGAAAAACCCAAAGTGCATACCAATAATTGGGAGGGGTGGGGGAAAATACATTGCGGAGGATGAAGGGGCGAGACGAAAACACCAAGGAGGGGGAATTGAAGTAAAAAGGACTGTAGAATAATAAATATAATTTCGTTTTATCATAAGCTGTGGTTGCAAAGTTCACCGAAAGATGAGAGAGCTCATTTAATACACTTTCAGTAAATATCTCTACAGAAAAAAAAATATATGAAGAAAACCTACAGGAATTCCCAGTAATAGCGCACTTGCTATTTATGGTTTACGGAATCCCATCAAACAGCTATCCTTGACTGGCTTGTGTTCAGTGGCGTTGTTGATCTCCAGTGGTGAAGTTGCAATTATAGAAAGGAGGAATCAAAGGCCCAGAGGCAGCATTAATTTTATAAGAAAACTGTTTGATTAACAAACATATTATTCAGGGAGAGAGATGGTATAAGATTCTGTTTCAGGAGAGCAACCAAACCTCACTCCATCTGAGGTAATAATAATAATTATAACCGTTACTAAGGGCCATATGTTCCTCTTGGATAAAAAGGTAAACGGACCCCTGACCATTAGGTCCAGTCGTGTCCGACTCTGGGGTTGCGGCGCTCATCTTGCTCTATAGGCCAAGGAAGCCGGCGTTTGTCCACAGACAGCTTCCGGGTCATGCGGCCAGCAAGACAAAGCCGCTTTCTGGCCAACCAGAGCAGTGCACGGAAACGCCATTTACCTTCCCACCGGAGCGGTCCCTATTTATCTACTTGCACTTTGACGTGCTTTCGAACTGCTAGGTGGGCAGGAGCTGGGACCGAACAATGGGAGCTCACCCCGTCGCAGGGATTCAAACCGCCGACCTTCTGATCAGCAAGCCCTAGACTCTGTGGTTTAACCCACAGTGCCACCCGGGTCCCTTTCCTCTTGGATGCATATATTCAAAAATACACTACAGCTTTGATTGGCCTAGATTGATCTGTATAAACATCCCTGGCTTGGACTCTGATAGTGAGTGAGGTCTTAAAATAGGCCCAGTCTAGAGAAACAGGTCATCATGTAGTTAAACTCTTCCCAGACTTTCAGTTCCTGCAGTAAATGCAAACAATGATTGCTTAGAGTTTTTATTGTATTTTTGCAACTTGTGGGAATGCACTTTATTTTCAGTAAGATGCTTGAATTTACAATCCGAACTGGATTCATTTATATAGCAAAACTAGTTCGTCCCGCCTATATGTTCCATGCTTCGCTTAAAAAAATCAAATAAATTGCATTAATGTAATCTTCTTGTGACCTTTTATCCCCAGGATTCCTAATCAACTGTCTTGGCTGATTAATCTGTCTCTATATACTATAAATTACTCTTCAAACCTTCTTCCTAAATTTTCTATTTAATTCTCAATTAGTTCTAAAGCATCTGAGAATATCACTAATTTTTTAAGTCCCCAAACTGAAGGGGACGCTTAACTGAATACAAATGACATCCTTGTTTTTCTCAAATCACTGGGAAGGTCATGCAATTTCCTGATGTATAAAACATTGTTATGTTCATATTTTAATGTTTTGTACACCATATTAATCCAATGAAGATCAAATATTTGTTGTCTTTTCTAAACAAAAAATACTTGCTGTATCTTGAAATCTACTGTGTGAGAGCCAGTGTGGTGTAGTGGTTAAGAGTGGTAGACTCGTAATCTGGTGAACCGGGTTCGCGTCTCCGCTCCTCAACATGCAGCTGCTGGGTGACCTTGGGCTAGTCACACTTCTTTGAAGTCTCTTAGCCCCACTCACCTCACAGAGTGTTTGTTGTGGGGAAGGAAGGGAAAGGAGAATGTAAGCCGCTTTGAGACTCCTTCGGGTAATGATAAAGCGGGATATCAAATCGAAACTCCTACTCCTCCTCCTCCTCCTCCTCCTCTTCTTCTTCTTCTTCCTGTACCACCATAGAATCTTAGAGTTGGAAGAGAGCACAAGGGCCATCCAGTCCAACCCCCTGCCAAGCAGGAAACACCATCAAAGCATTCCTGACAGATGGCTGTCAAGCCTCTGCTTAAAGACCTCCAAAGAAGGAGACTCCACCACACTCCTTGGTAGCAAATTCCACTGCCAAACAGCTCTCACTGTCAGGAAGTTCTTCCTAATGTTTAGGTGGAATCTTCTTTCTTGTAGTTTGAATCCATTGCTCCATGTCCACTTCTCTGGAGCAGCAGAAAACAACCTTTCTCCCTCCTCTATATGACATCCTTTTATATATTTGAACATGGCTATCATATCACCCCTTAACCTTCTCTTCTCCAGGCTAAACATACCCAGCTCCCTAAGCCGTTCCTCATAAGGCATTGTTTCCAGGCCTTTGACCATTTTGGTTGTCCTCTTCTGGACACGTTCCAGCTTGTCAGTATCCTTCTTGAACTCTTGTGGCCAGACCAGTTCAACAAGGGGGTCATAACTCAACTATTCTCAAATAATGTTTCAGCCACACTGCCTATAGGTCACACCAATAACTGTAAATCAGCTTATCAAGCAACGGCAAGATTTGGGAGTAATTGTACCATTTCAACTGCCCCCCCCCCAAGTTTTGCCCTTCTTCTGCAACATTTGAAAACAACGTTACTGTTTCTCTCCTGAGAGATAGCATGTCAGTTGTCCTGCAATTGGTCCCAGTCTAGATTAAGGCAAATGCATTTTTAAAAGAAGTTTAATTGCATACGTGGGTTGTCAGATTCCCTTTTCCACAAAGAGGACATGTTTTGAGCTCTTGTTTAAAGAGAGGCAGGAGGAGAAACCTTCTCAAGCTGTGCAAAAGGAAGGCGGAGAGATGGTTGCCAAGATGAATCGGGGACTATTAAGAGCACAACACACAAGAAATCATAAGTAAGCAAATAAAGACTTTTTCAGGTGTTCATCTCACGTGATGAAGGCAAGAAAGGGCACAACCCCATTTCCCCCCAGGTAGGGGAAGGTGAACATCTATAACAGGAAGAGATTCTACAGTTGTGGAAGGTTCTCACATGATTTAGATCCCTGATTGCACATGGTACTAGAATCCTGTAGGAAGCCTCCATGGATACACAGTAGGCTCTCCACTATAGATGTTTTTTCTCTAATACATGGAGGGTGGAAGGATGCATTGGCGCAGTGGTGTGTGGTCTGTGGACTAGGGGGGCTAGGCTATTCCCCTAAATGTTCCCCTGGTGCCTCCTTCCCAAAGCCCAAGAAGCTTCTGCCAAGAATAGGGAACGGTGATGCTCTGATGGGTCCAAGACTCCTTCTACCACTTTCCCTAAGTCCACCCAGCTTAGGGAAGGAGGCAGGAGGGCTGCAGCACCCTGACACCAAAGCCCGGGATGGTTCTGCCTGGCTTAGGGAAGGAGGCACAATGCTCACGCGCACAATGTCAGGATGTCACAATGTCACATGCACATCACTCCACCCACCCACCCCAAAAAACCTTCCTTGCAAGCTGGCACCTCTGGCCCAAGATGTTCCCCTATGAAAACCACTGCATTGGACCACATGCAGAGCTACCCTCTTCTCGGTGCATTTCTAGTTAAATGAGGAGACAAGCTCAGGTGGCCCTTGTAAAAAGCAGATTGAATGGCAGCAGTCAGACTGTTCCTGTAAATGCATGTAGGCAGAGTAGAAGACGTGGGTGTTCGAGAGTAGACCTTTTCTTTTCTTTTTTATATTCTTTTTCTTTTTATTGGTTTTTCACAATTTTATACATTTTTACTTTAAGCATTTCAAACATTAAAATAAAAGGTTCTTTTGAACCTTCGAACCTCCTTCCCTCCCTCCATGGGTTCCATATTTAAGAATTATTATTATTTTGCATCTTTTACCATTATCCATCTGTTATATATCCATAATTACCATAGTTAGTTCCACATTACAAGTGTCATTCCATCCCTGCCAATGATTTTAACTGCTTATAGTGGTCTTATAAATAAATTAAGAATTTCGGATCTTCCCCATCAGTTTCGTCATCTCTGCATAGTCCATCAGTTTTGTCTGCCATTCTTCTTTCGTTGGTACTTCTCCTTCCTTCCACCTCTGGGATAGTAGCATTCTCGCTGCTATTGTTTCCATTTTTTATCCTCTGCCGGTATCTCGTCACCTACTATTCCTAAAGAAAAAGCTTCTGTTTTTTTTTTTTTTAACAGAAGTATTTTCAAACGTTTTCTTTAATTCATTATATATCATTTCCCAGAAAGTGAGAGTAGTCCTTTCCATGTGTTCAGTGGATTTGTGAATGGGGAGAGTGGCGGACCTCTTCCCACCCCATTCCAAGGTCTCTGAATGTGTGAACACATCTGTAAGTGTGTGTGGCTGTGTACTAGTGTGGGCTCCTTTCACACATTCAGCTGAACATATCAGGGATGGACCTAGCCATTTTGCAGCCTAGGACCCACCCCTTGCCACCTCTTACAAGCCCCTGATATCTTGTGAGACATCTTGATAGATGTCAGCAAAATCTGGAGACACTTTGGTGGAGCCTTGCTCACTGCATGCATGAGCCCAGTACATCTGAAGGAGCGTCTCCACCCCCATCATTCAGCCTGGACACTAAGGTCCAGCTTTGAGGGGCTACTGGTGGTTCTCTCCTTGCGAGAAGTGAGGTTAAAGGGAACCAGGCAGAGGGCCTTCTCAGTAGTGGCACCCACCCTGTGGAATGCCCTCCCATCAGATGCCAATGAAATAAACAAGTATCTGACTTTTAGAAGACATCTGAAGGCTGTCCTGTTTAGGGAACTTTTTAATGTCTGCTGTTTTATTGTATTTTTATTATTTTGTTGGAAGCTGCCCAGAGTGGCTGGGGAAACTCAGCCAGATGGGCGGGGTATAAATATTATTATTATTATTATTATTATTATTATTATTATTATTATTATTATCATTGGAGGTTCTGTATTCAAACACTACCTCCTTAGCACGGAACTGATGTAGTCAATTCCATCTCCATAAAATGGGAAGATGTAGCTCATTACTTGTAACAAGGATAGGTAAATGGCCCTAAAGTGCTTTGGATGTATGGCAGTTTGGTGGCAGGGACTTGAGTGCATAGATGATTTACATGGCTTTTCAAAATCTTTACAATTACTAAAAATATATGGTATTAGCCAAGTTAAATTAAGCACTCATTAATTTGTTGTTGTTCAGTCGTTCAGTCGTGTCCGACTCTTCGTGACCCCATGGACCAGAGCACGCCAGGCACGCCTATCCTTCACTGCCTCTCGCAGTTTGGCCAAACTCATGCCAGTCGCTTCGAGAACAGTGTCCAACCATCTCATCCTCTGTCGTCCCCTTCTCCTTGTGCCCTCCATCTTTCCCAACATCAGGGTCTTTTCCAGGGAGTCTTCTCTTCTCATGAGGTGGCCAAAGTACTGGAGCCTCAACTTCAGGATCTGTCCTTCTAGTGAGCACTCAGGGCTGATTTCTTTGAGAATGGATAGGTTTGATCTTCTTGCAGTCCATGGGACTCTCAAGAGTCTCCTCCAGCACCATAATTCAAAAGCATCAATTCTTCGGCAATTAGCCTTCTTTATGGTCCAGCTCTCACTTCCGTACATTACTACTGGGAAAACCATAGCTTTAACTATACGGACCTTTGTCGGCAAGGTGATGTCTTTGCTTTATAAGATGCTATCTAGGATTGTCATTGCTTTTCTCCCAAGAAGCATTAATTTGAGTATGTGCTTACTTCTTCCACTGAAATCTATTGTTTCAAAATCTGCTTAATTTTTGCTGAACTGCACCCCAGACTCATATAAGGCTTATGTGAATACTTTTCTAAATACCGTCAAATATCCAACATGACCCTTATGATACAGGGCAGGTCAGAACGTGCACACAGAGAGAATCACATAAACAATAATTGCCATGCCCTCATTCATATTCCAAAAAGCATCTTTCAGATGCATCCATTTTCATCACACTTTGTTTAACATTTGCCTTTCTTAATTTTGATTTTAAATAAAAGACACTAGAGATATGCGCTCTCTAAATTGGTTTCCTGCTCCTAAGCGACATGACATTTCCTATCTTACTTTTGATCACAGTGTCAAAGGAAATGATCCTTAGAAACACCTAATGATTGACATTAGCAGATCTTTTTTTAACCCCCCAAGGCAAGCTTTGGTTTGCGCTGATTGTATTAAAAATATTATGCTTCACTTGATTCCTTTGATATTCTTAGGCTAGATGGCACATCATTCCCTCTGTTAAAACGATGTGTTCTGGCTATTAATGAAAAGAAATAGTCATCTCACACATTCTGTAATGTTTCAGATGAGCTGTTTGGGACATGCTAGAACCAGAGAGAGGAAGAAGAGAGCACATAACCTATAACTTGTCAATTCTAAGTGTTTGTCTTTTGTTTTTTGATAGCCCCAGTGGGCTGGGGATGTGTGAATACTATCCCTTTGGTTTTGTAGATATTTCTGCCTTCTTCCATGGTAGTATCATCTCGTTAGGCCACTTACCCAACATATTAGGTGTATCCACTTATCCAGTAATAGTAGTATGCAATTTTTGCAATGCAAATCTGAATCATTGCTGCTTGAAAAAGTGGTGCACATTCTGCAAAATTGCACACAAGAATTTGTATATTAATATTAGGAAACATGCACGCTAAAATGCTGACAAACTTTTGTAAGTACTGCGCTCCACCCAAAAAATCTCAAATTGATGTGGAAATGTAGAAAACTGGTCTTAAGATTGAAAAACAACAACAATTAAAAACTGAGAGAGACCAAATTTGACAGATTTGTCCACCTCTTTTTTTTATTAAACAAACATTACAAACAAAACATACAAAAAAGCAAAAAAAAAAACCCAAACAAACCAATTGTACATTGGAAATTTCTAGATAGTTAGTACAGTATACATAAGTGAATTGTCAAGAATCTAAAATAAATGTGCATGTAGTGTTTGCCCCTTCCTGGGGAATATATGAATGTGCAGGAGTAAGTAAAGGGTTAAGTGGCTGACCCTAGGCAGACCAATAAACAGAGGGAGGAGGAGCTAGGGGCAGCTGAAAAAAGACAGTTGGGGTTAGTCAGTTGGTGTTAGGCAGTTGCTTAAGGGCAGTTGACTGAGACAGTTGGTTGGTGGGTGGGTGGTGATTGTGAGGGTTGGTGGTGAGGTAGAGTGGTGAGCGTAGGATCAAGACAGGGCTGAGATAAGAATAAATATATACCAATGTAACTAATATCTTAAGTTTGTTGATATTTAAAATAAACACATTATTTTGTTGAAATCCAAACCCTGACTATGACAGTGATTACCGGGGGGGGGGGGATCCTGGTTGGTGGCAGTGAAGCGCTGTGGTGGCACAGGGATCAATAGACTGTGAATGGTCGGGGGACCCTGTGTGATCGCCACAGTGTATTATATAAAAGAAGTAAAAAGAGAGAGATGAAAGGGAAAAGAAAGAGAAAAATGCACTGCGACAAAACAAATTTTTTTACAAAACTAAAACTACCCATTGAACAAAAAACAACATTTAGTTAATTCAAACTGGTACCCTGATTTGTCCACTTCTAAAAAGCATAAGAGGAGCCAGCTAGATCAAGCCAATGGCCCTCAGTGTCATGTTCCCACAGTGGTCAACCAGATGATAGCAGGAAACCTGCAACTGACACAAGAAAATATCACCAAGGCAACTTGTAAACAAACAATAAATGTCCATAAAAATGGCAAAAGTAGTTTCTTTCCCAAATAGGTTTTGTCTCAAACAATAGCAAATGCAGTAATAAAGAATCCACTTGTGATATACCAGTGGTTCAGTGCTTGGACGTTGTTTCGGTAATCCAACGTTTCGTCATTAAAGAGCTTAGTCATCAAGCTTTGTAGTAAATAATATACAAAAGAAGACAGTATGTAAACGACTTAAAGCAGGGGTATATCTGTCCCCATCTGCATGTTTCCATAGGAAGGAGCATAGAAAGAGGACAATGTCCTTCAGTTTGTTAAACCTCCTAGGAAACCTGCAAGCAGGACCTGTGGCCCTTGGGATGCTGTTGGACTCTGATGCCCATCAGCCCTAGCCAGCATCACCAAAGATCAAGGATGATTAAAGCAGTATCTGGAAGTCTGCAGGATGCCTACACCTGGCTCTGAGGATGTGGAGATTCAGGAATTGAATGCATTTGTGCACTAAAAGATGCTGGCTGGCTTCATGGTTGCAGCCCAGGCACTAAAATATGTCTTCCGGTTTCATGGTTGCAGCCCAGATGCATACTGAGAAGATCACAGGAACAATGTGTTCCGGGTGGGTAGCAGTAGTGGCTGATCAATTCTGGTGAATGAGGCACTGCCCCATGACCTCAGCCTCACCTGGCTGCCTTCTTCCTTACAACTGGTTCAGGGGTGGGGTTGACTGTCAGCTTCTTCCTCCTTCCTTCAGCTTGTCCACACTTCCACTTGTCCCCTCACGTTCCCCCAGGAAAACCTCCTCTTTACCTCTGAATCACACAAGCATCCATCGGTTTTTCTGCAGATTGACTTTTGTTCCTGTTCAGCAATAAACAACGGGTTTTCCCGGAGAAAACAGTGGGGCAAACAGAAACCTCTCAGCCTTGTGCTTTCTAGGCATGTTGTTGTTCAGTCGTTCAGTCGTGTCCAACTCTTCGTGACCCCATGGACCAGAGCATGCCAGGCACGCCTGTCTCTCACTGCCTCCCGCAATTTGGCCAAACTCATGTTGGTAGCCTCGAGAACACCGTCCAACCATCTCGTCTTCTGTCATCCCCTTCTCCTTGTGCCCTCAATCTTTCCCAGCATCAGGGTCTTTTCCAGGGAGTCTCTTCTCTTTTCATGAGGTGGCCAAAGTATTGGAGCCTCAGCCTTCTAGGCATGGGACAATTGAAAGTCTGGTCACAGGCTTGCCATTCTCTGCATTCTCTGCTTGTATGTCTTGGTGGGAACATAGGCTTAATGTGGTAAATGTTACTGCAGAGGTCTCTCCCAAAATAAACAAAAAATTGGGCTAAGGGACCCTAAGGAGGCTTTCTGCCTCTTTTAAAGACTCTCCAAACTCAGTGTTTGGAACCACAACTATTCACTAACAGCTCCCCAACCCACAGGCATTTAGTTTCTTTATACTTCCTTTGCAAGCTAAACATGCTATAAATAGCCATTCACTTCAGTCTGGTTGGAACACTTTTATCCCTATATTTTAGTTTGTAAACATTTGCTAATGACACATTAAAGCTCCTGCGCTCATTAAAATAAAATAAAAAATTCCGCACACAAACACAAGAGTGGGAATGCATGCAATTTTAAATATTACATTACGCCATTACTATTTTAAAAGCCAAGGCCCAATTAGCTGTACAGTTAACAGCTGTCTTTGAAAGGGGGAAAATGACATTCGCCAAGTCTAGAGAATTCCCAAGTGCTTTTCGCTTCCAATGTTCCTTAGAAGAGGGCATCAATAGTTAAATACTGAAAGTAGTGGCAAGAGATTGGGGGGGGGGGCTGTTTCCTGATGAAGAAGAAGAAAAATCTCAGAGGAAGCTTTGTGTTGCGTGGGTAGCTTAAAAAAGAACAAGCGAAAAACCACCCTCCTGAATTTTAAGCGGCTGAAGGCTATGTGCTAGTAAACGGAAAGACACACACAAATAGGTATGAAAGGTTTGCTGTGCAATGCGACAGGATCTTAAGGGGTTTTTAAAGGAAATCCTTTAAAATAAAAATGTTTTGTTATCCTTTATCCTGGCAAAAGGACGAGGCTAAACGGAAGCGCATATAGCATCCTTGTTTTGTTCCCAGTTTTTCTTAAACCCCCCCTTCCTCCTCCACGTAATCTAAATGTTGCTGACTTCACACAAAAAGAGAGAAATGTTCTCTCCGGAGATTCCCTCAGCTGTATGTATCTTAGATTAGGATGATGGATTGTGATTTATTGTATACTAAACAGGCCTTCCCAAGTGCTGCCGTGTTCCTTCAAAGGTTAAACAGCATTCAATATGGGCTCCAGTGGAAATGTTTACAGTGGAAGGGAGAAAGGAAACCTGCGCTGCCATCCATTTGCTGTCAAGTTGGAGCAAGCCTTAAAGCATCAAGACAGCAGTTTGGGGAATGTGGTCCCACAAGCTGGATAACAAAGCGCAGATGTGAATTGATATTCTGAACAGGTTTCATAAAGCTTCTCCCACTACCCTAAAACTGCTGTTGTTAAAGGGAAAAGGACTATGTTTCACATCATAACACTTGACATTCGCTTTGTAGCTAGCTTTCATTTTAACAGGAAACAACGATCCATTAAAAAAGATCACCACCCAGGAATGCTGCACTGCATTTTACTGGCCAGCAAGATAATTTATTAGCAGTGTTTCTGCGATTCCATCTTTCTGTTTATTTCAGGTAGAGGGATGAAGGAGAACAAGGGACCAGAGACAGATGGATGGAGAGATGACAGTGTCACTCAAACGATTTCTATCAAATGAATCGCTGACAGTATCTAGAGGAAAAGAGATTTGTTAGTGCAATTGTCATAACAATTTCAGCCTGTCTAACTTTTACTTGACTGGTGCCATCCGCAGATTCCCTTATGTATTATTTTGGGGGGTAAAAATCTTTTCGACACAGTTGACATAGCATGTCCTTAGAGATATGCCAAATGCTTTTTTAAAAAAAAACCAAGAAGAATCGTCCCCTTCATGAATTTTAATGCATTGACCTTACTGGGGTGACCTGGTTAGTGTTAAGGTTTAATTGCCTTTTACGTGTGTGTGTGTGTGTGTGTGTGTGTTGGTGATTTGTTTAAATGTTCAGTTCATTAATATCAATGTGTTTCTCACCAAGTAAAATGCTTAAACAACAGTGCTGCTATTCTGAGATGATTGGAACTGTAAAAGGTAAAGGGACCCATGACCATTAGGTCCAGTCATGTCCGACTCTGGGCTTGCGGCGCTCATCTCGTGTTACTGACCGAGGGAGCCAGCGTACAGCTTCCAGTTCATGTGGTCAGCATGACTAAGCCACTTCTGGCGAACTGGAGCAGCGCACGGAAACGGCATTTGCCTTCCCACCAGAGCGGAACCTATTTATCTACTTGCACTTTGACGGGTTTTCGAACTGCTAGGTTGGCAGGAGCAGGGACCAAGCAACAGGAGCTCACCCCATCACAGGGATTCGAACCACTGAGCTTCTGATCGGCAAGCCCTAGGCTCTGTGGTTTAACCCACAGCACCACCCGCGTCCCATCGGAACTGTAAATGCAGTGTGTGTGTGTGTGTGTGTGTGTGTGTGTGTAGCAGGCATTCAGACCATTGCAACCAAACGATACACCTAATTGTTCCCCAGTATCAAATTGCTTGTAAAGCATTCCCAAGTTAAAAAGCAGGCTTCCTGAAAAGAAAATCTGGGGGAGAGGCAGGGACACATACGTGCTCAGATGGCATATCCCCTTAGACAAACCTTTGTGCCCCATCTCAAAACTGCTGGTTCAAACCATGAAAAACCTTAACCCTCTGATCTCTGATCCCACTCCCTCACTATATTTAAGGATCTGGTGACTTCTGCTTCAGTGTATCTGAAGAAGTGTGCATGCACACGAAAGCTCATACCAAGAACAAACTCAGTTGGTCTCTAAGGTGCTACTGGAAAGAATTTCCTATTTTGTTTCCTATTTTGTTTCGACTATGACAGACCAACACGGCTACCCACCTGCCTCTGATCTCTGACACTGGAAGAGGTTAAGATAAGGCAGAGATGACCTTCTGTTGGCCCTCACCACTGCTGTATGCGACAGCGTAGGAAACACTGGCAATTCTTCCACCTGCAGAATGAGGTGTTGTGAGGTAGGGCAAATCTCTCGCTACATTAGATTCACTAGTTCCAGAATGCCGTGGGTCCAACAAGGAGGTCCAACGCAAGTTTTTTAAACTGCAGCAGCTTGGAGTTGGCATAACAGAACACAGAAGTGCCTTGTGGCCTGATCAATGTGATGGGCAAGGCCTGGGATAAGGTGACTACCCCATGGGTCTGCCCTACCCCGCTTCTCCCTAGCCAGGGTTAGAACTTCTCTGTTAGAGCTGTTTGTAGAATCTTGGGCGGTGCTTTCCAAAACGACAACGACAACTATAGAAATAAATCCGGTGCGCATGCAGGATGTGTTGGTCTCTGCTTCTGGAATGCAGCCAGAGATTTATAACACATCCTATCCTGTAGTTTCAGGAAAGCTAACAGTGTGTAGACATAAAAACAAGGCGAATTCTTCTTCTGAAGAGCACAGGGTGATTACAGGCTACCATTTATCAAGTGGTAACTTATCACAGCGTGATAACTGGTTGTCTGCTTTTCTGGAGTGATAATGGTCTCCTTACCGCTTGGCAGGACAATAACCTGGTTTTCTGGGTGTCCTTTCGTTCTTTTCAAGTTGCGTTTGAGCTATTTATCTCAGAGCAAGTTCTGTGTGGCTGGGGGAGCATTCAAAAGACCTGCACATGGGTCTTCATGTGGCTCTATATTATGTGCCCTGGAAAAATGTCTAAAGGCAGTGGGGGGTTTTTTCTGGGAAAACTCAGGAGTACAGAGTACCAGCACCGTTTCCCCCCCCTAGAGATTGGCACTGGTGAAAAATGTGGCAGTTAATGTAACAACTTCATGGTGAGTAGCAGCACCATTTTTTCTAGAAGAAAAGAAAAGAGAAGAAGAAGAAGAAGAAGAGGAGGAGGAGGAGGAGGAGGAGGAGGAGGAGGAGGAGGAGGAGGAGGAGGAGTTTGGATTTGATATCCCGCTTTATCACTATGCAAAGGAGTCTCAAAGCGGCTAACATTCTCCTTTCCCTTCCTCCCCCACAAGAAACACTCTGTGAGGTGAGTGGGGCTGAGAGACTTCAAAGAAGTGTGACTAGCCCAAGGTCACCCAGCAGCTGCATGTGGAGGAGCGGAGACACGAACCCGGTTCCCCAGATTACGAGTCTACCACTCTTAACCACTACACCACACTGGCTCTCTGAAGGACATTGTCTGGAGGACATTCTGCCTTGTATTTATGTATTTATGCTGTCCTTTAGTTTTGTTTGTTTTTAAATCTACTCCACCTTACCCTCTGAAGAGATTCAAGCTGGCTTACAAACAGTAGTTAAAACACCCTTTCAAAATAGAAAAAAAAATGCTAGCAATGTGCACAAATTCCAGCAACACAAAAAATAAGCATAAAGCTAAGGATTCTGAACTAAATGGGTCATTAGCCTAGTTCAGTAGGCTCTTCTTCCACTTTTTTAACGTTCAGAAACATTTCACTTCCTCCCCCCCCCCCAGTGGGGTAAATTAAAAATAATAAGAAGCTTTATTGGAAGGTTGGGAATTAACAGAAACCCAAAGGTCTGCCACCAAATTGTGTCCTCCCTCAAAGAGTGTTGCAGTGAGACCTGGAGACCAATCCCCTGTGTTGTGGGTGGGTAAGATTGGTCAGCCACAACACCCGATTGGTAGGTCCCTCATTGCTGGGTGCAATCTGGCCAATGGGGTGCAGTCCAAACGGATCGAGGGACCTGTATATACCCATGCATGTGTCCCAGAGCTTCCTCTTTCGGTGTGTGTATTCGGAACACCCGCACACCTCTCCCTACTTTTAGGGCTTCTGTGCTTGACCTTGCTATGCCGTAGTGTGTCATCTGTCATTGGGACAGGGGCATGGCAGGAATTTCCCCCAATTGGCTGATTGGCTGTTGCCATTTGGGTTTCGCCTGCCGTGTAGCAAATTGTCACAACTTGTAAGGTTGCGAATAGGGATGAGAGAATGGTCTCGCCATCCCTATGTGAAGGGAATTCCATTAAAGGAATCCAGGGACTCAAATGGTTTGGTCAACCCCTGAGAGGGGGTTTTGGCCATGCCTGAGTCCAGGGGGACATTTGGGTGGCAGACATAGTCTGTTCTCGGCTTTCCACCTATCCAGGTGTTCATCCTTGGCTGACCTATGATAGAGCTCTGGGTCAGTGCTGCCTGCAAGGGTGCAGCGAGCTAGTCGAACCAGAGCCTATGCAACCACTCATTTTCTGTTATCAGTAAAGTTGTGGCCTAAATTCTGCCAAAAACCAAACGAAAATTCGAGTCAAGTACGGATTTATTTAGGGGGGAGGTCTCTGGGTCTGAACACACAACAATTAATCTGGCTTTACTTGCTACCATTTGAAAACAGTCACTATGAAATCTTCATTTGCTGCCTCCAACTTGTCGTGGAGAAAAATGCTAGGTATCACCATTGGGTTTTTAATCTAAAAATATGCAACAAATGTTAAACAGACTCGGTTTGGAGTAAAAAAAAACATATGTCATGGCTATTTATTTTTAAATCATCTAAGTAAAAGCTTTTTTTTCTTCTTCCCCAAACTGGCATTTTAAAAAGTGATTTGTTAAAAGAGTAGGAAATGCGTGTCTGGATCATTGATAACTCCAAAACACATTTGCTAAAAACTGAAAGGAAATGGCTATTACCCCCAACTTTGTACCTGATGGATTACACAAACTCTTGAATCAAGGAAGCAAATACATCTGTCTCTATCACCTGTTCTTCAATGGTACCTCAATCTATCACGAAAATCTGCTGTGTGATGTATTTAAAGCAGCATGTTTTAATATTTATCACTTTTTGTCATTGGGGATCTCGGCAATGTTGTTCTTTCCTTCGGTAGCTCCTTCAATTGACTTTTGGCTGGCTTTAAAAAAAGGAAGAAAAAGGAATAGACACTCAAACAAATGGTCACCTAAGGATTTAACAGAAACTAAAATATGGAAAATAATAGATTGTGTGATACTGAATTGCATGTTCTAAGTGGTTTGTGTGTGTCTGTGCCTCTGCATAACTATGCAAAATCGAAAGCTACTTGTACTCACTTCAATTAGCACATAGTTCAGCAGTACTAAAAGCTTTCATATTTGCTCTGCAGGAGTATAAGCATGTTTGCTGTTATGGAACATTTGCCTAATTGAGCAACTTTCAAGCACAATCCAAAATGGAAAAAAACTAAAAATCAAAATCAAACATAGTACAATGCCATTCATCCACATGGCCTTGGTCATATCTAAACTATACATGGTATCATAGGATTTTTTTTGGGGGGGGGTGTCCCCCTGAACCCTAGACATTAATGAATGGTGAGATTGTGGTTATAGTGGCACCTTGGTTTTCAAACGTCTTGGTACTCAAACAACTTGGAACCCAAAAACTGCAAACCCAGAAGTAAGTGTTCTGGTTTGCGGACATTTTTCGGAAGCTGAACATGCTCCTTTTTGAGTGCCACACTTCTGTTTTGAGTGTTACGCTGAGGTCTGTCTGTTTTTACTATTTATTTTGCGTTTTGGTGACTTTTTTGTTTGTTTAAGTGACTGTGGGAACCCAGTTCAGCTACTGATTGATTGATTGATTGATTGATTGTGTGACTGCGGTACATTGTTTATTGCTTTCATTTTATGGATCAATGGTCTCATTAGATAGTAAAATTCATGCTGAATTGCTGTTTTAGGGGTTGTTTTTAAAAGTCTGGAACGGATTAATCCAATTTGCATTACTTTCTATGGGAAAGCGTGCCTTGGTTTTTGAACGCTTTGGTTTTGGAACAGACTTCTGGAACCGATTAAGTTTGAGAACCAAGGTAGCACTGTATTTGGGATAGGTAGGGAGAAATACAAGCTGCAGAGGAATTCTTGAGTAGCCTGGCCAAGCTAGAGCTATTAAGGGAACAGCAGAAGGCCATTGAGGGCCATTGCCAATGCAAGAGAAGAAGAAGAGTTTGGATTGGATATCCTGCTTTATCACTACCCGAAGGAGTCTCAAAGCGGCTAACATTCTCCTTTCCCTTCCTTCCCCACAACAAACACTCTGTGAGGTGAGTGGGGCTGAGAGACATCAAAGAAGTGTGACTATCCCAAGGTCAACCAGCAGCTGCATGTGGGGGAGCGGAGACGCGAACCCGGTTCACCAGATTACGAGTCTACCAGTCTTAACCAGTACACCACGCTGGCTCTCCTTAAAGTGCCTCCCCGCCACCCTCACGTGCAAAGAGCAACAGGAGTTTGAAAAGTTGCCAAGGTGACAGAGTGTGTGTTTGACAAGTCTCATTCCGTGGGAGAGAGCTCTGGCGACGGGCTTTGAGAGGAGACAGATGACAGCAGTGGCTGGGATCCCTGCACCTAAGCAAGACCTTCTCTCGAGGAAGTTCCCTGTCCAGATCCTCCGCCCTCAGAAGATCTCTTTCCCCTCTCTCCTCGCGAGCAGTACTCCCACCCTGGCTCTCCTGACGAGTAGGACCTCCACCCAGGCTCTCCTCGTGAGGAGAAGGCAAATCCCTAACACACACATTCCACTAGTCTTTTCCAGTCTTGCAGGAAAAGGAGTTGTCTCCTTTCTTCTATGGGTAAAAAAAGCAGCTGGGGGGAGAACATCTCAAGAAAGAAAACAGACAAAGAAGAAAAGGATTCAGCAGCCATTATTTGCTCCTCTTGTTTTCCAACTTAAATTCATGTTTTAAATCACAAGGCTGTTTTCAGAGTCTCAAAAACAAAAAAGAGAGAGAGACAGGGAAACAAACACATGACTGTGTGTCTTTTTGTGCCTTAGTCACAGACAAAATACAGAGGAAAGGTAAGTTATATTTCATCTGCTACATCAAGCCGTTTGCAAACATGTCCAAGCATTCTTTCTCTCACTTTCTCGCTCTTTTAAAAATCAGAATACTCCAGAGTGAATTATTGGCAGGGTGGATGCTACAAAAAATATGACAAGTCTTTCAGATGGGAAGCAAAGCAAAGAAAACATGCCAAACGTGCCTCCGCAAAGGGTGCTCGTCTGCATTTCGAAAGGAGCAGTGTCAGGACTAAGAGCCAGGAAAAAATCAAAAGCAGGCAATGAATGTGTGAAAAGAGCGGAGACCTCATATAAAGAAGGTATCCACCAGGGGAACATACAGCAGCATGCTGGAAGCAATTTCAGTTACTGAATTCAAAATCAGCTTTCTTTTGTATTGACACATCTACTTTCTGGAGCTTAAAGTTGCCCTGCTAGATGAGGAGAAAGGCAAGGCCACGAAAACACTTGTTGAAGGACACAAAGTGCTTCTGATCCAACCCCTACCGCTACCCCACAAATATAGCAGGGTTAGCCTCTGTTAACTTTTGCGCAACTGGGGGTGGAGGAACTATACAAGAGTTGCCACTGAACTGCATGCAAAGTAAAATGCCTTGGTGAATTTAGAGATGAAAATCATGGGGCATTTGTAGGAAACCAAAATGCCTTACCTTTCCGTCTATAAGACTACCCCATGTATAGGACGTCTCCTATTTTGGGGGGACTAAAATTTAAGAAAATGGGGGGAGATGGCACAGAGTTGTTGAGCTTTCTTTTAGGGGGGATTGCCAAAAATCGCTCACCCACTCGTGTCACTAAATCTGCCTCCCGTCTGTCCCATCGCCGGCAGAAGCTGCCAATCGCCCGCCCAACTGATGGAGCGTCAGCCAATCAACACCACCCATTGACACAGCAACCAATAGTATGCACAATAGCAACCAATCAAACGTCTACCCTATGCACTACCCCAACTTTTTAGCATGATTTTAATGGGGGGGTTGTCTTTTACATGGAAAAGTACAGTAGTTTATGGACCACTGTTAAGCACCTCAGCTAATACTGCTGTTGAAACGTTCATAATTATTTGGCTTGGTATGCAAGTTTCTTCAGGCTGTAAGGTTCGTCTGCATTATGAAGCAAGCTCCGGGTTTTCTAAAATTTATTCTCCAGCCTTTTCATGCACCCCCCCCCCCGTTTCCCCCGGTGTTATGAACCCTACAACAGCTGTGTCCCGCACACTGGGAGCTCTTAAGAAATGTAGCTTGGTCAGGGCACTTAATTCTGAATCAGATACGATGGAAAGAGTGGCAGAACCAGAAAAAAAATGGGACAAAGCATATTTCTAGGTGGGCAAGTTGTGTCTCACATGTTAAGATCTCTGAGAGAATTGCCGTGCATCTGCTTTAGTGGACAAGTGTTATGAACAAACTTCATGAGGGAAGGTAGCTATAGTGATGACAATAATGGGACAGGTTTGAACAGCGGTAGAATGCATGGTTTGCATGCAAAGATCCCTGGTTCCATCTGCAGTTTTAAGCGACTTCCTAGCAGTGGCGTAGCAAGGTCAGGTGGTACCCGGAACGGAATATTTTTTTGTCACCCCTCCCCCTACATTGATTTTTTTTTTGCCTGCAAAAATTGTTTATTTTTTTTAAAACCTTTATTGTCAAATAAAAATATATACATGTACATCTGTTTCAATAAATAAATAAATACATCTGTTTCAAAACAAAACAAAACAATCCGTAACAGAATATCAAACAGAATATTGCGACATTTATCTATCCAAAATTCCCCTCCCCTGCAAAAATGGTTTATTTCATATTTTTCCGGAGCAAAAGTTGTTGAGCTTTATTTGGGGAGACAAAGTTGTTGAGCTTTTTTGGGGATGCCAGAGTTGTTGAGCCTACAGCTTGCATGCCTACAGCTGAGGGGGAGCCAGCGGGCGGGCAATTTTGGCACTGGGAAGCCTGCGTGTGCCAAAGCCACGGTGTTTTTCACAGACGTTGAGTGCCGCACAGCATTTTGTCACCCCCCTCGGAGGTGACACCAGGGGCAAACCGCACCCACCTTGCTTCGCCTCTGCTTTCCAGCATGAGCCGAGAAAGTTCAAACCTATCAAGTCTCAGTCCAGCCTACTTCACAACATTCTTGTGAAGCTAAAAACCTCGCTTTGAGCTTTTGGAGAAGGGGTAGGGCACAAATGCAGTGGAGACAAAGAATGCAAACCCTCTGGTGTCGCGTTTTGTATGCTTGCTTTTCTCTCTGGGTGCTTGGAGCAATTGCCTAGGTTGGGTTTAATGGGAGACATTATGGATTCTTAAACGATAGTTTAGCATCAAAATGCAAACCGCAATTATAGCATCGAATGCATTAACATTCTGTTTATTTTAAGAAGACACATTAAGCTGACTGGAAGTTGCAAACCGAAAGATCCATTTGGGAAGCGCTGCACAACTGCTTGCTTTAATTTTAAGAACGTGAAGGTTACTGTTCTGTGAAGAGAGCTGCTAGACCAGCAAAACACCAGAGTTGTGGTAACATATCTTTTTAACCTTCTGGGAAACTGATGACAGGATTGTAATGGATTGGGATACTTTACAGAATTTGCAATCATAAATAAAGTGAGAAACATCCATTGCATCTTAAAAAACAAGGTGGCGATTTTCTTTTCTTTTTTCTTTCCCCCAGCAATGTAATTGGCTTGAAGGATTTTAGGAGCCACATTGCCCTCCCCATTTTAGAAACCATCAAAACACCACATGCATTTTATTTCATTCCATGCCATAAGCGTAGGATAAATGGCAAGAACTGGCATTGCACTCAGCACATTTGAGTCCTTATTGTATTGTATTCATGCTCAGTGCATTAATAGCCATGCAATATCCCCATAAAAGGATCCCAGCCTCCAGTCTCACCACCACCTTCCCTTGGGCTAGGAGAAATCTTGTGCAGACCAGTGCTATGAGTAGGGATGCAAGAATAAATCCTGTCTCATTCTATCTGTATTTCTCTTGTTCCATTCCATAGCAGTTGTTCTTCCACCCAAAACTATGTTGTTCATCTCACTGTGTGCTGTGATAAAATGACATAATTTGCACACGAAAGCTCATACCAAGAACAAACTTAGTTGGTCTCTAAGATGCTACTGGAAAGAATTTTTTATTTTATTTTGTTTTGACTATGGCAGACCAACACGGGTACCCACCTGCATAATCTTAATCCATCACCAATTGAAATGCAAAGGAAATGCAATGGATATGGGGGCAGTTAATGTATTCAATTGCATATCATTTGCAGACTGAAATCATCAAAACAATGAACATTGATTGATTTCACTGGATAGACTTCTGTTCTGGAAATGGGATGAGTAAGCAGATATTGACAATTTCCATTCCTGTTTCCATTTTCTTTCCAGAATTCCCCAGCATTCCTGCCCCAAAATGGTACATTTATCCATGTTAACAAACTTGTTTAGTCACCACTATCAGGACAGAGTATGAAGCGGTATCTATATAACAACAACAACAACAACAACAACAACAACAACAACAACAACAATATTCCGCCCATCTGGCTGGGTTTCCCCAGCCACTCTGGGCAGCGGTGGAGCAACCCAATCGGGCTCCTGGGGCAGCACACGTGCCCTGTGCCCAGGGGTGGGGACAGCTGCCCACGGGGTTGGGCCAGCTGGGGCACAATGCTCTGTGGAGCGTCAGAGGAGTCTGTCTGTCTGCCTCCTACTCAGTCGCCCTACAGCAGAGGGGGAGGTGGCGGGCAGACCATTTGGGCAGCACAGAGCCTGCGTGCGCCCAAGCCACCACGTCTCTCCCAGGACAGATGTGTGGCTTGGGCACACTGCAGGCCCCGCGGTGAGTGTTGCCTGGTATTTTTTTTTTAAAATTGATTTTTATTGGATTTCTTATAATAATAATTTAAACAATAACATACATTCTTAATATTTTCTATAGAAAAGTACAAATATATCTGAAAGAAAACATCATTATAATGCATATCTATCGATACTTATTATCTTACATTTACATAACTTACAGCCATCTTATATCAATTTGAAAATCACTATGAACTAAAGAGAAAAGAGAAAAAAAAGAGGAAAAACAAAACAAAAACCTGAACCCCCCTTCTACTTCCCCCCATATTTCTTCTGTTTTGTTATGTCATCTGCATCCGCGGCTTAAACTTCTTTATTGTATTTGTCAACTGCCATCTGTTATATAAATAACCATATTGCCTAATATAATCACATTCAATTTGTACCCTTAGCTTTCAAAGTTTTTTTATAATCCTTTTGGAGTTCCAATAAAGAATTGTATTTTCTAAACTATGAGTATTGTATTTCTTTGTTTTATCACATTTCATACCTCTTGTTCAAGTATAAGCTGAATTTATCCCATTCTTTTCCAAAGTTTCCCCCTCCTTGTTGCCGGATCTTCAATGTTAATTTTGCTATTTCCATATATTCAACCAACTTTTTACACCATTCTTCTAACGTAGGAATCCTTTGCTGTCTCCAAACTTGAGCCAGCAGGATCCTTGCTCCCGTTGTCGCATAAAGGAATATCTTTACATCATTTTTCTGAATATCTTCCCCTACAATTCCTAATAGGAATGCCTCAGGTACTTTTTTGAAATTGTATCTGAAAATTTTTTTTAGTTCGTTATAAATGTTGTCCCAATACTTTTTTTACTTTCTCGCAATGCCACCACATATGTATAAAATTTCCTTCTTTGACTCCACACTTCCAACATTTTTTATCACCTGATTTATACATTTTAAACAATTTCATTGGTGTGAGGTACCACCTGTACATCATCTTGTATAGGTTTTCTTTAAGTTGGACACATGCTGTAAATTTAATTGTCACGTTCCATAGTTTATACCACTTAACATAGTCGATGTTATAGCCAAGATCCATTGCCCACTTAATCATGGAGCTCTTTATTTCCTCATCCTTAGTAGTCCATTCTAGTAGAAAGTCATATATTTTGGATAAGTTTTTGGTGTTGTCACTTATAACTATTTTCTCCAATATTGACTTTGTTTATTCGAAACCTTTCTCTTTTTTATCTTTTAAGAACAAGCTATAAATTTGACGATATTGTAACCATCCTTGCATTCTTTCTTTGATCTCTTCATAAGGTTTCATCACTAGTTCATTATTTTTTTCTACTAGAATGTCTCTATAGGAGAGCCACTGATCTTCTGAATTTGACTTTTTGACAGAGAGTACTTCTTGCGGAGATATCCAGCCGGGTGTTCTTTTTTCAAACCAATCTTTATATTTAGTCCATACTAAATAAAGTGGTTTCCTTATTGCGTGATTTAGAAAGGCCCTATGTGCCCTGACTTTATCGTACCACAAGTACGCATGCCAACCATATCTGTTTGTGAATCCCTCCAAGTCCAACAGTTCTGAGTTATCGATTTTAAACCACTCTTTTAACCACACCAGACAGGCCGACTCATAATATATCATAAGGTCTGGTACACTGAAGCCTCCTCTTTCTTTTTTATCTGTTAGAATCTTAAAATTAATCCTAGGCTTCTTTCTTTGCCATATAAATCTAGATATTGCTCTCTGCCATTCTTTAAATTGGCTTTGTCCCATCACGATTGGAATGGCCTGGTATTTTGTTAACCCCCCTCAGTGGTGACACCCGGGACAGCCTGTCCCCACTGCCCACTTCCTCCTCCCCTGACTCTGAGCAGCTTACAGCACATATAAAAACGGAACAAAACTTTACACATTAAAAAACAGAATATCCTATACAAGCAGCAAACCAACAAACCAACACAAACTAATAATAACAATGATAATGATAGCAAGGATAATAAACAATTTACCGTTATACCCAAATTAAAATAACTGCCAACTCCAACTAAACATTTTACCAACACCAACCTGACAAAAACAAAACAGAGGAACCAAAATTAGAGCCAGTTAAAGAATTGTAAAACATTTTAGCCAGTTGCCCCAACTCAAGAGTTGTTCCAGCAATGTCCCTCCAGCCTCCCAAGAGCCTCTTTCAGCTGTTCAAGGTGAGTCTGGGCCCTGTCCTCTAGGCCAGGTGAAAATGTGCCTTGCATCAGGGAGCGGCACTCAGGCTGCAGCAATCCCACATTTACATTCCACCCTTCTTCCCAAAGTTACCCATGGCAGCAAACACATCAGCATTTTTTTTTAATGCAATAGGAAATAAAAGACAAAAAAATAATAATATTTAAAATGTTTTGAAGGTTGCCAAAGAGAGAAACTTTCAGCCATCAAATACCTGGGTAAACAGGAATGGTTCACCCTGAAAGTTAATAAAGAGAGGGGCAGAGAGGCACTTCACCAGGGAGGGCATTCCACAAACTTAGTCACATATCAGCGGACAACTTATTTTAAATTTTTTAAAAATAGCTTCCTTGTGGCATGGGTAGTGACAGCTTCCAAAAGAGCCTATGTATCCCATGCTTCCAGGGGCTGCTGTGGAAGAACTCAGGTACAGTAAATGTCTCGGATCTGGCACAAAGTCATAACTGATTCCTTCCACGTCTGCCTTGGGACTTGACCTGATTTCCAAAGTTCAATGGCCTCACTGTTGCAGCAAGGTTGCTGTCCCCTGTTTCTCCCCCTCTCTTTCTTTCTGTAGGCATGCACTGCAGAAAGTGGTGTTTGCACAGCTTTAGCAGGACAAAGACAGCTCTTTATCTGCAATCTCAAACAGCCTTCCTCAGACTGGCGGATTAAAAAGAAACCAAAAGAAAACGCCTTTCTGTTTCAGGGGGCAGTTAATGAAATTTTAATGGCACTTGGGATGGGACTGGCCCAGCCAGCATCAGCCTCTTCATTTATAATAAATACTGCAAACTGAAACAAAACACCACATGCGATCCGGAGCCTGCGGCATGGTTCATGCGGAAGGTACAGTTGAGTTCCCTGGCTCACAACCCGGCAGCCCTGTTTCTGTGAAGGGAAGTGTGAGAAGAAAGGGAGCCCATCCTTTGGCTGCCAATGTTTGTTGTTGTTGTTTTGCAAAGAGTTCCTCCACCTTGTCGTGCAATTCTTTAGCATGCTATTTTACCCTTTTTTTATTAAAGATTTTATTGGTTTACAAAATGGCCAACCAACTACGTCACATAATTCCATATATACTAGAAGACGAGACAAAACAATGGATACATCTAGAAAAAGACACAATTGAAAATATCTGCACCACAGCATACCCACTCCTCCCAAACAAACTAAGAAAAATCCCCACAACACTTAACAGGTACACACAAACCATGTTCAAAGCATGGAAAACAGAGATAGGCAAATTATCCCCAACTCCATCCCCACTAATTCCCCTGGCATACCACCCACTATTCCACCAAGCAGCACAAAACCTCCAAACAAAAACCTGGCAATCCAAAGGCCTGCACCGCCTAATAGACTTTTACATAAATAACAAACCCTTATCAACACAAGAAATACAGGACAAATTAGAAGACACCAAAATGCCATGGCTATTTTACCCTTTTTAATGCAAAAACACAACACACATATGTATCTGCTGGCTTGCAGGATATCTTCAGGAGAGAGAAGAGGCTAAGGTGTAAACCAGGCTTCCTCAAACACGGCCCTCCAGATGTTTTTGGCCTACAACTCCCATGATCCCTAGCTAGCAGGACCAGCGGTCAGGGATGATGGGAATTGTAGTCTGAAAATGTCTGGAGGACCGAGTTTGCGGAAGCCTACACAAGTCCAGAGTGGAGCCCCTATGATGGTTGCATGGCACCTTATATGCCTCCTTCCAGCAACTCCTGCAGCCAAGCTGGTTCCAAACATATTGCTCTGCTTTCCTTTGGACAGCTTCAGCGAGACTGAGAGGGGGGACTTGTCGTCTGGCCAGCCCAGGACCTTTGTACACACTATCCAGGCTTTTATCCTGGGGAAGTCATTGTGTATTGCTGACACAGGGGTTTGATTTCACCCTTGGAGGCACACTCCATTGTCTTTCACCCTGTGGAACACCCTCCCATCAGATGTCAAAGAGATAAACAACTATCTGACATTTAAAAGACATCTGAAGGCAGCCGTGTTTAGGGACGTTTTTAATGATTGGTGATTTAATGTATTTTTAATCTCTGTTGGAAGCCACCCAGAGTGGCTGGGGAAACCCAGCCGGATGGGCGGGGTACAAATAGTAAATTATTATTATTATTATTATTATTATTATTATTATTATTATTATTATTATTATCATCATCATCATTATACTTCAATTATACTACCTCATGGCCACCTCATGAGAAGAGAAGAGACTCCCTGGAAAAGACCCCAATGTTGGGAAAGATGGAGGGCACAAGGAGAAGGGGATGACAGAGGATGAGATGGTTGGACAGTGTTCTTGAAGCGACTAACATGAGTTTGGCCAAACTGCGGGAGGCAGTGAAGGATAGGCGTGCCTGGCGTGTTCTGGTCCATGGGGTCATGAAGAGTCGGACACAACTGAACGACTGAACAACAACAACATACTTCAAGACAGGCAGCTACCTCCAATATAGAGCAAACGCTAGTCAATCGTATGATTGCAATCCAGAAACATCTGCACATGTAAGAGTTATGAAGTAAACATGAAGGGCAAGGACTAAACTGCCGCTCCTGTCAAAAGAATCAGGGTGAGACATCATAAGCCCCCTTGCATGAGGGAACTGGTTGTTGGACGATGGTGCTATATCTTCCCTGCCTGCAGGATGGAGGTAGGGAGCCTGTGGTCTTTCAGCTGCTGGTGCATTAAAACTCTCATCTTCAAGTGGGATGTATTTGCTGCCTGCATTGAAATGTAAGTAAACCATTTCATTTATCTTAAAAAATAGAAATAAAACTCTCACCTTCCATGACCATCAGCCATGCTGGCTGGGACTGATGGGCGTTTTAATCCAACAGCAACTGGTGGGCCACAGGTCTCCCTTCCCTATTGTAAAATGTTGTTCTCTAAAAGTGCTTCTCCTAAGTTAATTTTAAGTCTCTCTTATCCACCCCAGCCATCTAAGAAAAGCTCTCTGCCTGGAAGGAATGTCAGCTGAGGCAAAACATTTCTAGGAGGGAAGGATTTGCAGGAGAGACTTGGGTACCACAATGTGGGGTGGGTGGGTGAGGATCAATTATGTGAGCCCCAACTCTGTGGCCTGTTAAATCTTCATTTGTTTTCACCATTGTACATGGGGTGTGCATGTTCCAAGGTAATGGGCAGTTCAGCAAATATCATCATCTCAGAGCCTTTGTTCGTAGAGGAATGTGGTTGCCTCCTATAAGCAAGATGTCATGGGATTTGAGTTTCTTCACTTTTGACCCCATGACATTGATTCCTCCTCTGAACCACTTAAGTGAAGAAGTGCTGCTAATATTGATTGGACATCATTTTCGACGTGGGCATACTATTAAACATTTGTCTTCATTTCTTGAGTGTCATTATCAGACCTCATTTTTGCCTTCAATAACCCTCCCCCCGCCCCTGCCCCCGCCTTTGTAGATTTATGAAGCAATGAAGAATTCTCTGAGGACATTATTTTAAACTGTTACTCATAAGTAATTAAGTTGCAGGGCAGAAATCATTTTAATTGCATTTTAGCCCACCCTTTAGACCAAAGATTAATGTTTTCTACCTCCTGAGGTTTTCTCTGATGTTGTTTCTCAACAACAAATCAATTATCTTTATCCATGTCCCAATACTTACTTAAGCTTGAGCCACTGATTACGTTTTAAATTTTAATAAAGGTGTGTGTGTGTGTGTGTGTGTGTGTGTTAGCAGTTTTGTAGTATTCTCCTTTGAGGGTTTTTAGTGTTTCAAGCATACTATAGTTTTTTTATATTCTTCCAGCAGCCCTGTGAGGTAGGTCAGTATTATTATTTCAATACTGATGATTTCATGGCTACTAGAACTAACAAAAAGTATAAAACTATTAAAAGAAACAAAGAATACCAGAGTTGCTGCAACATAATCCCTGAGCTGGACCTTGTGCAGAGTAGAAATAAATTCTCACCATCACAAGAAATGAATTTTAAACTTTATCGCAAACAGTCTTAAAACAGTTACAAATAAACCATGCATGATACAAAGTAACACATTGCTCTTAAGGAAGGAAGCAATGCGGTCTTGTCTTCCTTGTCCTTAACACAATCCAAAACCTTCCCTCTCTCTGGTCCCAAAGAGTGAGATCCTAAGCAGCTTGCTTGTATCATGCATGCTCAAGGAGTTTAGCCACTACTGCTTAGGTTTCAAGTTTCACCTTCCTGCTGTGAGAGAACAGCACACATTTCCTAAAGACTGAAACAGAAACATCTAACTCTTCTGCAGCATTTGCCAGAGTGAAATTTCTCATACCTAATACAAACTTCCCTACTTTGCAAATGCAAACCTGTACATTAGTTTTATTTTCTTTTTTCAAACTTCAATGTATATAATCATCACATTTGTTGCATATTAAATTTCTATCTTTAAAAAAGAAGACCAAAGGTGAATAGTTTTGTGTGTGTTTTTTTTTCAAAGAAAAGGCTTAAGGTTCTGCTTTTTAAAAACCTAAGTATCCTTACATATGGTTTATTTAGACCGGTCTGATGAAATTGTAGTTGAAGCAGGTAAACATATACAGTGGTACCTCGGGTTAAGAACTTAATTCTTTCTGGAGGTCCGTTCTTAACTGTTCTTAACCTGAGGTACCACTTTAGGTAATGGGGCCTCCCGCTGCCGCCATGCGATTTCTGTTCTCATCCTGTAGCAAAGTTCTTAACCCAAGGTACTATTTCTGGGTTAGCAGAGTCTGTAACCCTGAAGCATCTGTAACCCGAGGTACCACTGCATGTTAATATAAACACATGATCAAAAACAAAACAAGAAAATATGCAGAGCATTCACTGTATTGCCGTTGGATTTTATTTTATTATATTATCAGTCTTAAGTGTAAGTTTGCATTTTATCACAGTAAGTTATCTGAATAGAAATAATTTTTATTTTCGATATATGTGAAAAAATAGTAAGCTATTTGCAACTTTCACATAAAGTTTGTGTTGAAGGTTGCTGTGTATAGCACAATCATGTATTGTGTAAATAGGTCACCAAACAGAAAATGTTACATTCCCGAGACAGCTAGGTATAAAAGCTGTTGGCACTCTGACTAATGCTATAACATGAACAAAAACAACAACAAAAGAATTTCCCCAAGCACATACTTCTTTCCACTAAACAGAACAGTGTGTGTGTGTGTGTGTGTGTGTGTGTGTGTGTGTGTGTGTAACTGGGATTCAGTGAGAGACCATTTTGGCCATTTATAGGTAAGCTATATTCTGCATCTTTCGCTTGCTCCAATTGGCATGTTAAATAAAAATCATCATATTTTGTCCCAAAGCCATTTCCAGTTAAGTCAACATGCAAGAAGGAGAAGAAAATCCAAGGAGCCGAAAACAAAACAAAAAAAGTTAATTAAAAACACCGGAATCGTGCAACGTTCCTTACAGTGTAGTCCTATGGAAGTCTACTCAGGAGCAAACCCCACTAAACACAGTGGGACTTATCCCCAGGGAAGTATGTCTGCAGCTTTAATTCAATGGGGTTGTGGGACAGCAAATTTTATTTTTTAATAACTAGGGCGATTGCAGGAGAATCAAATAACTGTTCAATCTAGTGCAAGACTGCTCAGAAGCAAGCCCCATTGAGTTCAGCGGAGCCTACTCCCATCCCAGGTAAGCAGGTAAAGGATTGCAGCCTGGTGTCTCTTTATCACTTTGCAAAGCACGTTGTCAGAAAGAGCTCAGAGCTCAGGAGAGCTATTGCAGCAATGGGGCTGGGGAGAGGGAAATAATGTCGTCGTCCTGGCTATATTAAGCCATGTGCATTACTTAGCCTTGTGGGTAAGAGGCAGAGCTTGAAATGGGATAAAGATAGAACCACAGAAGCCTGGGCCCTCATTTCCCTAAGGGTATTACTTAGAGAGTAAGAGAGAGAAAGAGGGAGCAGTGATGTGGAGCATTTGGGAGCTAATATTCCTGCTTCTAGCTAAAGAAGAACATATAACTGGGGGCGAGGAGCCCTGCATTGCCTAATTATAGAACAGTGTTGCATTGCCTCCAGACACCCATGTTAAGCAAGGCGAAAGCCGGCAGGGTTATTTATATTTTCTCTGCTCATTCATGAAGCCATCATTTTTCAGGTGGTTTTACTGTAAGTGAACTGTAAAAAAATCCAGCCTGCGTTGAAACTTGGCAAGCAAACCATTCAGCCAGAAGCTATTTGTTTACTCTCATTCAAAAGATTTCTTCTTTCTCTTTCCTTTATTATTATTATTATTAGTTTTATTTCTCTCGGCTACATTATAAGCTCTAAAAAAAAAAAAGAGGAACACTTCCTTTTGGACATTTTACAGCACGTTTTCCTTGACAAGCGACTGGTCCATAAATTGATCTGAAATCCTTTTGGTTACAGAGTAGAATGACTCTGGAGGAAAGAAAAGAGAATAAAATCTGTTTATGAAATTCAAGTTGAGGCTCTGCCAGTGCAGTGGTGTACCAGAAGTTCTCAGTTCCCAGGGGAGGGACATTTCAATTTTCCTTCTTAATTACTTCCCTCTTCTGCATATAACATCTCTAGGCTTCTGCATTCTATTCCTCGCAAACACCTCATGTAGTGACAGCGCTGGAGAGGCTACTGATAAATGAATCTCAGAAGTTCAACATTGCCCCATGCACAACCTCCCAAATTGGGGAGTCCCTATTTAATTGGGACAGTTGAGGGGTAACGCACTATATTTCCCATACTCCCTGGTCATTAGTTGGATGTTACCATGAATGCCTGTTTTCCCAGTAGTACTGTACGGAAGTGAGAGCTGGACCATCAAGAAGGCTGATCGCCGAAGAATTGATGCTTTTGAATTATGGTGCTGGAGGAGACTCTTGAGAGTCCCATGGACTGCAAGAAGATCAAACCTATCCATTCTCAAGGAAATCGGCCCTGAGTGCTCACTAGAAGGACAGATCCTGAAGTTGAGGCTCCAGTACTTTGGCCACCTCATGAGAAGAGAAGACTCCCTGGAAAAGACCCTGATGTTGGGAAAGATGGAGGGCACAAGGAGAAGGGGACAACAGAGGATGAGATGGTTGGACAGTGTTCTCGAAGCCACTAACATGAGTTTGGCCAAACTGCGAGAGGCAGTGAAGGATAGGCGTGCCTGGGGTGCTCTGGTCCATGGGGTCACGAAGAGTCGGACATGACTGAACGACTGAACAACAACAACCATGAATGCCTGTGGCAGGGTCCATTGATATCAGAAAGAATGAGAACCCCCCCCCCAAAAAGGGGGCATATATTTGAATCCCTAAACTCCAAAAAGTCAAGTGAAATAGAGTCTGATGACCCTTTAAGGCCCCTAGTGATGGAGAGGGCTGGTGAAATGAGATGGTGGAAAGTAGGCAAGATGGCCCAATTTTGACTGGGCATGAACTTAAACCAGCCCCACACATTGTACCATATGACTGTTGGGTATTCTCTCTGTGTGTTTGAGAATCATTTGTTCCAGAAAGAGAGAAGAACAGAAAAGAGGTTTCAAGAAGCAGCGGAAGGCTGAGGTTGTTTTGTCTATGCGAGGACATTTTCTGTGGGAACTGTTCTTTGGACATGCGCAATGCGACAGTAAGTATTGATAACAATGGTTCTGTGTAACTTGTTGTCTCTTGCTTGTGCCTTGTAGTGAGAGAAGCAGAGAGAGAGTCTTGGACTCTTGCTGGACTCTAAGCATGCCCTGACCATGGCAGTGGCAAACGTCTGTATATTTTTGCTACCAATATGCTTCTTTACCTGTCAGGTAAACCTATACACTTGACTGAATCTTTTGGGCATCCATGGGTGTTTATTGCCTACTGTGTGTACCTTCAACCCCAAAGATGCTTCCAAGGAAGGAGCTGTGTTGGGATGTAACTCTGCTGAGTATGGATACTGGCACACATGCGCAGCGAAAGTGATGCTGGACCCAGTCCTTCTGAATCATCTATCAGAGATTGATGGATTGATCCAACAATGGCACCCAAGTGATAATGAGAAGAGGCATGGATGAAGTTCTTAGTTGGAGGCCAGGTGGACTTCCACAAGAATGTGTTTTCCATTGCAACCCTGATACTTTGATAGCCCTGATACCTTGGGATCCCCCCCCCAATGTAAGTTGCATTGGCTCCATCTTGTCTGGCTTTCTTCCTCTCTCTTTTTTTTAAATCTTTGATAGTTTGTTGTTGCTTCAGATCTGTCAGATTTGTGTTGTTGCATTGTCAGGTGCACCCTTTATATGTCTTAATTGAAAGTGCGGTCCATTTTTTTAAAGAAACAAAATAATACATCAATTAATTAATTTGGATCCCATTCAAATGGACCCCTAATCAATTCATTTGAGTATGCTCCATTCCGAATCAGGCCAAGGGAAATTCACCTTTGCATTTCTCTTTCTATTGTTCTACTGATTTCAGTAAGCATCTAAGCTAAGCAGTGGGACCATCGTCTCAAATAGACTGTTGCCACTTCTGGTAATGCTGAATGGAGATTGTGTCCAATAAATCAAGTGCAGCTGATTTATTAGGGCAAATTGCATTTGCATAATTCACCCAATTTTCATATATATTCTATGTAAATTGAACACGCACAGTTTCTAGGTTATAGAAATAAAGGTGTCCGCACAAACTCCTTGAAAAAAGCTAAACAAAGGCCCGCTAATGTGCTACAAGATGGATCTCCTTCTGTTTATTGATCTATGAATTCAGAACCAATTCATTCTCAACTCGCCAACATTTTTCATATCTTTCTTTTTTAAGAACAAAAGATGGAATAGCCCTTAATCAACGACAGGGGTGTTTCATCTATTACTACTGGAAATAGATTAACAAGGATCTGACATATTTTACTGGGTCATAGAAATGCTGAATCCTATACTATTTATTTTAGATGGCTCACTTATGCCCTGAAACGCAAGCTAGAGGCTTCCCATCAATAATGTACCATACCAATAACACAATACACTGTCCCCTGGATCCCATCACCTCTGACTGGGGTTGATGGGTTCCAGGGTTCAATCACATCTGGAGGTCACCATGTTTGGCTATTCTGGCATTAAGGTGTTTCAAACTCGAGTATTTGTGAGGGGAAGAGGGTGGTGCATTTATGTATTATGAATGCTTGAGCATTTTGTCCGTGTTATGTTTTAGAGTGTACTTACCTGTTTCTTAGCCCAGTACTTGCATCAAAACATGCATTTGTGAATTATTCTTCAGTTCTCTGAACCTCTCTGATGCACATTTCAGCGACTCTTATTTTACAAGGTCCCTCCTGAGGGCTAACTTAAAATATATATATTAAAAAGATGTTTAGCAACTTGGCAACATTTAGCAACTACAAAGTGCGGCTCCCAGACGCAGAGGAAGCCTCCTCACTACCCGGGGCGGCGAATGGAGGCACCCCCTGGGGGGCGGGGCGTCCTGGCGTTGCGTCCTGACGTCACGACGCAACGTCAGGATGGAGTGAGCATGCGCCAAATGCGGTGCATGCTCACTCCATCGCCGGGCCGCTGCTGCTCCTGCAGCGACCTGGTGAGCCGCTGAGCGATCGCCGGCTCGTGGAGCTGCTGAGTTTGAGTGGCGGGTGTAAGGCTGTTCTGCTCGCTCTCAGCAGCCCCACAAGCCACCAATTGCTCAGCGGCTCGCAAATTTGCTGTGGGAACAGTGGCGGCTGCCCAGCGATGGAGTGAGCATGTGCATTTTGCTCCCAGGCCTTCATTCCCCCACCCCAGGGTATTAGTCTGGTAAGTGCAAATCAGGTTGCATCACTTAGAAATGATGGTCGAACCAGCTCTCTGAGCATCCCCACACACTCACCAAGCCCTCATGGTTATGGTCACTATTGAGTTGTTCCCTGGTTCCCATGAAAGATGGCTGTTGGCTTCACTTGGTTTCAGCAGACAGACCTGAAGCAACGTTTGGCTCTGGCAACTTCGTGAGAAATGATTGATGGTCGGTATTACTCACCTACCTGTGTGTATCTTCAGGATTCAATTATAAGAACCTGAAATATATTTTTTTTTGGTCTGCGCTTGTGAGATCCTTATGTCAAAACACATGAAATGTCACCCATCAACTTGTTTTGTTTCAGACTTTTTCCTTCCAATTTCAGAAAAGTTCACTGAAAAGGAACCAGTTTGCTCTTCTTTTCCAATGCCGTCACTGTGAGTTAGGATACAGGAAACATCCCCTCCCTGGGAAATCAGAACAAGAGGAGAGTCGCCACTCAAATATGTGAAATATTTCATGCAAGGAGCCGAACTTAAGCCAGCCTCTATTCTATCGAACCCAGTGTTTGAGAAGCACTGGCTGAAAAATGAGACTAATTGCCTAATATTTATTCAGACATTATATGGAGGCAAAGAAGCAGTGAGTCTGAAATCTTAGATCACTGTGTAAATGAATAATCATACCGGTAGAAGCCACTGAGTATAAACCAGGGTGTCAATTCAGCTTCAAAGCTTACCGATCTCAACAGAATGGAGACACTGGATATGTGAAGCCTAAATGGAGAAAATCTCAGTCTGGATCAGACCCCTGCGCTATGTAAAAAATGAACGAAACCTGCTGTTCTGCATTTTTCTTTCTACAAATGTCTACTGCTAAAAAGGCCAGCATTTTTTAAAAACAGAACTAAAAATAATAATACTAAGTTTCTTCAGTCCCATTTATCACTGTGTGTAAATGCTCATAGGATTGGTGGGTGGGTGGCATTTGTTGCATAGACTCTGGGGGGGGGGGTTGCATGGCATTTGTTGCATGCCACAGCTGTGACTGGTCCCAGGAGACTGCCGTCTTCCTGAGCAGCCAGGGGAGGAGATGGCTACCTGGGGCCACCCACCTCTGACCACGCCAGACCTTCCAGGTGGGGTGGGCCTTGCCCATGAGGCCAATCAAGGATAGAGGGCATTGGTGCTGTACCCAGTCTGCCCCTGGGGTATTTAAGGGGGTGACTAGCTGCTGATCATCACCCACCCAGTCTGTGAGGGGTCTCTCCAGCAGAGGAGCAGGGGAAGTTGCTTATGGCCCTTGCTATGGTTTACCCCAGGCATAGGCAAACTCGGCCCTCCTTTGGGACTACAATTCCCATCATGCCTGACCACTGGTCCTGTTAGCTAGGTATGATGGGAATTGTTGTCCCAAAACATCTGGAGGGCCGAGTTTGCCTATGCCTGGTTTACTCGGTTGTCATAGTCAGGGCCAGGGAGGATTCCCCCCCCCCAATCCAATAGGCTGGCTTACAGGGTTTTGCCTACCTCATAGCAACTGTCACAATTTTAGTGGATAAGGCATTGAGCTTGATCCTTAGTTGTGGGGGTACCCCATTAGTTGGGTCCAGGAGCAATGGCCCTGTCTGGGACTGATGGGTTAATTCACCTCTCCCAATGGTGGCCCGTGCATTGTTTTGACCCTCAGTCCATGTTGGGGAAGACTACCCAGGACAGGGTCGACACCACTGGGTTCCTGTCGGGTAGCATGAAGACTGCCTGATGTTGGGTACATGCCCAAAGCCTTAGCCAAACCTACTCTTACCTGTAATCCGGTAATGCAACCTAAATCAACCCAGTACCAGTCTCCTGTGTTCATTCTTTTGGTCCTCCCTGTGCCAGCTGCATACATCATTCACCTGTGGCATTAATGTACCATTCACCATCTGTTTTTTCTCCCCAAAAAGGCAGCCATAATTTATATACTGTACATTTGAGATTCCTATTCAATATCACTTAATACAGCTTCATTACTCCTCGTGCCCTTAACCACCCCTGTGCTTATTAATGAACCTTTGTTTCTGCCTACAGTTTTCTAAGTCAGGGTCGACCTATTTACCCTGCTCCAACATAAGCAAGTAATTCTACCACAGACAGTTTTAATGCTTAATCTTCTTTTTACATATATACTGCAATTTATATCTGAAACCATTTGGTTGCATTGTTTATTTTGAACTCGAGAGCAATTGCCCACAGCCCATAGAAAACACACAATGCCTTGTTCACAAGTTTGCATGTTGAGTACTCAGTGTACCACATAAGTTATAAAACAATTGATTTCATTTCACCATCTCAATGCATGTTTATGCCTGAAGTCAGAATCCGACTTTCATTATTAGTTTTGTGAATGGAACCAGAAAGTGGCATTTATTCCAGATTAATTAAACCTGTGTACAAGGGTTTTAGTCTCATGTACGCAGTTTCATTGAGGACAAATTTATGTCCTCACTGAAAGCTTAACTTAATTGTGTCTAGTTTTAGTCATCTGGTTCATTTGCTGGTCAAAATACCAATTTCTTCTCCTGAAATCCATTATAAGTCGTTAAGAGAGAACTTCCCTGCAATAGTGAAGCTTTATACTGATAAGTGTTTGTGCAAGTCAAGCAATAGTGAAGCCCTTTCTGCTGCTGCAGAAAATTTGCGTGTTGAACATAGAATTGTAGAGTTAGAAGGGACCCCAAGGATCATGAGAGCCAGTGTGGTATAGTGGTTAAGAACGGTAGGCTCGTAATCTGGGGAACCGGGTTCGCTTCCCTGCTCCTCCACATGCAGCTGCTGGGTGACCTTGGGCTAGTCCCACTTCTCTGAAGTCTCTCAGCCCCACTCAACTCACAGAGTGTTTGTTGTGGGGGAGGAAGGGAAAGGAGAATTTTAGCCGCTTTGAGACTCCTTCGGGTAGTGATAAAGCGGGATATCAAATCCAAACTCTTTTTTTCTTCTTCATCATCATGTAGTCGAACCCCCCTGAAGTGCAGGAATCTCAGCTAAAGCACCCAGGACAGATGGCCATCAACTTCTGCTTAAAAACCTCCAAAGAAGGAGAGTCCACATCCTCCTGAGGGAGACTGTTCTCCTCATAGCTGTCAACCTTCCCTTTTTTTGCAGTGGGAAACGGCGCTGGAATAAGGGAATTCCCCACAAAAGAAGGGGAAGTTCACAGCTATGGTTCTGCTGTCAAGCAGCTCTTCCTGTCACAAAGTTCTCCCTGATGTTTAGTTGGAATCTCCTTTCTTGTAACTTTAAGCCACTGGTTTAAGTCCTTCCCTTCCAGAGCAGTTGAAAACAAGCTTGTTCTCTTTTCCATGTGAGAGACCTTAAGATATTTGTAGATGGCTATCATATCTCTCAGTCTCCTGAGAGACTCGGAGTCTCCTGAGATAGCCAGTGTAGTGTAGTGGTTAAGAGTGGTAGACTCATAATCTGGGGAACCGGGTTCGCTTCCCTGCTCCTCCACATGCAGCTGCTGGGTGACCTTGGGCTAGTCACACTTCTTTGAAGTCTCTCAGCCCCACTCACCTCACAGAGTGTTTGTTGTGGGGGAGGAAGGGAAAGGAGAATGTTAGCCACTTTGAGACTCCTTCGGGTAGTGAAAAGCAGGATATCAAATCCAAACTCTTCTTCCAAACTCTTCCTCTTTTCCAGGCTAAACATACCCAGCTCCTTCAAGAGCACCTCATAAGGCTTGGTTCGCATCAAGTCTAAGATTCTAGGTTGCTACAGAGACATGAAAAACAAATGATAGCACAGACCAGCAAAACCCCCCTCCCAGAAAAATGACGGTTCCATGTGTAAACGCCTAAAGTATCAAGCTTTCAGCACTACATCTGGCGATGGCACTGATAAACTTCCATCACCTCTGGGCCAAGGACCACCAAGGACCTCTGACGGATGGGAAAAGAGGTGACAAAGGAAAATCAATACATTCCTGTCTGCTAGATTTTATGAAAGCTATATTCTCATGTATCACATTGCACCTATAATGATTTAGTAATCTGTAAACTAGGGCTAGGCTGCTATCTAATTAAAGGGGTTGTTCTTCTATTAATTTCATTTTCGAATTCCATTAACTTTAATGGGTACTATCTGCATGCGTCAATTTGTGATCAGACCCTAAAGGTGTATGAAAGGCAAGAAAACAGAAACATTGTCACTGCCACAGTGGAGGCCCTAAGATTACAAATGGCCTAGTTTGCAACATGTAAATCAGCCATTTTTTATTTTCTCCACGGGGGAAGAGGAGAAGAGAGAAGCAGAGCCAGAGCAGCTGGCTGTCATGTCATTACTAGAAAGCATTTTACCAGAACCCGGTGAGCAGTGAAAGTAGGAGAGCAGAGAGCTAAGTGGCAATTGACCTTAAGAAGCCACCGTAAAAAGGGGGGGGGATGCTGTCAACGACTGAGAAGGGAATGTGGGTGGAGATTACTCAGAGCAATGCCATTACTCCAAGAAGCTACCTTTCTAAGCCTCTCTCTGTGTATATTGAATAAAAGACTTTGGTAAGAGCTTTTCCTGTCTTTCAGTCCCTGGCAGCCAGCCGGGGGGTGGGGGGTGGGATTGGATTCCCTGATGCCTGACAATATGGTTCATTAACTGTGTTGTGTTCTGAACCATGTATGCAACAGACTTTTTTCTATGCCGATAAAGAAGATGTATTGATTGAACTCTTGTTTATGCCTATGGAAGAAGGAGCTACACACACACACACACACAGAGGACACTTTTTCACACCATAGTTGATGAAAAAGGGGGAACTGTATTCTAATACTGAACTTCATTGTTTTATCACCCCTTCCAGCAGCAAATAGTTGGCTAACTACTTGGAGCATTTCTTTTCCCTGTTGTGGAAGAGATGTTTCCATAGATTTGGATTCGCATGCAACGTTTGCTAAATCTGCATCTTTGTATCATTGTCCCAAAGGGTTTTTAATAACAACTCACTTTAAAAAAAACCCAAAAAACTATAAACTTCAGCAAACAGTGAAATGTAAAAACACAAATCATGCTAATATAGGAGGGAAATCCTGTCATATTTCATCATTGCTTTTGAATACTTTTTTTAAAAAAAAATTAAGCAAATTACTGAAATAAACAGTGGGCCATTCAAGATGAAGTTTGGATTTTGTTGGCATCAGTGGCATTGCATTGCATTCAGTAGTGTTAGCATTTGACCCACAGTTTATGCTGTATTTTTTTTTTAACCTGGTTATGAAATAGGCTTAAATTGACAATAATCTGCTACTTCATGCTTCGGAAGCTTTGGACCTGGGAATATAAAAGGCTGGATATTGTCTCATTGGTATAATCATGTGGACATCGAAGCTTTCTGTGACCTTGGAAGCAATTTACCAGATCACAAAAGAAAAGCATTTTTCTCTATATATAATAAAAGTGTAAGGATGTCATTGGAAGATTTGTAGCGCCGTATCGCAACGCTATATTTGAATGAAGTCAGGAAAGGAGTGGCGGCAAAAGTGAAGGCAGCTTGTACAACAGCAGTAACCATGGAATAGGAGCAAAACAGGAGAGACACTGAGAGGGGGAATGTAGTGACTTCAGGCAAGGGGAGGTCCTTTGAGTAAAGCAGCAGGAGGATCGCTGAGAAGAAATGGTGGTTTTAAAGAACAGCAGAGGTTTGAGTCAAGCAGGGATGGCAGAATATTGAGAGAGAGAAAGTGGTCATTTCATACAGTGGTTTGAATAAAGCAAAGATGGAGTGGCATAGTGCTATTGGGCATCTGGTCACACAGTGGGGAACATCCTGCACCCTCCCATCCCCTCAAGGGAAACAAAATGCACTGGGGGGTTGGGGAATCTCTGCAGCAAATTTCAGGAGGCACCTTCACTGCTGGAAGTGTAGACAAGGGAAGCCAGATATCCTTTTTGCACAAGTGGATTTCCAGAAAGTACCGGTAGGTGGACATTATTGGATGCTGCACAAGGATTCTGTTTGAATGGAAAGTGTAAATAAATAAATAAAAACAAACCATCGCCACTGCCCACACCATGATGCACCATGTGCTTATACAAAGAGCAAATGAGAACACTATTTCAGTGTCATCCAATGAAACTGCAGCCATTACAGTCCCACGCTGAAGAATATGCTGGCAGACTGCCCCAAGCGAAGAATTTTGTTCTTGATATAGATACCGTGGCTGTGGTTGTCCGATTAATTTTATGCACACAGCTCCTTGACATAAATAGGCTCTCAGGCATATGAAAGCTTTTAGCATGGAGTCTGGCATGGAGATGGCAGACTTTGAAATTACAGCTACATTACCTGAGTTGGGATGAAGCTTTGATACACTCTGTTGAAAAAGGTAATGAATTTTTTAAAAGATCTCAGAACGTGGGTAGAGGACAGTAAAGTCAATTTATCAGTATCCCCAGCTTTTTAGAAATCACCAAGTGCTGTTGTTATTCAAATGTGATCTTCATTTTCCTATTTACAGCAGACAGACTGAGGAAAGGAATTATTTCAGCACTATCTCTTTATGATGTATGTTTTCCCCCACATCTGTCCACTTAATTTTAAAAATCGTGTTCTTTGACAGCAGAAGTCTTTTCATTTGTGTCCGTACCACATATTTCACCTCTTACCTGCATACTTTCTAAGAACATATTGCAAATATATCTGCTATGGAAAAAAATGTGTGGTAATTTTGTAGTTACTATGTTTTTCAACCTCCCACGTCTGGGCAAAATTTGGGAGAGAATCACTGTTTCTCGATTGCAGTACTGGCTAGCAGGAAATAACCTCCTTGACAAATTAACCATCTTGAGTGCTGTTGTTTTTAAGGAATCCATTCACATAACAGAACAGAACCTGCTATGGTTACAGCTTAGAATGATTTATTAATGCAGTCTGACTTGGCCTGTTCAAGCATTTTAATTCTGCTTGATATGAGTGCCACTTTTGACACTGTTGATTATAACATTCTGCTTGATCGTTTGTGAAATTATGTAGGCTGAGCTCAAGCTGCTTTGAGTTAATGTCAATCTTATTTCCAAACAGATGTCGATCTATGCCATCACAAATTTTTATTTCTGGCTGCTCCATTCCCCCAAGTCTTTAACAGGAATTTGTGGCATTTTTGTATGTCATCAGGAACTTAACACTCTTTTTGCGCATGATCAAAAACATCCAGTGTGACTGTAACAGTGATGTTCCTCTTGCAGAGGCTAGATGTTCCTGTATATCTGAAGGAGCGTCTCCACTCCCATCATTCAGCCCAGACACTGAGATCCAGCGCCGAGGGCCTTCTGGCGGTTCCCTCACTGTGAGAAGCAAAGCTACAGGGAACCAGGCAGAGGGCCTTCTCAGTAGTGGCGCTCACCCTGTGGAACTCCCTCCCTTCAGATGTCAAAGATATAGACAACTACCAGACATTTAGAGAACATCTGAAGGCAGCCCTGTTTAGGGAAGCTTTTAATGTGTGATATTTTAATGTATTTGATTTTTGTTGGAAGCTGCCCAGAGTGGCTGGGGAAATCTAGCCAGGTGGGAGGGGTACAAATAATTATATTATTATTATTATTATTATTATTATTATTATTATTATTATTATTCCCCTGCTTGAACCATATGGTTTCTATGTGGCCTGTAGTTGCAACTAGTTCTATTTTTTTCTAGAAACAGGTGCCAGAACTCACCACAAACAACTCCCTCATTCTTGTATGATGGCAACAGCGACTGAGTTCTAGTGAGTTCTGGCTGAAAAAAGCCCTGGTTGAAACAGCTTAAAGTAGTAATTATTTACAGCGAGGTAAGTCCCAGAGCAGTGATGGGTCAATATGTCAGTTTTGTTTCTCTGAGTTCCTTATCTTTCCAATACTGTATTAGGTTAAGTTTTCTGCATTACCCAAACAGTGTGCAATTTTGTTATTTAGAAAATTCACCAGCATTTTAGTGTGCATTTCCCCTAATGTATACGGTTTTTTTTAAAAAAAGTAATTTACATAATATATGCTATCTTTTCATTTTATGTTATTTTTGAAGATATTGGCATTTTAATGCACACTTTACCCTAGTGTATACATGTTTGTGCCCATTGCCTGGCTGAACTGCACTGCAGAATTCGGAAAAGTACAAAATTCAAAGGATGATTGTGTTCCAGTTTTCACATTGTTTTGGAAATGGCGACAAAGGTGTAGCAATGCTCAGCCAGGACTAAGCAAGGTGTTTGTCATCTTGGATGTTCCATCAGAATTGCAGAAAGTGGAGGCTCAAATCACCTGCAACTCAATTCTATGTATGCCTGCTGAAGTAACTTCTACTGCTTACTCTCAGGTAGGTTTGTAAGAATACAGTCTTGAACATGTGCCTTTCCCACTTTCCATAATACCTGATGGCATCTTGAGAACAACAACAAAAAAGGAGCAAAAGAATATGTCCAAGCAACTTTACATTTACTGTAGATATCCCGTACCCCTCCCCACAAACAGTTTGTTTAAATTGTAGAGTCTGCAGACTTGAGCGCATGCTTTTTTTTTTTGTTCTTTTCCCGCAAATACAAAGGTTATTATAATATAAATTAGAAACAGTTATATATATTTTTAAAAAAAATGAAAATAATTTAGGCAGGTTCCCTGCGACATCTCTTTCGCTATCACAAATGCTTGTAAATCTACTGTTTGCTCATATTATTGCAGTGTACCGTTTCATTCTGAGGAAGTGCCTACATAGCGAGATGCTTCCCAGTGTGACAGACGCTACATTTTCTCACCGAACTTCCTTCTGCCTCCAACAGATAAGGTAGCACACAACACACAACACATTAATCTCCCTCATAGTACATTGCAAAACTTAATTACAAGCTCTGCGGTACCGTCAGAAAGTGTGAATAGGGGCATGTGCTCATAGGCTAAGCGCTATATGTTTATGGGGCGTATCCAAACCCATAATTAAGGTGTCATCCAAGTTGTCACTCCAGTTTCCTTTCCTATGCTATCACATCGTAAAGTTGCCCCTTTGATATTGCCTTGGAGCAATCCAGTCTTCCAGATATATTTGATAAATGCTTGGACCCTAACCTATTAAAAACTGATAGATGGCAACTGGAGTAGGGTGCATAGCATTGCTTTTCTTTTCTTTTCTTTTCTTTTCTTTTCTTTCTTTAACGTTTAAAGAAAATTCTGTCTGAAACTGATTTATCTGCAATTATTTTCCATTCAGTAGATGACAAGGTGGGAGAGATCTGAGATTTATCATGCATCGTAGAGATGGGAGGAAATCAAACAGATCAGAGGAGAATTAGACATGCTAAATCAAGTGTGGTTCTGCACGTAGTTATGAGCCATGACTCCAGCTTAGATGACCTCAGTGGGGAATTAGCAAGCTAACCCTCATGGCTAACCACGATGGCTAAATACAACCTTCAGGTTGATAGGCTGTGCCAGTTACCAGGGAACAAACAATGGGGAAGGTCTATTGTTTAGGCATCCTGCTTGAGGCTTCTAAAAAAAATCTGGCTGGCCACCATGGGAAAGAAGATGCTTCGTGGACTTCATGGACCTTTGCTCTGATCCAGCAATGGTCCTCTTACATTCAAAGAACTTTGTTAAAGGACCTAATAAGTTGACTTATAGTGAGTCAGAAGATTGGTCCATCTTGTCTATTATTGCCTATACTGGCACATTCCAAGCACTACATGGAAATGCCAAGGATTGAATCTGAGACCTTCTGTATGCAATGCAGATGGTCTGCCACTGAGCCACAGCTCTTCCCTTTGTTTGTGCTGGATGCAGACATGCAGAAATGAAAGCCTTCTTTGATGCTATTTTAGATGCCACTTTGTAGCACACTCAGCTTTTCTTGGCGTGAGAATTCTTAGCTTCCCTTCTGTTCTTCACTCCTGAATGACACTTTATAAGAAAGGAAAGGCAAAAGAAGAATCGTGCTAGAACACACAAAAATGTCTACCATTCTGTCCAGCATTCTGTTTCCATAGTGGCCAACCAGAAGGTTTTGGGCAGCCCACAAGCAGAGCAAGGCCACAGGTGGAGCTGTGGATGAAGAGATCTGACTTAGCTCTATGTCTCATTGATTTCAGAGGTGAGCAAACACAAAACTGTGCCAGGATTTTATCAAAACAAAAACAAAAAACACCAATCCATACATGATTTGCAAACAGTTTCTATTACTTGGATCAGAAAGAAGAATAACATACTGGACATTTTTCCAGAACACAACATTTCTCTATGGTAGATTATGTAGAATTAATTATTTCTCAGCTATGCGGTTTTTAATTAAGAAGAAAAAAGGAGGCAGAAGGGGGAGGGGGGAACAGAGAACCTTTTCAGATAGCAGCTACCCTCTCCTTAAGCAGATATTCCTGAACAAGACTGATATCAGTAGTACCCAGCTCTGCTAAAAAGGAGATTGTTTCTGTTTTAATCCCATTTGCCATAGAATTTCTTTATTGCTTGTTCAAACAAGCTAAGCTGAAGGTGTGATTGGACTTCATCTTTATTGGGCTGTCTGTCTGCTCCAAGTTCCAAACCATTGAGTTTGTCACCTAGTGAATTGCATTGGGACTTTGAACCACCCAGAGGCCTGCAATGTCAATGCTCTTTAATCTTTTGCATGTGTAACAAGGAATTTAAAGAGAGCTGAATAAGGATTGTCCTGAGGCTACGATGTGTGTGCTTGTGTGGCGTGTACTCACACAAACACTCCTACACAAACGATCTCTCCCCTTTATTGGTGAAATTATTGCTCTTTCCATATTCTACCAAATAAAATGGTTTATTTAATTCAACCATGCAGATTATAAACTCTCAGTTTTTGTTCACACAAATCCACCAAATAGCAGCTCCTATTAGTACCGACAAAACATTTGTAAACACCCCAGTACAGTGTAGGGAAATATAAAGTTAGCAAGGTGGACCCGTGTTCATTGCAACTATTCTGCCACAGTTGCGCTTCCACTGAAAACTACATTACCTCACAGCCTGATAAGGCCAAATTTAAAATAAATACTAATGTTATTAGTCTGTGTTTCCACACAATTCATTTTAATGCAAAGGAAATGTTAGGGGGGGAATGGGGGACGGGAAATATCACCGACTACGTATCATTTGAGGGCTGAAATCAACATCAGTGAATACTGATTGCGTTTGCTTGCCTAATTTCCATTCCTGACCACAGATGAACATGCAAACTGATGAAATTTCTGCTTCTGTGTGTTGCACCGGCAATGAAATGACGTGACGACAGGATGGTATCAATGGGAAGGCAACCCCGAGCCACACCCGAGGGCTCCCTTTTATTAGCAATCTCATACACTAGTTAATGATTAGTCCCACAGGAACAACTTCAGGGACCAAATAAGGAAACATACAACCCAATGGTGGTACATCCACACCATATAAGGAAATGCTCCTACACAGGGTACTCCAGCAACACCCCAAAACTTCCCCACATGACATCTCTATTGTGTACATGCTTATCCTCCATGCCTTTCTCCCATGCACCCCTCCCATGCTCATCTTGTGACTTTCCAGTACTTTTCCACAACTCTTTTTTTTTTTTTTTTTTTTTGCTGTCCCGCTGACCTGTGTCTCCCATCCTGACGTTCCAGGGTCAACGTGGTTTGCCAGCGCTGTATTTCTAACCTTGGCAGAATCGACGTGGTTTGCCAGCGCCAATCCGGCCATATTCCCTACATCTGTGTCTGCTCGGTGTGGAGATTTCCATCATCCATAGCAAAGAGATAAATATGCCCTCTGCCTGCTCCTCAGAGCCAGCTCATCACATGGGGCTGGGCCTCAGCAGTGGCTGGCATTGGCGTCCATGGAGAGACCACAGAGAGACAACAGCCACAAACTCCACTCAGGACAAGCAGCAGTTCATCCTCTTCCCTGAGCTCGGCAACAGCAGCAGCACTGGTGATGGAAACAGGGACATTATGGGATCAAATCAGAAGCCGAGATGGCTTTCATAATTCCAGGACTGTCTCTAGAAGGTACGTTAGCAGCAGTATGTATCTGAATGCCAGTTCCTCGGAGTCCATGATTAGGAAGAATGCTGTGGCACCCATGTCCTGCTTTAAGGTTTCCCATAGGTATCTGGTTGTGGCACTGTAAGAACAGGCTGCTGGACTGGGTAGGACATTGGCTCAATCCAGCAGGCTCTTATTTCCTTAGGTTCCTAATTCTGATTCTAATGAAATTGGTAGCAAAAATCCACATGGCGTTGCTGAATCACTCTCAACTACAGGGAAACAAAACAGTGCATTCCTTTCCTATACACATATAAAGTGAGACCACAAGGTAGGGAAATCCCCAGGCACAGTAATGAGCAAATCCACACTGGTGCCTGCCTCTGGATCAAAGTTACTTTTGATCCATGCCTATTATTTCCTGCCTGATGTAAAGCAGTGTTTCCCAATCTTGCTTTTGGACTACAACTCCCATAATCCCTAGCTAGCAAGACCAGAGGTCAGGGATGATGGTAAGTGTAGTCCAAAAGCAGCTAGAGACCCAAGTTTGGGAAACACTGATGTAAAGTGTGCCAAGGGGGCACTATCTGGCTCCAACCCAGTGGTTAGCACCAACATATAGTTGTTGTGATATTATTACAAACCGAGCTGCGAGAAGCGAGGTCACTTGACTATGAGTCATGTTTTCATCCTGTGGGAAGCCCACTGGTCATACTAGCCTTCCCACACATGTGATGTTATTGTAATGTACTGTTGTATCTTTACTTTCTGTTCCGGCTCAGAGATGCTGGACGTATTATGCACAGCTCTGAATATCTGAGCTGGCACGCAGAGACATACTCTGCACTTTATCTACAATAAAGTAGGTTTTAGCCTTAAAGGCTTGTGTGTGTTGTTCTTGACGCTGGGAACAATCACATATTACTAATGTGCCCCTGGACTCGAGTAGCCAGGAGTGAACAGAGGCTTTGTTCCGCCCTGGGGGTCAGTCTCACAACTTGCCCCCATGGGAAGTCTCATAACAATAGTACCCAAGCTACCTCTGTTCCAATCATCTCCTCAAGTCATACCATTGATCATTCTAGCCCAGTATTGTTTACATTGACTGGCAGTGGTTATTTAGAGTTTCAGGATTTTCTCAAACTCATCTGACTTTATTGAGAGTTGAACCTGGACCTTCTGAATATAAAGCAGATGCTCCAACCATTGAGCTATGCCCCTTTCCTAAAGTGGTGGATACAGTGGCACCTCAGTTTTCGAACAGCTTAGTTCACAAACAACTTGGAATCTGAACACTGCAAAACCAGAAGTAGAGGTTCCGGTTTTTAAACTTTTTTTGGAAGCTGAACGTGGTCCATTTTGAGTACCCCTGTGTTTCCTGTTGTGCTGCTAATTTGTGTCTCCCCCCAAAAAATTGTAATTCATGTCTTCCATTTCTGATTGCAGTGTTCTAAGGTGGTATTTGAATGGGTGGTGCTGTGGTCTAAACCACAGAGTCTAGGGCTTGCCGATCAGAAGGCGGAAATTCAAATCCCCATGACGGGATGAGCTCCCGTTGTTCGGTCCCAGCTCCTGCCCACCTAGCAGTTCGAAAGCACGTCAAGTGCAAGTAGATAAATAGGTACTGCTCCAGCAGGAAGGAAAACAGCGTTTCCGTGCACTGCTCTGGTTCGCCAGAAGCAGCTTAGTCACGCTGGCCACATGACCCGGAAGCTGTCTGCGGACAAACGCCGGCTCCCTCGGCCTATAGAGCGAGATGAGCATGTGACCCCAGAGTCGTCCATGACTGGACCTAATGGTCAGGGATACCTTTACCTTTACCTTTAAGGTAATATTTGAAGGTTATATATGGTACTTTTGTTTTTGCTATTTATTTTGCGTTTTTTGTTTTGAGGCTTTTTCAGTTAATTTGTTTTTGTGACCGTGTGGATCCCAGTTCAGCTATTGATGGATGATGGATGGATTGATTGTGTGACTGCGGAAATGGATAAAAACCCCATCCAAACAATGACTATCATCAGGGCAGGTAAGAAAACAAAATTAATTTTATTTTTTATCATCTACAATACTGTTTTATTTATTTTATAGTACAGTGCATTGATTATTGCTTTCATTTTATGGATCAATGGTCTTGTTAGATAGTAAAATTCATGTTAAATTGCTGTTTTAGGGGTTGTTTTTAAAAGTCTGGAACGGATTAATCTGTTTTGCATTACTTTCTATGGGAAAGCATGCCTTGATTTTGGGACGCTTTGGTTTTGGAACAGAACTTACAGAATGGATTAAGTTTGAGAACCAAGGTACCACTGTATTTACATAAACTGGAACTGGCAAGGGAGATGAAAAGAAGGAAACCCTCATCTCCCCCCAAAAGTAATAGAATTATAGAACTGTAGAGTTGAAAGGGACCCTGAGGATGCAGAAATATGCAGTTGTCTCATATGGGGATTGAACCTCCCAACTTGGCATTATCAGCACCATACCCTAATCAACTGAGCTATCCAGGTACTTGTTAAGTTTGAAGGGCGCAATGTTGGAATGCATTTTTCCTCCATCCTCCTAAAACCATGCCAGATAACAGTGAGAAGAAGCAATGTGCCTTGGACACATTGCCTCCTACCCCCAAGTCATTCCTCCACCATCTATCACTTTGACAGGCTGTGAATGTGACAGCTCATTCATTTCATAATCTTTTGAGATTTCAGGAAAAAAAATCTGTACTGGAAACTATTTCACTTCCAGACAATCGTTTTTAAATGACTACGTAAAAATATGCCAATGCAATTCCCAATAAAAGTTTGCTTGACCTTTAGTAAGGGACCATTGCTGCATGGTAAGCAATTTTCCCTGCTCCCCTGGGTAGCTTACTAAAGATATGTTCCACTGAGGTTCAAGAGTCCATGACTGAAAAGATAAAAGGGATGGCTGGAAGATGAGCAATGAGCACAGCTTGGTGATGAAGTTGAAGGAAGAGCTAGTAATGCTATCAATGACATTACTAATTACTTTGCAGACAGAATTTCAAATGAGGGTCCATTTGTCATCATGACATCATCAATCAGGTCTCTATTAGCCTTAGGCAGTCGTATTTTTCTTGCTCATTTTTGCTCACTCGGTGGTTTTTAGACTGTGGTGTTTTGTTTTGTTTTGTTGTACTTCATTTAGTAGTTGTGGATAGGTTTTTTCCCCCTTTAAAGAAGAAGATGTAGTAGTATGAAGGACATGAAGTCATACTGTAACTATGAGAAACCTTCATGACATCCCACTAACACATCTGACCAAGTAAATGGGAAGCTGCTTGCTTCTTTATCAGTAGGCTAACAGGTAAACACATCCAATTGGATTCTTCTTGGTCTTGTGGTCCTCATGGCAGGTGGCACCCAGGTAGCTCCTCCTTGTTATCACATGGGACAAAATCATATCCTCCCAAATATCTCCTGGAACTCGTTGAGACGCCTGGTCTCTCCAGGACTTACTCAACCAGCCTCCACTATTGACTAGGTCTCTTCTCACCTACACATTGCAACAAGCTATCTTGAGGTTTATTTTTAGGTAGATCCTAAGCTGCTAAATGGGACATGGGTGGCGCTGTGGGTTAAACCACAGAGCCTAGAGCTTGCCGATCAGAAGGTCGGTGGTTCCAATCCCCATGATGGGGTGTGCTCCCGTTGCTCGGTCCCTGTTCCTGCCAACCTAGCAGTTCGAAAGCACGTCAAAGTGCAAGTAGATAAATAGGTACCGCTCCGGCGGGAAGGTAAATGGTGTTTCCGTGCGCTGCTCTGGTTCACCAGAAGCGGCTGGTCATGCTGGCCACTTGACCCGGAAGCTGTACGCCAGCTCCCTCGGCCAGTAACGCGAGATGAGCACCACAACCCCAGAGTTGTCCACGACTGGACCTAATGGTCAGGGGTCCCCTTTACCCTTACTAAGCTGCTATGTTGCTTCTGGACTATTCCCATCACACACATTCTTCCAATGTCCAAGTCAGCTAACTACTCAATGTTATCCTTTGATTGTGACATGTCCAACCCATCCCAGTCTGCAGTCAATCTGGGTGAGCGCCTCTACAGCACAGGTTCAGGGTGCACGAAAGTAATCTGCTGGCTCCCAGCCATAGATCCTTATGTAGTAGCAGAGAGGAGCAACCATCCAGGAGACGTGGCACTAGTGCACCTGGTTTCCTGGAAGCAGTGTTCATTTGCCCCCATCGTTCAGTCCAGACACTGAGCTCCAACTTTGAGGACCTACTGGCGGTTCCCTCACTGCGAGAAGTGAAGCTACAGGGACTCAGGCAGAGGGCCTTCTTGGTAGTGGCGCCTGCCCTGGGAACGCTGTCCCATCAGATGTCAAGGAAATAAAAAACCATCTGACTTTTAAAAGACATCTGAAGGCAGCCCTGTTTAGGGAATTTTTTAATGTGTGTTGTTTTATCGCTTTATTATTAGTATTAGTATTCTGTTGGGAGCCACCCAGAGTGGCTGGTGAAACCCAGCCAGATGGGTGGGGTATAAATATTATTATTATTATTATTATTATTATTATTATTATTATTATTATTATTTTACTTAAAACAAGTGCCCTTTTTGTACATTATTGAAAGAATAACTTTAGCTGGAGTAAACAAAATGCAGTTTGCAACAATTCCCTTAACAACACAAGTCTATGTCCCTTTAAAAAGGAATTTGCTCAGGTTGCAAAACACCCTCTGCTAAAAATCTTTATGAGAATGCAGGTGTTCCACCCTATTGGGCTGATAATTGTATCCTGAATTACAGGAAGGTCATTAATTTCACAGGAGCTTTTGAAGTATGTGCGCAGCTTGTCAGAAGATCTCCATGGGACCAGATTTCACACACGTTGCCTGTGTTGCTTCACACGAGGTGATATCTTTCGTTTTCCTCTCTGTTTCCAGATGTCGACTGGATCAAAAGAGGAAAAGCTTAAATAAATAAATAAGTCTAAAATGAAAACACACAATTACCATGAAAGCAAGTCCCATGATGTGTGTACTTGTATTATATGGCTTTTCAAGATTCATTCCATAAAGTTTTCTGGGCTTATGAGGTCTGCTGAGACAAGCTAGTTCTGATTGATTTTCCCCCCCTTTCCTATTGCGATTTGAATATCACTCATCTGGATTTCTGTTGGTGTTTTCGTTCAGTGTTAGCAAGTGTGTTCTATGTTAATAGATTGTACTTTTCAAAATGTAAGGAAGTTGGCAACCCCAGAATTCCTAAAATATTGTCATCCTTAGACATTTCCGTAAAAGCTCACTAGGAATTGAGGCGGGAATCTCTTAATGAACACACGTTTGAAAATCTAGATTCAATTCTTTTTCCTATGCACCTCTTTTCCAGTTTATCAATGGCTTAGAAAGGGGGAAATCATGCCAATGTAGAAATCTGGATGAGAAAAGTCTTCTAACACTATGGTTCTGTGAACAAGTTCAGCCATATATACTGCTGCTAACTGAATGTGTGCATTATCTGCTCTGAAAAGTACAGTGTTTGAGTTGGCCGCAGCTGATACAAAAGCTATGCACGTGTGATATCCTGAGATTTTAATTACATGTGAAAATCTTCATTAATGGGCAGTACAGTCAAACACTGAGTAAAGGTAAAAAGGTAAAGGACCCATGGACGGTTAAGTCCAGTCAAAGGCGACTATGGGGTTGTGGCACTCATCTTGCTTTCAGGCTGAGGGAACTGGTGTTTGTCCACAGACAGCTTTCTGGGTCATGTGGCCAGCATGACTAAACCACTTCTGGCGCAACGGAACACCTTGATGGAAACCAGAGCTCACGGAAATGCCATTTACCTTCCCGCTGCAGCGGTACCTATTTATCTACTTGCACTGGTGTGCTTTTGAACTGCTAGGTTGGCAGGAGCTGTGGCTGAGCAACGGGAGCGCACCTCGTTGCAGGAATTCAAACTGATGACCTTCTGATTGGCAAGCCCAAGAGGCTCAGTGGTTTAGACCACAGCACCACCCGCGTCCCCGGTGTTTGTCTGTGGACAAACGCTGGCTCCCTCAGCCTGAAAGCAAGATGATTTCCACAACCCCATAGTCTCCTTTGACTGGACTTAACTGTCCAGGCGTCCTTTACCTCTTTTACCTCAAACACTGAGTACCAGTCTTATGACACCATGTCATTAATGTTGAGTAGACATGAGCTGATGAAAAGGTACAGCAGTGGCCTGTGGTATTTTGAGAAGGAGCTAACTTCATTTTACACAATAAGATTAGGGAAAAAGTAAATGATTTGAGTGCCTTTAATTTTGCAAATACGCATCATAAACCAAGCTAATAGACAAAGTGACACTTCAGTTCAATAAATTGACTAATTATTACTCCAATAATACCTTTGAGGTTGACTCAAAAACTACAACTAATCCAGAATGAGGCAGCTAGACTAGTGACTGGGAGTGGCCGCAGGGACCATATAACACTGGTCCTAAAGGATCTATATTGGCTCCCAGTACGTTTCCGAGGATCTCCACCCCTATTGTTCAGCCTGGACACTGAGGTTCAGCACCAAGGGCCTTCTGGCAGTTCTCTCACTGCAAGAAGTAAAGTTACAGGAAATCAGGCAGAGGGCCTTCTCAGTAGTGGTGCCCGCCCTGTGGAACACTCTCCAATCAGATGTCAAGGAGATAAAGGACTGCACAACTTTTAGAAGAGGGCAGCCCTGTATCAGGATGTTTTTAATATTTGATATTTTATTATGTTTTTATGTGTGTTGGAAGTCACCCACATGAGTGGGGTGTAAATAATAATAATAATAATAATAATAATAATAATAATAATAATAATTAGTGGGCTTCCTCTTGCTAGATGCCTTCAAGCAGCAATAGACAATACAGTTCGCTGGCACTACTCACCTAACCTCCCAACAGCTATCAGGAGCACAGTGGTAAACTGTGAAGTTGGTGCAGTGCAAATGCACTGGCAGAAATGCTGTATTGGCTCCACTGGTAAGTTTGCACCCTGCCTGCTGCACATCTACTTTTGAAATCCTCTGAATGCTGAAGTCATGAGTGAAGGTAACCTATGCAACCCAGTCCCTTGTGTGCTCTTTCAGTGCATGGGGTGATTATCTGAAACCCCCTATAACAGAGTCACAGAGTCCACCATTTAGCTGGAGTTGGCTAAAGCAGGATACTACAATTGTTTGATGTAGGGATGGTAGATGCTATGCCTTCTTCAGGAATCCTTGCAATTAACTTTTCTAAAACCCATGCCATTTCACATATTCAATTGCCACATGTTCAATCTAAGAAATTGTGAATTATTTTTTCCAAAGTCATATATGATATGCATACAATAAACAGGAGGGGGGGTGGAAATCCTTAAATTGAAGATCTTTAACCTTTTTAAGATATTAGCCTCAACGCTAGTGGGAGATTTCTGCTGTGATTTGTACTGAGAACACATTTTTTAGCCTCAGAGACCTATAATATTGTCAGGTCTTCATAAACAGTTTTGAGAGCTTTCAATCTAGGCTTAATTAAAATATAGCATGATGTCATTTGACTGCCATTAATTCAGCATCAGTAGGCCCTACTATGCTGTCATTAACTTAGGTAAATGGGTTTGTTTTACATAATGGGTTGTAGTGATAGCATGGGTCATAAAGAGTGTATTCCACTCTGTGTGCAAAGTCTAAATGGTTTTAGTTGCATATGCAAGTCACACAACAGACACTCACATTACTCTGGGATGCTCTTTTGGGTAGATCCAGCAACATATCTTATAACACTATCCTTCTTCTGAGGAATAGCACATTAAACAAAGACATTAAAAATGTGTTACCAAATTGCTTTCTGTTGCCTTCCTGCTAGATTTATTATTATTAAAGTTATTCCAGCAAAGCAAGTATCCTTGTTTATTTTTCCCAAATGAGATCATTTGATATTTATTTAAGGCATTTGGACACCGCCCTTTATGCAAACATGTCCCATGGCAACACCACCCCCAACTTAGATTTTCAGTACGAAAAGTAGTGCTTCTTAGAAGGCACATTAATTATTTCAATTAAGGATGCTTTAAAGCTCTGATCAAATTCTTCCTGTGCATTTTAATTAGGGGTGGATTTTATGGTGGGTTTTATAGCTGTGGGCGACTAAGAAGCCATTTTGGCATATAAGCATAGCTGTCAACCCTCCCTGCTATTTCCCAATGAATTTCCCGCAAAAAAGGGAAAGGTTGACAGCTATGTACATAAGATAGTCAAACCAGAACCTATGCAACCACTCACTTGGTTTTAATCAATAAAGTTGTGGTCTAAATCCTGCCAAAAACCAAACCAAATATCTGTCTCCTGTGTGAATTTATTTTTGGGAAAGGTAAAAGGTTTTAACATGCAAATGATTAATCCATCCCTGTTTCCACACATGCTCGCTGTCTTCCCATAATGCCTCTTGTTTGCCTGGATGGAATTCAAGGGCAAAAGCAAGAAGGGGCCTGATATTGCCACCACAGCTATTCTGTGGAGCAGTCTGCCTTTTCTGGGATTCCTAGGTGTTTTTTTTTAATAATTTAGTTTGATTGAATACTTGCTCTGTACATATTGATGGGCTACAAGCTGCGTAAGATTGGGTCTTCAATTAGATAACTTTAATTTAAAATACAGAATGTACTGGCAATGTTAGATATTTTCAGCTCACCAGCCTTCTTAGCCGAGAATAATCCTATAAACGATGTTGCCTCAATATGACCAAGAAGAAGAAGAAGAAGAAGAGTTTGGATTTGATATCCCGCTTTTCACTACCCGAAGGAGTCTCAAAGCGGCTAACATTCTCCTTTTCCCTTCCTCTTTGAAAATCTGTTCTACTTATAGATTTTCATACTAAAGGACTGTACTGCAAAGTTGATGAGGGGGGAATCTGGTTTTTCTCAACATTAGTCCTTCGCTCACAACAAAGGGAATTATACTTCACTTTGATCTCCTCTCTCTCTCCCCAGTTATCCTTAGTAACCTCTTATTCTCTTCCCATTTTATTTCCATTTTATTCCATTTCTCACTTGATATTAAAGTCTCCCAGCCTTTAATGGTTTTCTTGCCCCTTTTTACAGAACCCAGATGACGCTCAACTAGCTTCCCCTATGACAACGCTTGTGATCCTGTGGTGAAAATGTTCTTTTCATATGTATACTGGGGCAGGGAGGGTAATAAAAAGGTGTGAAGTGGCAGCTTCCTTGTCTCCAACCCCCTTTTTATTTCAAAGGGAATACGAATCACTTTTTCATACAGAGATCTGAAGAAGCATCGATTATTTCATGAGACTCAGTCTGTCATCAGAAAGTGTGTAGACTCTTCATACCTGCCAACACCACAGGATTATTCTAGTTCATTTTCTAAAGTGATACAATACCACTTAGGTCCCTCTCCTCTCACAAAAAGAGAGAGTGATAAACACTGGGCTCCTTAAAATCCCATGTTTTATTCAATCAGAGCTAGCTAATCAGAATTGGAGATGTTGCTGTTATTCTCAAAGAGCTGGGTTTTCTGCAGACTGATCATTTATTACTATTCAAAGCAGTAAAAAGATTTCTGGCAGTGCAAACTAGGGAACGATGAATTTGGCCATTCCAGTTTCTCATTTCTTCCAATGCTAAGCTCAGTTTGCCCCATTCGCAAAAATAAAATAAAATAAAATAAAATAAAATAAAAATTTTGCATGAAAATTGTACACATTTGCTTGCGCATTCCTCCTAACACACAAATTCTGTACGCAATTTCGCTTACAAATCTTTGCAAGACATTTCTGGAATATACTGCAGGATTTTCACTCATGTACTCATCCCCACCAATATATGGATTTTTGTACTCATTGTTGCTTAGAGATCTGCACCACAAAATTCAGAGCAGTGTGAAATTTGATACATGATATTACAGTGGTGCTCCGCTAGACAAAAATAATTCGTTCTGTGAATATTTCCGTCTAGCGGTTTTTTCGTCTAGCGAAGTGGCAATGTAAACCGCGGTTTTCGCTAGAAGGGGAAAAAAAGACGAAAATAATTCGTCTTGCGAGGCAGCCCCATAGACTTTTTCGTCTTGTGGGGCAGCCTTCCGCTAGACGAATGCCTTCGTCTAGCGAGTTTTTCGTCTAGCGAGGCATTCGTCTAGCGGGGCACCACTGTATTATTACATACCCTCCCTGCATCCCGATTTTTCAGGGACAGTCCTGGAATTATGAAAGACATCCCAGCTTCTGATTGGTAGCTGTTTCATACAGCAAACTAAGCTATACCAACCTGCTCTTCAGGTAGGCACCCTAGTATTTTGTTAATTTAACCCAGGCATAGGCAAACTCAGCCCTCCAGATGTTTTGAGACTACAATTCCCATCATCCCTGACCACTGGTCCTGTTAGCTAGGGGTGATGGGAGTTGTAGTCCTGAAACATCCGGAGGGCCGAGTTTGCCTGTGCCTGATTTAACCCTATTTATTTATTGGACTTCCCCTGCATGTGAAGACAGACTCCGGCTAATTGAGCAAACAAGACCACAAATTTGGACAGGAGTCCCTAAGATGGTTGCACAATGCCTTGCATGCCTCCATTTGGCAACTTCTGTTACCCAGTTGGTGCCAAATGTCTTGCTATGCTTTCCTTTGGACCACATCAGCGAGGCTGAGATGGGGGTCTTGTTTACTGGGCATTCCAGGACCTCCATACACACTGCCAGGGTTGTGCCCCAGGGAAGTCACCTCTTTGGTTTGACTTCACCCCTGAAGGCACACTCCATTGTCTCTCAAGACAGACAGCTGACAGCATTTATTTATTTGAAATATTTCTATCCCAGCTTTCAGTGGTGCAGTTTACATGGCAGCTAACAAAGCTATCTAAAATACGATTCAGATAAAAATAAGCACACTGAAGCATATTTGTTCATGCCACCACAAGCATTTATGATAATGGCTGTTAGTAGCATACTGTCATGTGGAAACAAATCTTTATTCAGAGTAGAAACAAATCATTACTAGCTATAAAAAAAACCCTGAATATCACAGTCTTCTGAAAAATAGCTGTACCAGCTCATTCACAATAGTATGAAACTGCACTGCTGGTGGGTTCTATTACTTCATTTGGACTGCCTGAGCAATTTCTAACTGCTTTGGTTTGTGCTCATAAAGCACAGTGGGAATTTGTTCTGTGGCATGTAAAGCTATTAGAGTAATTTTTAATTAAGGCCTCACCTAATTTCTGTCTTCAGATCCAATTTTCAGATTGAAAACAGATGAAATACAGTTGTTGTTGTTGTTGTTGTTGTTGTTGTCGTCGTCTTGCCCTTCCTCGCAAAGGAGCCCTTTCTTGGGTGCCATGGTTTCCCCCTAGATTCTACTTTTATGCACCAATTATTCACCTGGCTTCGTCTCCAATCAGAATTAGCTATGAGAACAATCCCATCCAATCAAGGATCCCGATATTGAGTGGGATGGTATTACGATCACGCATTGCCAGTAAGGTGTCACTGTATGATGATGCCATTGAGGATGCATGAGGTGAAAGTGAAGCAAACATTTTTGTCAGAAGGCTGAAAAATATTCAAAAATATTCAAAATGTTCAAAAATGTTCACCGAAAACAGTGAGTAGCTTCAGCTCACCCTGACTTTTAACCATAAGTAAAGAAGCCTGTTACGCTGCTGCTTAAAGTAAGAAAATTTAATTTATATAGCTGCTAAGTCTTGCTATAGAATCCCAGTGTAGGGAAAACAGGAAGGAAACCACTGCTTTTTTCAAAGACCAGAAGTCAAGGGGGATGCTTTTGCTCTTAAGAATAAAAACTAGTTCATTATCATTAAAGGAATAGACACCAACTCATTTTCAAGATAAGGTTGTGCTGAAATATTTTAGTAGAAATATTAACATTGTGCACCATTTTCTAATTTCTGTATTTGCTATACACAGACCTTGCTATACAAGATATGTTATCCGCAATTCTAGTAAAGGATTAAAATTCCTGTTTATTTAAGCAGTTCTACTAGTACAACAATAGGCTCTCTGGCAGAGCAGGATATTTCTGATTGATGACCTCTGTAAACTAGCTGTTTTAGCCACTGTCCTTATATTTATATCCCATTATCTAGGAGGATTTTCTAGTCAACTCAGCAATTCTTTTGTAAAAAGTCCCCTCTAAAAATAATTAAGGTGCCTTGTCTTGTGCCTAGGGGCTTGTGCGTAACTTGGTTTTCCACCAAATGGTGGGAAAGGGATGCGGATGAGTCCTGACTTGGAAAACTGGAGGCAAAATACGGCTTCTTTCTTCTGCTGTTTATGAAATGGAAGCTTAAGTTGTCACTCACATGTGTGCTTTGAGTTCCTATTTATTGAAGCCCCTCCCACTCTGTGTTTGATATAAGTGTACTAGCGATACATTTTGCTGCATTCAGAAATGGACAAAGAGAAAAGTTCTCCAGAATTTCCCAAATGGCCTAATCTAACCTGATTTCTGTTGCCAGATCAAAAACAAGTCATAAATGCCACAGGAGGAATCCAAATTTGCCCTTTAAGCAAATTTAAGTTAATACACTAAACATTATAAAAATGATTTAAAACAAAATCAAAAAAAATTTCCAGTAGCACCTTAGAGACCAACTGAGTTTGTTCCTGGTATGAGCTTTCGTGTGCATGCACACTTCTTCAGGTATCTGAAGAATATATATATTTTGGTATATATTTTGTTTTGACTATGGCAGACCAACACGGCTACCCACCTGTAACTGGAAAAATGATTTAGTAAGTTGGTCTGTGACCGTAAAAATAAATTCATTCATCATAAAAATAAAATGATCTAAAGATTTTGGAGAAAACAGTTTGCTATGCTAAATCCTTTCAACTGTTGTTCATTCCTTTTGGTTTACTATTGCCATTTGTGAGTTAGGTTTCAGGTGAAGAGAACACAACATTAAAATGGGAATACCATTTCTTTAGGGGCACAGGTAGTGCTGTGGTCTAAACCAGAGCCTAGGGCTTGCTGATCAGAAGGTCGGCGGTTTGAATCCCCGCGACGGGGTGAGCTCCTGTTGTTTGGTCCCTGCTCCTGCCAACCTAGCAGTTCGAAAGCACATCAAAGTGCAAGTAGATAAATAGGTATTGCTCCGGTGGGAAGGTAAATGGTGTTTCTGTGCGCTGCTCTGGTTCGCCAGAAGTGGCTTAGTCATGATGGCTACATCACCCAGAAGCTATCTGCAGACAAACACGGCTCCCTCAGCCGGTAAAGCGAGATGAGCACCACAACCCCAGAGTTGTCCATGACTGGACTTAATGGTCAAGGGATCCCTTTACCTTTACCTTTTAGCATTTCTTTATATCTGTAATTTCCAAAATTGATCGTCTGATTGGATGATTGGAGTCTGGTTCCTGCTCATAGGAGGCTGGTAACCAGTAAAGCAACCTTCCTGGCAAAGACAAGGATTAGTGCTTAGATAATTTTTTGGAATGATTGGGTTTGAGATATTAGCTGCTTTTTTCCAGGTCATGTTGAAGAAAATTGATGCCTGCTGTTCTAATGCCATGAACCACAGGTATAAATCATGTAAAAGGTCAGACTAGTACCATCATTACAAGGGTTGAATCCAGCCACTAGACTTGTGATTCTCTATGCCTGCTCTGCATCATGAGATTAGCTCACCCTGTGTAACAATTATATCTATTGTATTGCTGGTTCATATTTCATTGCAGTGTTCCATGCAATATTTCAAATCCAGACTACACATTAGCTATTCCTAAATTGCATGTCAGTATCTATGAGAAAATACCTACCTAGCTGGAAACTGAGCATCTAGAGAATCCAAAACAAAGACAGCCAGTGAAGGTCACTAACACAACAAGGGTTTTGAAGAGAAAGTTAGTGAGGTGGAAAAGAAAGAAGGGTATAAAGAAGACACAAATGGAAGGAAATCCTGAGGCAAATGAAAGAAAAAGTGAAAGGCATCCAGATGCCTTAGGGCACCAGCAACTTTATAAATATTTATTCTTTATAAAAGAGGTATAAACACACAATCATTTGTGTGTGTATCTGGGTGATGTTATTGACCTTAAGAGATCTAGGCAAGCAATCAGGGATGGAGCCCTTCCAAGATGAAAGGACTGGGTGTTTTCAGGTTAAATCCTCATGAGCGTATTTTGAAATTTTGGGGATTGTTGAACTCCATTCTTTTCCTTATCCATAATAGTTGCCCTTGCCTATGAGGAATGAAGAATTATAGAGCTGTAGAGTTGGTGCTGGAGGAGACTCTTGAGAGTCCCATGGACTGCAAAAAGATCAAGCTCATCCATCCTTAAAGAAATAACCCTGAGTGCTCACTGGAAGGGCAGATCCTGAAGTTGAGGCTCCAGTACTTTGGCCACCTCGTGAAAAGAGAAGACTCCCTGGAAAAGACCCTGATGTTGGGAAAGATGGAGGGCACAAGGAGAAGGGGACGACAGAGGGTGAGATGGTTCGACAGTGTTCTCAAAGCGACTAGCATGAGTTTGGCCAAACTGCAGGAGGCAGTGAAGGATAGGCGTGCCTGGCGTGCTCTGGTCCATGGGGTCATGAAGAGTCGGACATGACTGAATGACTGAACAACAAGAGTTGGAAGTGATCTTGCAATGCAGGAATCACAACTCAAGCATTCATGAGAATTCAAGGTATCCAATCCTTGCTTTAAAACAGGGGTCAGCAAACTTTTACAGTAGGGGACCAGTCCACTGTCCCTCAGAGCTTGTGGGGGGCCGGACTATATTTTAGAAAATAAAAATAAAAATGAACGAATTCCTAGGCCCCACAAATAACCCAGAGATGCATTATAAATAAAATAACACATTCTACTCAAGTAAAAACACGCTGATTCCCGGACCGTTCACAGGCCAGATTTAGAAGGTGATTGGGCCAGCTCCTGGGCCTTAGTTTGACTACCCATGCTTTAAAACTTCCACTGAAGGCAAGCCCACCATCTTCCCTGGTAGGCAGTTCCACTGTTGAACAGCTCTTGCTGTCAGAATCTTCTTTCTCAGGTTTAGTCAGAATCTCCTTTCTTCTAACTTGAAGCCATTGGCTTGGGTCGTCCGGAGCAGGAGAAAACACAGCCCTTTAGATACTTGAACATGGCTATCATATCTTCTCTCAGTCTTCTCTTGTCTAGGCTAAACATACCCAGCTCCCTCAACCATTCCTCATAAGGATTGGTTTCCAGACCCTTGAGCATCTTGGATGCCCTCCTCTACACATATTCCAGCTTGTCAATATCCTCTCCAATTATGGTGCCCAGAACTAGGCAGAGTATTCCAAGTGTGGCCTAACCAAGGCAGAATAGAGTGGTACCATTACTTCCCTTGATTTGGATGCTATACTTCTCGTGATGCAGCCTGGAATAGTATTAACATTTTGCTGCTGCTTCATGCTGCTGCCACTTTCCCATCTCTGCAACTTGTCACTGAGAAAGGCAACCAGGTTCTTGCTTCTCAAGCCTAGAATTGGTGTGTGAGATGAGGGCATAGAATAGATTTTGCAGCTCCCGTGACACAGCGTGGCTCCTGACATTCCTGCTTTTGTGTGTCATGTTCCTCCAGGGGTTTGTAATCTGTCCTGGGCGAACTTCCTCCTCCACTCTGCTCTATCAAGAAAACCCTCATTTTGCCTGATAACTCGAAGTGTGACTAGGCTGGCCTCAGGTCTGTGCCTTATCTTCCAGCAAAGCAACCACCTGGCATCTTCTGCAGGTATAGTTTTGTACTTTCTTAGGCAGGAAGACAAACATGGCACGGGTGTTGCAAGTCATTGCAGCAGCTCCCTCAACCATCCAGTGTTCCAGGGGCGTAGCAAGGGGGGGTGTAGGGGGCGGTCCGCCCCATGTTCCATAATGGAGGGGTGACAAATTATCATGGAACAATTACTGACCTGCTAGGGCAGTTCATAAAAAAAAAACTTTAAAAAAAATGCCTGCTCCAAAGGTCTTATCTTACTATACTAGGGATTATATAGCTATATATGAAATTTCATGCATATCGGTTAATATCTTGACCCTCCTCCACCAAAATACCTGTTTACTTGCCTGTTTTCCTATGTCGTGAAGGCTAAAATTTCAGTTCAGTGGAGAACTTACTTTTCCCAACCCTAACCCTGTGGAAAGCCATCTAATTAGACTTTAATTTGATTTTGAGATGTTTTTAGGAGGTAATTTAATTATTGTTTGATTTTATACCAATGTTATGTATCTGATGTTAGCCACCCTGAGCCCGACTTCGGCCGGGGAGGGAGGGATATAAATAAAAGTTTTATATTATTATTACTTGTTATTATTCCTTTGTAAGAAAATATGAAATAATGCAAAACCATTTTTGCAGGGGGGGATTGATGGGGGGGGTTAACAAGAAATTTTCTGCACCGGGTACCACCTGACCTTCCTACGCCTCGGGGGGGGGGGTGTGTGACACCCCCGGGTACCAATTTACCTTGCTATGCCCCTGCAGTGTTCTGAAATGAACACTGAAGATAATGAAAGATGCTGGGGATGAAAGTCATTAGCAAACAGCTATTTTATTACTAACATAGGTGAATGAACTTTTTGTTGTTGTTGTTGTTATTATTATTATTTTTAATGGGAATCTGCAAAGTAAATATCTGGGTGTGAATTCAGTTCTTAATGAATAATGCTGCAAAACCAATCATTATTTATTATTATTATTTATTGAATTTATATACCGCCCTATACCCGGAGGTCTCAGGATGGTTCACACAAAAAAATCACTCTGCTTTGAAGCCATTTTGGAGGAAATAAAGTGGGATCGTTCCAAAGTGCTCTGAAGTGAAGACATCAGAAGGCTGGGGGCTTCATTTAGAAACCCCTTTATATTTTTTTGTCTGTGTGTCTGAAACTGCCTAGAGTCATTTCTTCTTTTATCGAAGGTGGCTTCCAAGGAGTTAGAAGAATGAGGCAAGGGGCAATTTGACTGATAAAGGGGAAAGGTACACAAGCAATGTATGCATATTGGAACAAAAATATTGCCCACGACAGGGTCAATTGGGTTTTCTTAATATACAGCCTTGGCCTCTTCTGCGATGAATAAGTCATGTCCTGATACCTTCCCTGCACATGCAAAATTATACCTTAATAAATATGCTCGAGTTCTATATTTACAGTAATGGGATGCACTTACAGGAAGTGAGCAGGTTCCCTCTTCTATGGAAAGGCACTTGCTTTTGTGTCGTCTCCAAGTTGGCTTTTCTCCTGCTGTTGCTGCTAAATTACTGCAAGAGCCTCTGGGGTGGAGTGTGATATTGCCGCTAGCAATCACTGCCAAAGCCTACATGGCAACATCTCTGGCCTTGCCTGCTCACTTGAATTTGCAAGTGTTTTTCACCTTGACCAAACATGTCAGCTCATAAAGTCTGTATGCATATGAGGGATTGCGTGCAAAGTTTTGAAACCAGCTTGGGGAGCTCTCGTCATCTCTTGTCTCCTCATTTGATCTGCCTTCGCGTTTGCCACTGTTGCTTCCTACGATACGCAGACTGCATAGATTAAAGGGGGGGGAGGGAGGACAAAAGAGATAGTTTCAACTGCTTTCAAATAGAGCAGGACAAAAATTAAATTTTGCCAACTTTGCCATTGTCCGCCAGCTCTGACACAAGGCTCCACCATGGCATTTGGATAACCATTTTGCCCTGCAGCCCTATTATGTGACCCAGAAGAGCAGCAAAGGGCCCCAGGTGTTGGGATAAAATTTGGCCAAATCTTTATTAACTGCAGCAGGCAGGGTAAGGGTTGGCAGGGCAGTAGGGCCAGTATCAGTTCATCATTCCACTCGCCCAATGCCAGTGGAATGGGATCCTCTGGAGATTGGACAGCGTCAAACCTGTTCCATGTGAGTTGGCCAGTGCTGAACCGTGTTGTGGTGTAAGCCAAGCTGGCAGGCTCTAACTGGGTGACCGGGGTGAGGATTCCTGCCACGTGAGGGCCCCAACATGAGCTTGGGAGGGTGCCATTCTCAGACCCCTTAGGAGCCACTCCTTCACTATGTTGATCTTGCCCAATGCCATTTCCACCCTTAGACAGCTGTTCTTCTGCCTAACAAAAGGAAGCCATAATGTTCACTGAGGGCCAATTGCCAATCAGGTTGAGAGAACACTGTCTGCTCCGACACAGTCAACCAGTAACCCATCATTGCTCAGTGAAGGCCCAATGCCCGATGCCAGGTGGGCGAGAAGCTAAAAGGGCAAAATGGCCCCAAATTCCAAAGGGGGAAACCTTATAAAAGTTAATTACCCTTCCTGTGGTGACCCACAAGAAAGTTTTTTCATGGCATGGGCAGAACTCTGCTCTCATTTGCAGCTCATTGGGCCATGGCCCACAGGGCAAAAAGGTCCTAGCATTCCTCTCTCCCCTCATAGTCCACCTTACTTGACCTTCACTCGCGTATCATAAACTCAGAGGTCCTGATATGATTTTACCTTCTTGCTTCTATTCCCTTCCATCTCTTTTCATCCTATTTCACTCTACATATCCTCTTACTGTATCTTCATTCTCAGCCCTTTTGCCTACTCTGTACCCTCCCATTCGTCAGATTTCCTCTTGGATCCCTGCTCATTAGTTGTAACAGAGATGAAGCTATCCTTGCTGTAGAACCTAGAAACTAAGTTGTAGAGAGTATCCTGTTATAAACAGTTACAGGTGGGTAGCCGTGTTGGTCTGTTATAAACGTCAGCGATACCTGCACCTTCCTTTATGGTAAGTGTCAAGAGATAAGAACTACCTTTTTGCTAATTTGAACAAATTTGATGAAGTAGGGGAAAGGGACTTTGGCCTATTACACAGAGCCAGGAGTTGGGGTATTTCTATACAGGAAATAATAATAATTTTTCGTTCTAATGGAGCCACCGGAAGTCATTTTTTCTACAGTAGTTTGCTTTTGTTTCTATTTCATGTTTTGGCTTTTTTCACAGCAGCCAGGAATTTCATCTTCTTAAATTGGATTGCAGTTTCTTCCAATATGAGATTCACTTTTCCTTGCAAAACAGTTCCTCTGTTTTTAGGGTAATTTGAAGCACATTTATAAAAGAATGCCCTGGAGGAAACCTAGGCCCAAGATGCCTATTGTGAAATCCATGCAAAAGAATTTCAGTGGTAGTCAGATCCCTTGCCATTTTGATGACTCCTTAAAGTCAGAGAAGCTAGAAGGCAATCAAACCTAAGGAGGGAAATAAAATGGGGAAAAATATTTGTGTTTGTGTTTGTGTCTTTGTGTAGTATGACAGTACAGAATAACAATGGAAAGGATGCAACCAGATTTTCATTTTCATGTCTTAATTCATTATTTTGCAGTGAAGTAGTTGCAGGAACTGTGCTTCTATAGTACTGACCTGATCATTATGATTTTTACATTAATGTTTGCCCTACCCTTGTCCAACAAAGAGGTTGATCCCCCTCTAAAGGATTTACCATAGGCAACCAGTATTAATGTTCATCCTGCTTTGCTCAAAGTCTGTGGCGGTGGATGGATTTGCTGAACTAAACGAGACAGCCTTTGGCTAATGGATTTGAGTAATTTTGCCTGTGAGTAATATACTGCAAGCACATCATGTCCACTGTTATGAAGCAATCTTTTAGACCGTATTGCAATGCTGCAGCATGCTCTCTCCCTGTGCTTTTTGTTTTAAACAGAATTATTTAGGCCATTCATGTGAAATTAAATCATTCTGAGAGCCTCCAGAGTGATGGCTAACTCTCCTGCCAGCAGCTGTAGCTTGGCCTTCCAAAGCTGACGCCGTGGTGGCAGCAATTACTGGCCATCTCTGCTCACATGCATTGCATTTGCTAGTGCTTTCCCTTTGATCAAACATGTCAAGCTTTTAATTCATGTATAATCACTGGATGCACTAAGTGCCAGACCATCTTGTTTTATCATCTTTTACATCTGCTGCTGTTCTCATAGCACACCAGTGAAATCTTCTCAACCTTCATCCAATGGCAATGGGAATGCCCAGTTGAAAATGGGGCATCATCCATCCTATTACAGCTTGGACCATAACTCTGACTAAGATTTTTCATTTTCCTAGTCTGCAGGACTCTGATTGTTAAAACTCAGAAATGTTTCCAAAACAGCTTTCAGTGTGGTGACAGAATATAGCAGGGGGAAGGAGCCAGAAGGGGGATATGAGTAGAGATGGGTGGATGGATATAAGAACTTAAGAAATGCTCTCCTGTATCAGGCCAAAAACTCTGTTTCAGATATTAGTATTGTGCAGTTTGAAGCAACTGGAAGCATAAGCACATACTCCTTTTGGAAGAAATCATGGTCCAGGCCCATAAAAATATTATTCAAAATTTTACTGGTAGAACTTTCTTCATAACAGAATTAAAACATCAAATGTACATCAAAAATAACCATATCATGTCTTGTGATGTCCAGCACAGGCTCAGCACCTTAGAAAATATAAAATAATCTAAACAGACCTGGAAGCCGAGAACTATCTCTTCCCACAGCCTATTTTACAGCCTCTTTTGGCCTAAGGCTGTTTACTTTCCCGTCAGGAGAGCTTCATTTACATCCTCACTCCATGGAGTTTGGGAGACAAAAGACTCAAAGGCTTCAAAATGGAGATTTGAAACCCAATACCTTCATCATGTGATCTAAGGTTATAACACTCATATGTTAGCTATCAGAGAACAACAATCAGTCAATTAATTATCAACTCAGCAAGAGCTCATGGAAAATCCCCACGTTACACCTTTTCACCAATACATATTTAGGCATTCTCATTTCAGTGTCAATTAAATTATTATAGTTAACAGGCTCATCAAGTCCAACATCCCGTTCTTACAGTGGACAACCAGATGCCTATGGGAAGCCAGAAAGCAGGACCTTGTAGACAAATAGCCAAATAGATAGCCCCTCTGCCCAATTTAGAATTGTGCCTTTCCGTTTTGTATGCCTTTCTCTGTATTCCTGTATTCTTTTGCTTTTCAATTAACAATAGCAGCACCATTATTAGTAAGCAAAGGGAGCATGTAGCACTCATTCATAGGGTCCCTTGCCCCATTAACAGAGCTTAGGAATGCATACTGGTGTAAAGCAGAGGCTGGTATAGAGTCAATTAGGCTGACCAGAGCCAGCTGAAAGGTGATTGAGGATGACACCTTGATAAAGATCATGGGAGTTCCTTAGCTAGAAAAGAACTCCAAATATGGGGTGTCCAATTGGATGGCTAGGTGAAGAGACACAAGCTATTCACATGTTGCTGTAACAAATAATATTGCAGAGATGATACGGGCATGAGGGATTCACGTATTCAGAATGCTATATAGATGCCTTGAACTCTTGTATTTGCTGCCCAACATTTGGAAATATCTACTGGGACCACAAAGTTGATCTTTCCATGACGTTGCTGTCTTTATTTTGGCTAAAGAGGACAAGTGTATTTCCAGACCCCTTTTGTAACAGCACTCTGCCCACTCGTGGTTCCCAGCACCTGGCTTTCAGGGGCATGCTGCCTTCAACAGGGGAGGCAGAAGATAGCATCATAGTTAGTAACCTTTGGTAGCTTTATCATCCACAAATTTGTCTGATCCTGTTTTAAAGCTATCATCATTTGAGACCTGTACCTGTACTGTGACCACATCTCTGTACCTCAATGAGTTGCACACGCATCATCGTGAGTCTGCGGCATCCTGCTTTTGTGTGGGCATTTCAATCATTCTGATTAGGTTATGGAAATGTGACGGGGCATCAAATTCTCACTGTACCTTGTGCCTTCCCGTCCTACCCAAGAGAGGACTCCCATTCCACACTGCTTACCAGAGACCTCAGGGGACAACGAACAAGGCCCTATCCATCCATGATCAAGAGGGAATTAATGAAAGGCCTTTCAGAATCGTGTGCCCTTTTTGACAGTGCATCAACAGGTCGATCACGATCTACTGGTAGATCCCCATGATGTTTTGGTAGAATCATGAGTTGGAAGAGACCACAAGGGCCATCCAGTCCAACCCCCTGCCAAGCAGAAAACACCATCAAAGCATTCCTGACAGATGACTGGCAAGCCTCTGCTTAAAGACCTCCAAAGAAGGAGACTCCACCACACTCCTTGGCAGCAAATTCCAGAAATCGCAGTCGATCTCTGGCTCCCTTTCCTCAGCATCAGTAAATCTGACACCTGCCCTGCCCCATCGTCCCGTCCTCCATTGTTGTTTGAACTGAGGAAGGGAAGATGGAGCTCCCTCTATGTGGCTGTTTTCATCCATAGCGATGGTTTTGTGAGTGACGTAACCCCAACTTCCCTTGCCTCCCTCCCCCTCTGCACCTTAACCCCCCAAAAACATGGCTCTCCTCCTCCCCAAAAAAGCTCAACAACTTTGAGCTGAACCCCTAAAAAAGCAGGGGTAGATCACTGCCAGATTTTAATTCTGAAAGTAGATCGCAGTCTCTTGGGAGTTGGCCACCCCAGCCCATATAGCATATCAACACACACACACAAAACACAGCGACAATTTGTTATGGACAAAGGACAGCTGGACAAATAAAGGGCCCTAAGCTACCTTCAGTAGCTTAGGGCCTCATCAAACCTAAATCCAGCCCTGAGGGTAGAGGGTATAATTTGTGGCCAGAGAGGTGCAAGACCCATGGAAAAAAGAGGAGGAGGGGTTCCTGGGCATGCAGGCTTCATTGGACACATCTGGGGATCATAGAAACTGAAGCTGTTCAAAATCAAGCAAATCTGTCAACAGCATATTGGCAAGGGCTTGAATCTTTCTGACGTGGCTGCTAAAAGGACTAAGAAAAGCAAACATTGCAATTTCCCCATCCAACTGGTCCCCTCTCTCCCAAGACAAAGAAACAGCTCCTAACATGTGAATGGCAAAATTTACAAATAAAGGGCCTCTACTTGAATTTCATCATGAATGGGAAATGATTTTTTGGCTTGCATATGGTGTGTTTCAACTTTTTCTTTTTTTCTTTTTCTTTTTCTAAAAAAAAAAAAAGCCTTGATTTGTTCAGCTCTCGGCACAGATTGAAGTGTGGAATGAAGAAGTAAAGAGCAGTTCTCCAGAGAGATCAAGGTTGCCAGGTCTGTTCTGTACTGGAGGAGAAAAAAAAGGGGGAGGAAAGTACACATTGGAATAGACTGTTCTGACCTTTGCAGCTCCCTCTGTAAGTGGCTCCTTAGACATTTGAGATAATGTTTGTGAAAGTCTGTCGCTATTGAAAATCCCATTAGGCCTTTTCCTCTTTACTAACCTATGGATTAAAGAACAAGGTGGTCTTGCTACATTAATTACACAGAACCAAACACAGTTACAGAAAGAAAGCCAACTTTAGAACCCAATGGACATTTAAAGGGCACACCTTCTGTCTCTTCACAGTGGCAGGAATCACGAGGAAGACAAATAAGAGAAAATATACATTACATCTTCTTTTGTCAGACAGTTCCACGAAGCATTCATTCATCTATTGCATATCCTCCAACATTTCTCTGATGGAAATAGGGACGCCCCATTCCATAATGACAATTTTACTATTTATACCCCACACATCTTACTGGGTTGCTCCAGCTACTCTGGGCAGCTTCCAATATATATAAAAACATAATAAAACATTAAAAAAACCCTTCCCCATACAAGATTGCCTTCAGATGACTCATGGGTCGGATAACTCCATACCTGCCAACTTTTCTCCAATGAAAATAGAGACATCCCAAGGAGAAGTGGGACATTTCAGGATCAAATAAAAAAACCAGGATGGCTTCTCTAAATCAGGGGAAATAGGGACAGTTGGAGGGTCTGCTATTGCACCCATTTAACCCTCACAGTTTCTATAACTTGTTTTGCAGCACATTATTGCATTAAACCACAGAGCCTAGGGCTTGCTGATCATAAGGTCGGCGGTTCGAATCCCTGTGACGGGGTGAGCTCCCGTTGCTTGGTCCCAGCTCCTGCCCACCTAGCAGTTCGAAAGCACGTCAAAGTGCAAGTAGATAAATAGGGACCGCTCCAGCGGGAAGGTAAACGGCATTTCCGTGCGCTGCTCTGGTTTGTCAGAAGTGGCTTTGTCATGCTGGCCACATGACCCGGAAGCTGTCTGCGGACAAACGCTGGCTCCCTCGGCCTATAGAGCGAGATGAGCGCCGCAACCCCAGAGTCGGACACGACTGGACCTGATGGTCAGGGGTCCCTTTACCTTTACCTTTATTGCGTTAGGAATACATTGAATTACCAATGAGATTTTTTCACTTTCATATTTCCCAAATTGTCCTGTTCCTATCTATATAAGAATCAGTAAGGAATTATCAATAATAATTAACCATGAAAGCTAGGTGTGCCTGGCGTGCTCTGATCCATGGGGTCATGAAGAATCAGACACGACTGAACGACTGAACAACAGCAACAAGTCCTTGTAGAAATATTCCAGTCTGGGGTACCTAGAGGTGAAGGCAGATTTATGTTGCCCTTGAAGACGTTCGACTTTCCCTTCCCTTCCCCACCATTGCTGTGTTTCTTCCCCCATTCTGGCCCCTGCAGTGTCAACAGGTTTCCTCTGTCATCTAGTTTGAAGAATCTGTGATTCAAAAATAAGGGTTAGGGGGAAAGAGGAAGAAAAAAAGCAAATGCAATAGACATGGAGGTGGAGCAGGATGCAGGGGTCAGGGAGGGTGGGCACAGAACAAATAGGACATGGGTAGGCAAACTAAGGCCCAGGGGCCAGATCCAAACCAATCACCTTCTAAATCCAGCCCACGAACAGTCTGGGAATCAGCAAGTTTTTACATGAGTATGTGTCCTTTTATTTAAAATGCATCTCTGGGTTATTTGTGGGGCATAGGAATTAGTTCATTAGATAGATAGATAGATAGATAGATAGATAGATAGATAGATAGATAGATAGATGATAGATAGATAGATGATAGATAGATAGAGATAGATAGATAGATAGATAGATAGATAGATAGATAGATAGATAGATAGATAGATAGATAGATAGATATAGATAGATGATAGATAGATAGTCCAGCCCACCACAAGGCCTGAGGGACAGTGGACTGGCCCCCTGCTGAAAAACTTTGCTGACCCCTGAAATAGGAGCAAAGTAGCCAGCCTGCGTTCTAAAAAGAGGGAGAAAAACTGGAGGAGAAAGGGAAAGCCCTCTGAAATGAATCCTCAGAAGTGGTTTCTATTAATGCATATTATTGCTCCCTAGACTCCTCCTCACAAATCCGCCTAGAAACAAGGTGACACACCAGCCAACCAGAAAAAAGGAAACTCAAACCTGCTCAACCAATCTGGGGAAAGCGTCAGCAATTCCACTCACAGCTAGCAAGAGGTGTAATTCAACCAACTGGGAAAAAATAATAGAACTAGTCCTGCTGAACCAATCAGAGAAAAAAGAAAAGAAAAACAAACCCTGGAAATTCCTACTGGCTTGAGAAGCAGGTTATCCTAGAATCAGAATCACTAAGTGAGAAAGTGGGTGCCAGAAAGGGGAGAGGAGAGAATCAGGTGCAAGGAAAATAGAAACAGAGAAGAGTCACTACCGGCACGCTAGCCCTAACAGATGAGGAAATGCTTATCTTAAACAAAAAGAAAGATCCCCTATTCCCTGCTATAAAGTGTAGGTGAGGGGTGGGCAAGCTGTGTCCTTCCAGGTGCTGCTGGGCTACATCATGCCTGGATAGCTCAGTTGGTTAGAGCATGATGCTGGTAACGCCAAGGTTGCAGGTTCAATCCCTGTATGGGACAATTGCATATTCTTGCATTGCAGGGGGTTGGACTAGATGATACAATATGATTCTATCTCATATACATATATCTCATATACATATATATTCATAGAGAAGCTCTATACACTCAGCAAAAACAAGTCATTGGTCATGCTGGCTGGGGCTGATGGGAGGGCCTCAGGTTTTCCATCCCTGTGCAGATCACACAGATAGATAGATAGATAAAGGTAAAGGGACCCCTGACCATCAGGTCCAGTCGTGTCCGACTCTGGGGTTGCGGTGCTCATCTTGCTCTATAGGCCAAGGGAGCTGGCGTTTGTCCGCAGACAGCTTCCGGGTCATGTGGCCAGCATGACAAAGCCGCTTCAAGGTGAACCAGAGCAGCGCACGGAAACGCCATTTACCTTCCCGCTGGAGCGGTCCCTATTTATCTACTTGCATTCTGACGTGCTTTCGAACTGCTAGGTGGGCAGGAGCTGGGACCGAGCAATGGGAGCTCACCCCATGGCAGGGATTCGAACCGCCGACCTTCTGATCAGCAAGCCCTAGACTCTGCGGTTTAACCCACAGCGCCACCTGGGTCCCATAGATAGATAGATAGATAGATAGATAGATAGATAGATGATACTTAGATATAGATGGATAGATAGAGATAGATAGATATGAAAACAATATGGGGTATTGTGGGTGTATGTTATAGTTTGCTGTTATGACAAAGGCAACTGTCTAGTACAGCTTGTTAAATTGTTATCACTGTCATCATGAAACATAATTTGGCAAGTGCTTTTCCTTCAAAGGGGAGCTAGCTTGTGATTCTGCCTTTCATGGCTGAAAGAAGTCTGAGAACAATCAGCTGGGGAAAGCCATGCCCAGAAGATGGGTCAAGGACTCCGACCACTAGGCACTGTCAGTTTTCCAGTTTTAAGTCTCATCGCAGCCGGATCACACAATAAGGTGTTTCTGTTCCTATACAATTAGAGTGTGAAAAATAGCACAGTATAGTCAATGCCGTGGAGGAAGGCTGTATCTTCTGTGACCTGAAATCCTTTAATAAATGGTCACAATGGTAATCTACTATCTTGCCTCTGGCAATGGTCAGCCTGTTATTGATTGGTAGAATGTGGCTGAATCTCAGAAAAAGCAGAATATAGAAAAATACAGATAGTGTACAGCGCGGTCCTTTGATGTCTACCCGGAAGTAAGTCAAGCTGAAATAAGAAGTCATGGTGGCTTACAAATAAAAACAGATAAATCACAAGAAAAAAAGAAAAATAAATATACCTGACAATAAAATAGCAGGAAATTGGCTTCTTAAAACAGAACCATGAAAACCATATCAACAATGGAATCTGGACCAGCATAATAATAGAATGGTACCAAAATGTTTTACATTTACAATTTACACTTCCTGGCAGAAACCATTGAGGCTACCAAGACTGTACGGATTGTGAAGTCATTTCCTTTGGACAAATTAACATTCTAGAGAATGCAATTTAAAAGCCATTTAAATGTGTAGATTATTTTGCATTGCAATATATGATCACCAGCATGTAGAATATTTCCCCCCAAATAATTAAGACTACTTCACAGAGCATTCTGTAGAGAATGGTGACATCCTAATGTTACACAGCAAAAACAGATTATTTGAAAATTGAATCTTATTGGACTGTAATTCACATTCATTAAAAGACCCGACATTTTTCAAATGAATGAAACTATGCAATAAAAATCAATTCACTGTACAACAGTTACATATTACTAACCCACAGTTAAAATGCAATCATTTAAAAGTGAGACACACTAATCCGCTACTAATAATTCCATTAACCCAGACAACACTCTTTCACATTGAGAGGGAAATCACAGGGGAAGAAAAACCTAAACCCTTTTTTTGCTCTTTTGCACTGCACAAGGTATGTTGGAAGTCAGTAATTGCTGCCTAGATCTGTAAAAACAATAGCCGACTGACAATATTTGTTAAGGAGGTGCAATAGGAGCAGAAGCAAACATTTGTTTTGCCACGATAGTACTTGACCCCAGCCATGGACAACCTGACCTAAAATTACAATATTTCTTTCCATTTATTAGCAGCTTGCAAACTACAGACATAGGGAGAATAATGCTTATGTGCCTGAGCGGTATTTATGATTGTAATACCTTTTTGTAAAAAGAACAATCTCTCTCACACACTGCTGGGACTTTGGCCACATTCTTACCATACATTTAAAGCACCGTGAAATCGCTTTAAACACCCATGGCTTCCCCAAAGAGTTCTGGGAGCTGTAGTTCATTTAAGGTAATGATAGTTGTTAGGATACCCCATTCACTTTATAGAACGACAATCCCCAGAGTTCCCTGTGAAGAGAGATTGATTGTTAAACCACTCTGAGAAATGCAACTCTGTGAGGGGAATGGGGTCCCCTAACTCTCTCTCAGCACCCTTAATCTGTTGCTCCCAGAATTCTTTGGGGGAAGCCAAGACTGCTTAAAATGGTACCAGATTGCTTTAAATGTACGGCATGAATGGGACCTTCATCTACCCTCACTAAGGGTGAAATCCTACTGTATGTATACTTATGCAGGTCATAAGTCACAGTAAATACTTTGTTCCAATTCTTCAGAGGCATCATTGAAACTGTTCTCTGTAATTCGATAACAGCTTGGTACGGTACAGCCTCCAAGAGAGACAAGAAAAGGCTCCAACGAGCTGTAAGAATTGCAGAAAGGGTAATTGGTGTTAGCTTGCCTTCAATAGAGACAATTTATGCTACCCGAGTTAGGAAGAGAGCAGAGAGAATTGTAGCAGATCCTTTACATCCCGGTCATCATCTGCTTGATTTACTTCCATCTGGACGTCGCTACAGGACTTCATATACAAAATCGGCCAGGCACAAGAATAGTTTTTTCCCTTGTGCCATTAAATTGTTAAATTCATAATTGTATAGCTTAAGGGGAGGTAAAATATGGGTGGGGTTTCTTTGTTTCTTTGTATTGTGAGAGGAACAGTGTCTGTATGTTTACATTGCAAAGTAGCCGAAACAAATTCCAAGTATGTTGGAAAATGTACTTGGCCAATAATAAATTATTCCTATTCCTATTCCTATTCCTAATCCTACTTTGATACTTCCCTCTGAACAAACCTGAGTAGGATTGGCAGGGACTTAATGAAATGGGTGATAATGTACAATTGATGATAATACATTTGTGTGTGTGTGTGTGTGTGTGTGTGTGTGTGTGTACACAGTGTTTTTTTTTTTCTTTAAAAATGTTTAGAGGTACTCTGATTTCCTACCCTAATAATAATAATAATAATAATAATTTATTTATTTATTTATTTATACCCCACCCATCTGGCTGGGTTTCCCCAGCCACTCTGGGCAGCTCCCAACTGAATATTAAAAACACAATACAGCATTAAACATTAATAACTTGCCTAAACAGGACTGCCTTCAGATGTCTTCTAAATGTCAGATAGTTGTTTATTTCCTTGGCATCTGATGGGAGGGCGTTCCACAGGACGGGCGCCACTACTGAGAAGGCCCTCTGCCTGGTTCCCTGTAACTTTGCTTCTCGCAGTGAGGGAACTGCCAGAAGGCCCCTGGCGCTGGACCTCAGTGTCCGGGCTGAATGATGGGGATGAATATCTGGGATGAACGATATTGAAATATCAATGATGCCAAACTTAGATTCACAAAAAGGTTGGGGGTATGTGTACCCTGCGTCCTTCCAGAGAAAAGCTCTCTCTCTCTCTCTCTCTCTCTCTCTCTCTCTCTCTCTCTCTCTCTCCCTCTCCCTCTCCCTCTCCCTCCCTCCCTCCCTCCCTCCCTTTCTCTCTCCCCAAGCCTAGCTGTGGTTTACCTTTCTGTTCTAAGTAACAAGCTGCATTTTGTTGCACAGCACCTGGGAAAGGAACATGCTAGACCCGTTCAAAACAACATAAACTTTTTATGAGCAACAGCTGTACAGTAGATGCAACACACCTGAGACTAGCAAATGTCAACAGTTTTTGGAAACCTCTCTGTTCCCCAGTGGGCAAAAGAGCACAGTAATTGGACTGCCAGAAAGGAATTCATTTGAACATTCAGCAAGAGAGCAAAACAATTGTAAAGAAAAGTTCTCTTGTCATATCATCAAATGCCCATGCTACCTTTTCTACCAATGGAATTTAAAGAGGCCTTGGCTTAGGACAGATTCCTGGATGCTTCTGCTGTTATTCTGTATCTCCTACAGCTTTCCCACCCCCAGACACATTAAAGAATTGGAAACTGCACTAATCACAACCTTTAGTTCAGGTCATTATTCAGCACTTCAGAAAATGTCTCAGTTATGCCTGAGACATTTGGGAGGCTGACCAATTGGCATCAAGGTCCAAATCTGAATTCTGCTGAAGAAAAACAATGCTTCATGTCTCCTCCAGTCAGTATTCTGAGGAAAACATTCTTGTAACTTTTTTTCTAAGTAGATGTTTCCAAACATATTATTATTATTATTATTATTATTATTATTATTATTATTATTATTATTATTATTATTATTATTATTATTTCTTTTTAAAAATATATTTTATTAAAGATTTTCTTGGTTTACAAAAGTATGTGCAATGTCTCTCTCTCTTTTCAAGTAACATTTACAGATCAGTTTCATTTGTTGAAACATTGGAAGAAAAGGGGGAGAGAAGTGGAGGGGGGAGAGGTGAGGGGGGTGGGGTGGGGCCAGGTGGCAATGTTTCTATTTTACTTAATACATGTGGGGTTTCGTGTCAGCGTCACTTGTGTAGGTTTTCTGCTATTCACTTGTGTTCCTTTGATGGTGAGAGAGGTTGGGGTTGGCTTAGGAGGTGGTTGTTTGTTTGTGATTGGCTGTGGTGATCTTTGTTTTCATGTGTGAGTGGGGTGGGTGGGTGTTTTGGATCAGGTTAGCCATATTGATTCGTATGCTGTTGGTGGATTTTTTGTCATTCTCTTGTTGGGCTGTTGGGCTGTGTATTAGTTAATGTTTAATAGATTATTGTATTTTAACATTCTGTTGGAAGCTGCCCAGAGTGGCTGGGGAAACCCAGCCAGATGGGCGGGGGTATAAATTATTATTATTATTATTATTATTATTATTATTATTATTATTATTATTATTATTAAATTTCTATACTGTCCTTCATCCAAAGATCACAGGGTGGTTTACCATAAAAAACACAGAAAATACATACCACAGTAACAAACAAAAACAATATCCCCTATAATAATATTAGCTAATATAAATAATTAGCTAATGTAAATAATATTAGCTATAATGCAAATATTAATGACAGACCTACAATTGGATATAGGGTTGCCATAATGTCCAGGAATTTCCTGGACATAGCCAGAATACCGCAGTTGGAAGCAGTAGGTGGACATTGCTAAAATGTCAGGGAAAATCCAGGTGACCCATGTTGGCACTGTCTTTCTTGGCGATTTTGCCATCCCTATTTAAGACACATAAAATACATTGCCATTCTGACCCCAGATAGCTGCTCTGGATCTCTAACGGATTTCACCGAGGGGGAAATTGCATCTTACAGTTGTATAGGATTACAGGGCCGGAAAAAATGGTGCTATTAATAAAACAGATTAATAAAATGGATTTTTTTGCAGACATGAAAAACTTCACTCAGCTGCAAATTTAATAAAGATGCATAGTTATCAACAATGATGTGATCCTTTCACTTCCCTTTACTTGAAAATTTTGGGCTCCTACAACCCAAGCACCAAACAGGGCGCAAGCATTCCCCAAAGGATACATTTTAACATTTCTTCCCCCAGCATGTCACCTCTGTGTTTGGTGTGCTGCTGTTACTTCTTCTGTGTGCATAAAGCCGACCAAATTCTACAAAAATACATCTGTCCGTCTGTGTGTCTATACTATTTAAAGCTTATTTTCTGGCAGACTGGCTCTCGGGTGTTTCCCCCTAGAACCTGCTCTCTTCAGGAAACATTCTCCCAAGTCCTCATTGTAAAAAGGGCAGCAGTGGAGGTAAATGCACCCCACTTTAAAACCTGGAATGATGGGGGAAAGCCATAGTCCAGTTACTAAGCAGTCTTCTTTCTTCTTCTCTTCTTTGGCGATCACTCGTAGCCGAGTAAGATTGTCTTCCATAAACAAGGTTTTAACAATGAGTCCGTAAGTGACAGTGGAGGCCAATTCAGGATTCACACGTCCTTCCACAGTGGGGACATTGGTTTCTGGGCAGGAGTTGATCACAGTGTGGAGTTGCCAAGCATGCCTTCCTTATACCACGTTTCTCTCTTGCGTCCTGAGTTCGAGTGTCTTCAAAGCCCATGACACCTTTGGTAAAGGCTGTTCTCCAACTGGAGCGCTCGCAGGCCAGTGTTTCCCAGTTGTCAGTGTTTATACTACATTTTTAAAGATTTGCCTTCAGATAGTCTTTAAACCTCTATTGTTGACCACCAGCATTACGCTTTCCATTTTGAAGTTTGGAATAGAGTAGTTGCTTTGGAAGACGATCATCAGGCATCCGCACCACATGACCAGTCCAACAAAGTTGATGTTGAAGAATCATTGCTCCAACACTGGTGATCTTTGCTTCTTCCAGTACACTGATATTAGTTCACCTGTCTTCCCAAGTGATGTGTAAAAATTTTCAGAGACACCATTGATGGAATCTTTCGAGGAGTTGGAGATGGCGTTTATAAGTGGTCCATGTTTCACAAGCATACAGTAAGGTTAGTAGTACAATAGCTCTGAAAACAAGCATTTTGATTTCCCTGCGAATGTCACAGTATAGCTTTCATGTTGCTCAGTTAGATAACTAGGCATACCTAGGCAGCAGCAACAATAACATAAATGAATGGCAACAAACACCTATGAATCAACATGCAAGGTGACTGGAAATATTTTAGACATTTCAGTCTAGAACACGACATCAATGAGATCTGTGCTGGATGTGCATTGCATTTCTGTCAGGGTGACCTTTTAAGCAATTAAGTTCTGTGAACTATAATCACAGTAATTCTAACCTTCCTTCTGTGCTTATTATAATACAGAGGTTTTCCTCTTGGAAGCATTAGAAAACATTAGCTAATTCAGTGTTTCACAAAGTGTGGAACACACCTCCTGTGGGCGCAAATGATACATAGGAGCAGGAATCCTTTGAGAACGTTGCATTTCAGCTTACATTTAAAAAAAAAAAAACAAAAACAAAAACAAGACTGCCAGGGTCTCTAAAAGATTGCTGTAGCACTTCTGCTAAAGTGGTCATTATGTTGATAAAAGTGTTTTAAGGGCTAGAACTTCAGATTTTATCAATGGACATCTTTCCAGTTCAAATATGCTAAGACATATGCCACAAGGCTTTTAAAAATCACACAGTGGTACCTCGGTCTACGAACAGCCCTGTTAATGATACGAACTTCGCAAAACCGGAAGTAGGTGTTCTGGTTAGCGAACTTTGCCTTGGAAGCCGAATGGAAGCCGAACAGTGGAAGGGCACCAGTCATGGGAGACCTCATTAGGGAAAGCGTGCTTTGGTTTAAGAACGCTTTGGTTTAAGAACAGACCTCCAGAACGGATTAAGTTCGTAAACCGACGTACCGCTGTATATCAAACCAGCCTTTGAAGGCGAAGGACATGGGATGACAGGAGTTGTCTGACAAAGCCCCTTCCGTCCGTAGAAAGGAGGGGGGGTTGCAGACTTGTCTTGCCCATTTAACCTTACTTATTGAGTCCTGTATCTTTATTTTACCACGGGAGGGGACATGCAACATCTGGATTTCTACAGGTTAACCACCCTTGGCATTTATGAAGCAATTCAGGTCTTTGATGCCCCAGATATTACAGTGGTACCTCTGGTTACGAACGGGATCTGTTCCAGAGCCCCGTTTGCAACCCATGATGTCCGTATCATGAAACGCCGCATCTGCGCATGTGCGCGACACGATTCGGCACTTCTGCGCATGCGTGTGACGTCATTTGACGCACCTGCGCATGCGTGAACCGCCGAACCCGGAAGTAACACATTTCGTTACTTCTGGGTCGCCGCAGTGCATAACCCAAACATATGCATCCCGCCGCATACGTAACACGAGGTATGACTGTATTTGACTATATATGTCTTTAGGCAGAATCAAAGTTATTCTGCCTCCTGGATACAGGATCTCAGGCATCAGAGAACTGGGTATCAACAAAAGCAGAGAGCACTGCAGTGTGTTTAAAGGGAATAGTTAATTGAAAATTTACAAGTCTGAACTGATCTAGCACACGGATCGGTAACCAAATTATACAGAATGGCATTGATTTTTGTGAAACTTTTCCTCGTGTAATGTATTTAGGAGTGTAGTGGCAGTCTCTAATACGGATTCAGCCAATATTCATTTCAAACTGAAAGGAAAATGATTTCATTCTTGTACAGTGAGGTTTGTTGAATTCATTTATGCCAAAATGAACTAGCAACATATCTTAAATTGTGCAAGAGCCAGACATTTTACATTCATAGCCTATTGATACAGTATTCCACTGCATTTCTGTTTTTATCTTTCCTTCTTTTGGTTTAGTTTCTTTCATCAGGTTTTCCCTTTATTTGGTGGGATTTGTTTTCGTTTTCCTTCCACTCGAAAAGCCAAATAATGCCTGCAGTTTGAAATGCTTTGAAATTCTCTCTTGAAGTCTGGGACTTGAAATACGTAAGCAGATTTCCTTCTTTTTTCTTTTTCTTGCAGTTCAAACTGTGTTTCAGACAGTGTTCCTTTTAGGAGTGTAAATACTTTGCAAACAATTGGAAACAAACGTTGGCGAGTTGGAAGAAATTTGTGGAGGGCTCTTCACATCTTTGAGAGCTTCTGTTGTTTTGGTTTATCCAAAAGGGAGAGAGAAAAAGAATGAATAATGTGCTACATTTAGTCATGGATTGGAACGTGGACAAAATAGCTACTCCGAGGGACGATTCATTTCCCACTATAGCACTGGATTAGGATTTTTTTGTGCCTCAGAATCAGATCTTAGCCCCAGTGCACTAATAAAGATTACAGCATCTGCCATTATATCTAAAATATAGAGCACCATTTCCAAATGCACTATACCTTAAAATGGCTAAATCCTGGGAATGAACAAAGTGGAATATCACTAAGAGGTTACAGGTAGGTAGCCGTGTTGGTCTGCCATAGTCAAAACAAAATTAAAAACAAAAAAATCCTTCCAGTAGCCCCTTAGAGACCAACTAAGTTTGTTCTCGGTATGAGCTTTCATGTGCATGCACACTTCTTCAGATACACTGAAACAGAATTCACCAGACCCTTATATATAGTGAGAGAGTGGGGAGGGGTATTACTCAGAAGGGTGGGAATGGGGGATCGGCTGATAGTTGTGGAAAACCTATGGACGACTGTTAACGACTGCAATTGGTCTTACAGGAAAAGGCAAGGGGTGAGATGGCTAAAGATAGCTTTGCCATGTATAATGAGATAAGAATCCAATGTCTTTGTTCAGACCAGGTCTTTCCATGGTTTTAAGTTTGCTAATGAGTTGCAATTCAGCAACTTCTCTTTCCAGTCTATTTCTGAAATTCCTTTGTAGTAAGACAGCTACTTTGAGATCTTGTATAGAATGTCCTGGGAGACTGAAGTGTTCTCCTACTGGTTTCTCTGTCTTGTGTTTCCTGATAACAGATTTATGTCCATTTATCCTTTGGCGTAGGGTTTGGCCTGTTTGTCCAATATAGAGAGCTGAAGGGCACTGTTGGCATTTGATTGCATACACAATGTTGGAAGATGAGCAATTAAATAGTCCTGAGATGGTATGTTTGATGTTGTTGGGACCAGTAATGGTGTTGTCCGGGTTTATGTGGCAGCAAAGTTGGCATCTGGGTTTATTGCAGGCTCTGGTACCAGTGTCCATGTTGAGTCCTGTTGTAGTATTATTGTGGGTGAGGAGCTGTTTGAGATTGGGTGGCTGTCTGTAGGCGATGTAGGGTCTTCCTCCCAGAGCTTGAGAAAGAGAACTGTCATTGTCTAGGAGAGGTTGTAGATCTCTGATGATGCGTTGTACTGTTTTAATTTGGGAGTTGTATGTGATTACTAGTGGTGTTCTGTTATTTTCTTTTTTGGGTCTGTCTTGCAGCAAGTTCTCTCTGGGTATCAGTCTGGCTCTGTTGATCTGTTGTTTAACTTCATCAGGTGGATATTTTAGTTCTAAAAAGGTTTGCTGTAGATCTCTTAGGTGAGAGTCTCTGTCTGTAGAGTTGGAACAGATCTGTTCATAAAAGATCTCAAAGTAGCTGTCTTAATACAAAGACTGGTGACTTCTGTTTCAGTGTATCGGAAGAAGTGTGCATGCACACAAAAGCTCATACCAAGAACAAACTTAGTTGGTCTCTAAGGTGCTACTGGAAGGATATTTTTTATTTTGTTATTTTGTTATCACTAAGAAGGACACTGTTTCCTCTCATTATCTACTTGTGCATTTCCTAGAGGTATCACTTTGGTTGTTCCTGGTACAGAGGTACCTTGGTTCTCAAATTTAATCCATTCCAGAAGTCCATTCCAAAACCAAAGCGTTCCAAAACCAAGGTGTGCTTTCCCAAAGAAAGTAAAGCAAAATGAATTGATCCATTCCAGACTTTTAAAAACAACCCCTAAAACAGTAATTTAACATGAATTTTACTATCCAACAAGACCGCTGACCCACAAAATAAAAGCAACAATCAATGTATTGTACTATAAAATAAATAAGACAGTATCGTAGATGATATTTTTTTTTAAAAAAAGTGCACTGATCATTGTTTGGATGAGGGGCTTTTATTCATTTCTACAGTCAATCAATCAATTAATCAATCAGTAGCTGAACTGGTTTCCACACAGACACAAAAACAAGTCACAAAAACGAAGTCACAAACCATAGTCACAAGTCAGTCCCATAAAACAAAGAACAAGTCACAGTCAAAAAGCCGGAAAAGCCACACAGACAAAAACGCAAAAATTTAGCAAAAACAAAAGCTCCAAATATCACCTCTGTGTTGTGTGGGTATCGGTACTCCACAGCCGACTCCCTCGGCCAGGATGAGTGCCGCAACCCCAGAGTCGGACACGACTGGACCTAATGGTCAGGGGTCCCTTTACCTTTACTTTATCATGTCCCAAAAAGCCTTTGCCTTCCTGCAGGTCAACCACATAATGGTAAAATGGCCCCTCAAATGCTTTCTTTTCTAACAGTCTCAGGTACAATCCCTACCATTCCAGATAAGAGCTGGGAAATGCTCCTATATTAAACCTGTGGAGAGCTGCTTCCAGTCAATGAAGCAGTGCTGAGCTAGTTTGCCAATGTTCTGACTCAGTATAAAGAAGCTTCATTTGAAGTATATGCAATCAGTCATTGCTTGAGAAACCCACACAGTTGTTCTTTGTGTGTTTGGAACAGGAGACCTTGATGTAATCAGGCTAAAAGATTTGAAAGAGAGTGTGTGTGTTTTTTTTAGCTAACTCCAAAAGGATCACTCATACTTTCCATGCCCTTTACCAGGACTGAAAGCTGCATTTAGTATACACAGTAGAATTACACTAGGGATGAATTTGACCATATGTCTTTGGCTGTTCTGCAGGCAGCCCCTCTGGTATTGTATAAATATTATATGTTACAGGATACAGTTCAATGCTCCTTCGGTTTTCATAAGAAAAAGATGTCAGAATCCAACAGCCTTGGGTTTCAACCCCCTTCTTTTTGTTAGTTAGTTAGCCAACAAACAACATTTTAAGAATATATATAATTGAATGTATAGGCTGTAAAATATCACGGGGGATTCACTGAAAGATTACACTTCAGTGACCTTCATATCACACACGCCGCATAGTTTGGGAAGAAAGTTAAGGTGATAAATATTTCAATATTCCCAAGTTACCGTTATTGCTTTGAGTTCCTTCCACTTATATAGATCTGGTTATTAGCATTCAAAGAGGTAAGGACTCAAGGAAGGTCCAAATCAAGTCCCAAGGGTATTGCATTTCCATTTCCTATTATTATTATTATTATTATTATTATTATTATTATTATTATTATTACTTTAGGATCAACAGGTATCTTATGTGTTTAAAGACTATTTCCCTATTTTGTCATACTTACTTAACACCCACCTAGAAGCCCTTCAGAAGCCTTGTATGCAAATATGCATGCCATTAACTTTTAAAAAATAATAATGTGGATTACAGTTCATGTTTCCCTGTCATGTATAGCATATTAAATCTCATAGGGTGTCTTAAAGCCATTGTTACATGTTTTCCCATTGCCATACTGGTAAAAAGGTTAGTCTCATATGCATTTCAACTTTGGCCATCTACTGCACAATATTGTTAGCATACTTGAAATCTGTGGTTCATGCAGTTTGAATGCCTGATTATCATCTTCCAAAGCAACTACTCAATTCCCAACTTAAGAATGGAAAGCAAAATACCGGTGGACAACAAAAGAGATTTAGAAATGCTCTCAAGGGAAACATTTTTTAAAAATGCAGCATAAGCACAGATAATTGAGAATCACTGACTTGCAAGCACTCCACTTGGAGAATAGCCTCAACCAAAGGTGTCATGGACTTTGAAGAAGCACAAACTCGGGACAAAAGGGAGAGATGAGCTACAAGGAAGGCACGTTTGCCAAATCTTCACCATGATCAACTCCTGCCCAGAAAGCTATGTCCCCTCTGTGGAAGGACGTGTGGATCCAGAATTGGCCTCCACAGCCACTTGTGGACACACCACTAAGACCATGTTCATGGAAGACAATCTTACTCGGCTACGAGGGATCACCAAAGAAGAAGACTTGGAAGTCCCTGCTTGGCCAAAGCACTCAAGGTATTTTGAGGGAAGAAAATACAGTGTTACCTCGGGTTAAGAACTTAATTCGTTCTGGAGGTCTGTTCTTAACCTGAAACTGTTCTTAACCTGAGGTACCACTTTGGCTAATGGGGCCTCCCACTGCTGCCGTGTGATTTCTGTTCTCATCCTGAAGCAAAGTTCTAAACCCAAGGTACGATTTCTGGGTTAGCGGAGTCTGTAACCTGAAGCGTCTGTAACCCGAGGTACCATAAGACAGAAAAAGGGAGGAAGAGTTTTGATATGATGAGCACATTTTTCCAGACATCTCTACTTTTAATGTGCTGCATGCTACACTTACAGCTTCCCCCCCCCTCCAGTCTCTACCTGAATATAAATGTCACTCAACTAACAATAAGGAGTACTGTTGCATATATATATATATATAAATTACTGGTACAGCTCTATTTATTCAAAGGGGGAATAGAAAGCAGAAATATTCTAAGACAGAAATTGCTCTGTATCCAATTAAATAAGTCGACCTGGAGGCAAGGTGTATTCATTCCTACAGAGGAGGATCTCACAAGGGCTATAAAATGGATAAGCTTTTGTAATATCTACTTCAGACTTTAATTTCCCTCCCTAGAAGCAGAGGCAGTGCTTCCATGTGTTCCATGAATACCTGTTGTCAGGTTTTGCAGGACTCTTGGGCCCTTTCCCACCCATGGATAAAGAGCTGATTGGAAATCCTTACCAGTACAAGAAAATGAAGCAATGATTACAGATACCACTCTTTTGTTGAAAACAAGAAATGATCATGCTAAGTGGAAAAACACTGCAGTTTTTTCTAGGTATCCTACAAACAGTAAAGAGAGAGAGAGAGAGAGAGAGAGAGAGAGAGAGAGAGAGAGAGAGGTGGAAATAAAAAAGAAAGCGGGAAAATCTGCAACTGAAAAAAAAAAGGATTATTCTGTGACGTTTTCTACCAGCGTGTATGTTGCATTTTCCCTTACCTGCTTATCAGCTGAGGAGAGATCACAGATCAATGTGATACCTGGAGAGGATTCATACTGCATCTGCATCAGTGCACTGGGATGGACAGAGAGTTTCATTCATTGCTGCCCAACCAGCCTGTAGAGTAATTAAGGAGTATTGGGAAACAATATGGAATGAGCTGAAAAAAATATTTAGAATAACATTTCCCAAGAATCTAGAAGCCTTTTTTTGGGAATATCAATGATTGAGGTCCCCCAAAGTTTGTTTTTTAATTGTTTGTGTATGCGACTACCGCAGCTCGGACTTTACTTGCACAAAAATGGAGAACAGATGCAGTGCCGATGAAGAAGGAGTGGCACCCTAAAATGTTGGAATATGCAAAATTAGCATGTCTGACAAGCAGGATAAGAGATCAAGATGATAAAATATATTTCAAACACAATTCAAAGTGTTGGTGCTGACCTTTAAACCCCTCAACGGCCTTGGCCCAGTATAGCTGAAGGAGCGTTTCCACTCCCATCGTTCAGCCCAATCACTGAGGTCCACCGCCGAGGGCCTTCTGGCGGTTCCCTCACTTCGAGAAGCAAAGTTACAGGGAACCAGGCAGAGGGCCTTCTCGGTAGTGGCACCCGCCCTGTGGAACTCCCTCCCATCAGATGTCAAGGAGATAAATAGCTGACTTTTAGAAGACACTTAAAGGCATCCCTGTTTAGGGAAGTTTTTTTAAAAAAAATGACTGATGTTTTATTGTATTTTTAATCTCCTGTTGGAAGCCGCCCAGAGTGGCTGGGGAAACCCAGCCAGATGGGCGGGGTATAAGTATTATTATTATTATTAGGTTTGGGAAATAATTATAGAACGTGTGAAGAATCAGTATAAACAGGTGAAAAGATCTGCAAGACTTGAGTAGATTCTGCAGCATAAGATAAAACAAGAGTTAAAGTGGAAGAAGAGGAGGAGGAGGAGGAATAGGAAAGCAAAAGGAACCAGGAAAGGAAGGGATGTCCTTGTTATTTTTCTCTTTGTGTGGAATTGTATGTATGTCTAATCTTGAATATGTATGAGAAACGTAAATAAATAAATTTTAAAAAAATCAAACATCACTGCCCACCCCAGCACTACCGTATATAATTTTGTTTTTGTCTTTGTCCCCCCCCCTTTTTTGTGGGGACCAGAAAAGCCCTTCTGGGTGGGTGGGTACATCAGGCTTTCTGTCCTGGTATAATAGCTAAAACAGGTTACTGGACAAGCCTGCCTTCCTGAAATATATATTCATTATTTACACTCATTTGTAAACATTATTTCCCTAATGTTTAATATGTTGCTTATGAAGCTAATGAACCAAAACATGAGAGGACAAACATCAGTCCTTGGATGTTAAGTATCTTGTTGCTGAAACTGCATCTTTTACACTGAACCTTTAACAACGATCGATACTGACATTAGGAGGAAAAATTCTACAGGAAACTTATAGCCAGCAAGAAATCAGGTCACCTTCTCAACAAGCTGCCACAGGATAAGACACATGACTGTCAGGATTTGGGTTGGCGTGGTGGGGGAGGACGCTGTGATCATAAGCTGCATGGTGAGCTTTGCAATTTTCAGGTGGGAATGTCTTGATGGAACGCTGCTTGTCCCAGGCCCAGGGCATTCGAGTTTATGTCTTGTTTATACGTTATATATCTCTGTGGGTTAAACCACAGAGCTTGGGCTTGCTGATCAGAAGGTCAGCGGTTCGAATCCCCGTGACAGGGTGAGCTCCCGTTGCTCGGTCCCAGTTCCTGCCCAACTAGCAGTTTGAAAGCACGTCAAAGTGCAAGTAGATAAATAGGTACCACTCCAGCGGGAAGGTAAACTGCATTTCCATGTGCTGCTCTGGTTCACCAGAAGTGGCTTTGTCATGCTGGCCACATGACCCGGAAGCTGTACACCAGCTCCCTCGGCCAATAATGCGAGATGAGCACTGCAACCCCAGAGTCGGACACGACTGGACCTAATGGTCAGGGGTCCCTTTACCTTTACCTATATCTTCTATACTAATAGTGGCTCATTCTCTAAGTGCCCATCCTTATCTGTGTAGCCAAAACAGTGACACCCTAATACAAGGAGGATGTGTCAGCATGCTTAAGGGAACTCCAAAGTTTGCAGAAGCACAAAAAAATTACGTTCAAAAAAGATAAAGTGGCAAAGCACCCCCAAACCCATCCAAAACTGAGCATGCTAAGCAACCAGGAAATGTTGATTGACTGTTGGGGGAAAGGAAACTGGGTATGTGTATGTGGGTATTGACAATGGAATGAAGTATCCCGGGAAAGATCATAGCCGGCTGGTTAGAATCCTGAACATCACACAGTGACATTTTGTTGCAGGTCTCACTTTGGATGCCTGACTCTAGGCAGATCCATAGTACATTTATATTTTTCCCGCATGATGTCTGGTGTTACGGTTGCTATGTCTAGCATGTCCTTTAAAATGGCAAATATTATTCGCCCAAGGAGGATATGGGTCAGAGCAGTCACAAGACTATGTTCCACCCTGTGAATACAGCTTTGAATAGTGAGCACTGTCGTCTGTGGCAGTTCTTTGATTTGGGCAGTCAGTAAGGACTATGAATTTGGTAGCAACCACAAATGAGAGATCTTTGTAGCCCCACGCCTATATGCTTCCATGACCATTATCCTCTTCAGTCCTGGCACAAGGCAGCGGAACAGTAACGGAGAGTAGTAGCTGGGGATAGAGCATATGGGGAAAATACCCATGTCTCAATAAAGTCATAGTAGGCATGTCTTAAAATGACTTCTAAGCTCACAGAGGTAGAAGAGGAAATCATAGCACATATATTTGTGGCACAATGGTAGGGTCTGTGAAGAGCAGAATTCTATAGCCAACTAATTCTACTCCAGAGCAACCAACGTGGAGAACCTCTGTTCTTACCAGGGTATGTCCTAGTCCAGGCATCCCCAACCTATGGCCCTCCAGATGTTTTGGCCTACAACTCCCATGGTCCCTAGCTAACAGGACCAGTGGCCAGAGATGATGGGAATTGTAGCCCAAAACATCTGGAGGGCCAAAGGTTGGGGGTGCCTGTCCTAGACCATGGTTCCCCAAACACAAGTCCCCAGCTGTTTTGGACTACAACTCCTATCACCCCTAGCTAGCAGGACCGGTGATCAGGAATGATGGGAATTTTAGTCCAAAAACAGCTGGAGACCCAAGTTTGGAAAACTCTGCCCTAGACCGTACTGAAGCGAGGGTGAGGGCAGGCACCATAAATCCTGGCCCAACACCTGCTGCTGAGAAGCAACATCCTACAATTAGTACAAGGGAATCTTTCTTCTCCTGCACCCCATTAACATATTGAAATATAAGCAAGTAGTGGCATTCAGCCCTGTTGCTCATGCTGCCATTTCTATAAGCCCAAGAAGAACCATCTCCATCTACAGGGCTGGACCTGCCAAGCATCGGAGAAACTGCTTCAGTGGCACCAAGAGGTGTTGATATAGATGGAGGCAGGAATTGGTGCCTGGTGATGCAGAAAAAATTGAGGGAGCACTTTTTGGTCTCCACTTGGAGGAGAAATATCTATGGAGCCAGCACTGACAATTTACACACACGTAATAGTGCTCACGTTCCAGAACACAGTGTAGACAACCAGGACTAACCAAATAAGGTCAGAATATATTTGTTGGCGGCAGGATGAAGTCAAAAGTTAAAGGATACTGGAAGATATGTTGAAGGTGGTTTTTGTTTTGTTTTTCAAGTCAATGGTTTGGAGTTCATGTAACTTCTCCACTGGACTGGAGATCTTTGAAGTCCCACTGATTGCAACTTTGCCTGGGTTATTTTACTTATTCATTCCAATACATTCTCCACTTTGTCCCCAAGAGGACTCAAGCAAGTGAGGTATGACAGAAGACATGACAGTGTGAAAGTCTTGTTTCAAAACCCATTCAAGTCAGAGTGGCTAGTTTGGTCCAGTGTGATTTTTATTTCTCCATACACAGTAACTTGTTCTTAACCCAACAAAAACCATCCCTTAATTTTTGGAGGCTATGTTACTAAGCACCACTGGAAAGTCTCAGCATGCCAAATAAATTTAAAATAGTATGAAAAGATAGCACACAAGAAAATTATTAGCTGTCACTTTTTCCTCTAAAGAGCAATTGCCAATGCTTAGAAAAACAGCCACAGAATTGTCAGTGGAATAATAGGAACTGTCTCCATCCCAACCCTTCTTTAAATAAACAGCTCTGGCTACACTAATCACATTTTACAATTAATATTGAATTCCTCGTTTAGACCTTAAGTCTCCTCTGATTTTTTAAGCCAATGATCCAGTTCCTTGCCATTCTTTTTCTCTCTCCCAAAAATAAAAAGTAGGAGGGAAGAAAGGGAAGGAGAGCCTTTACAACAGTAAACTGGTATTAATCACAATTACAAGCAGTAATATGAGATTACAATTTTTAATCAATCATGCAATTCCGTGTAAAGCTCACTAATGTTAGGACCACTAGAGTGGACAGCCATCTGTGCTTCTGCAAAATTAGAAATATGATGGATTATTGCTAGGGGTCATTTAAAGTTTGGGTCGTGAATACAAATCATTTAAAAATGTGTCAGCTTTTTTTAAAGTGCGTATTTGTGTGTGCATGCATGCACACACACACATACACACATACTGCATGAAATTATTGTTCAGCTCACTTAGTTGCTCATATATCAGTTAAAAAAAAAGAAAAGCATATTAATTTTGGTATGGAGGGAATACAAACCCTTTAGTGATTGATAATTCATGTGAGTTGAACAATATCCTGTCAACATTACATACCAATCAACCTTTAGGATAAGAAACAGTACTAGACACAGTGGTCCAGTTTCTGTCAATAACAATATTTTCTGCTAAAACCAGTAGACACAATGTATAGCTTGGAAAGCTTTGGTCATTGAAACATGTCTTACTAAAGGCATTTTGCCACCCTAGGCAAATTTAAATTCTCCAAACAGCCTAAACATAGCAGACTAACAGAATAATCCTTTAAGTGCTTTACTTAGAAGTAAGCTCCACTGAATTCAGTGCAACTTACCCCCGAGATGAGAGTTCTAGTCTTCATGATCAGGAGTCATACAATTTTTATTGCTGTTATTTAGTGTCTTGATAACCACTCTGAATACAGTTTTACTGTGGAAAGGCGGTACATCAGTATACTTGACTGATTGATTTTTCATGTTAATTTTTATTGTCAGACTGTTGTTTGCTCCCTTCCCTTTACAATTATGCCTATGCCCTGAGCAATGGATGAATTTGGAACTCATTTCAATCACATTACCAAGCTCAGCTGCCACTAAGTTACCTTTGAACATCTCTGAAAAAGTACAGGCTCGTGTCCATTGGATTTTGTGTTCTGGGGTGCTTTTCCATGACTTTTTTGTGTCTGTGGTTGGGCTAGCCCTGCAAGAAATAAGGTAACTTATTTTGAATTTTAAGGACTGCTGTTCTCCTGGCTTGAACCAAACATGTGAAATTCAAAGACATCATCAACATCAACATCATCTTTGTATACTGCCCTTCGTCTGAAGATCACAGGGCAGTTCACAACACAAAACACAAAATACATAATAATATTAAAAACAACCCAATAGTCCCCTCCCATAAACACATTTAAAAGGCCATAGAATATCTTTCGTCTTCTTCTATGGCCTTTTAAATTTGTTTATGGGAGGGGATTATTAGGTTGTTTTTATTATTATTATTGTGGACAAAAGATATAAAATTCACCTCTAATTATGAATTAAAAGAAAATATATATAAGATGCAATACCGATGGTATTTAACACCAGTGAGATTGTCCAAGATGTACAAGGGGAGCAACAACATTTGTTGGAGATGCAACAAAGAGCTGGGTTCATTTATGCATGTCTGGTGGAACTGCAAAGAAATAAAAAAAATGGGGGGGGATATATAATGAAATTAAGAAAATAGTTAAATACTCCTTCAAAAAAAACCCGAAATATTCTTACTAGGAATCCTGGGTGATGAAATAAAAGAAAAGGACAAATGTGTAATAATGTATGCCACAACAACAGCGAGACTTCTGATCGCAAAAAAATTGGAAGAGTACAACAATACCAAATATGGAAGATTGGCAAATAAAATTAATAGGATATCAGAATAGGGCCAGGAAAATAGGAGAAGTCAAAGGAGCAACAGAACAGGCAATAGAAAGAGATTGGGAACCTTTCAAAAACTATATAAGAAATAAAGTGGAAAGAGCCAACCTTCTAATAGCTGTATAAGTGGGCCCAAAAAATAAAGTTAAATAAGGAGTAAAAATCAAATCAGGTATACAAACGATATAGTTATACAAACTGCAATATTGATCAGCCAAAGACCTGGTTATAGAGAAATGTTTTTGCTTGCCACTTAAAGATATACAATGAAGGTACCAGTGAGCCTTTCAGGGGAGAGAAATCCCTTTCCTCCCCTTTAGGAAGGAGGGGGAGTTGCAATCATCACGAGCCCAGCACGTGCGCAGGGGATAGTGGCATCCCCTGCGCCCACTGGCTGAGCCCTGGGCACGGTGCCCAGCCTGCTGACCAACTGGCTCAGCTGTTGGGTGTGGCCGGCTCTATTTAAGCCGGTGCGCGTCCAGGGCTCAGCCTACTCCTTCCTGCTCCCCTCAGCGCGATTTCCCACCCTCCCACCCTCTAGGCAGCGCCCCCTAGCACCCCGTTAGGCAGGTTCGCTATGACCTTGCTATGGACCTCGGTTGGTCGCCGTTAAGGGGCCTGGTAGGAATTTTCCCACTTGGCAAATTGGCTTCCGCTTGGTGGTTTTCGCCTACCTCGTAGCAACTCGTCACAACTTTGGTTTGGCGGTTAGGCATTGGATTATCCCAGTTAGGATCTCGGTGGGGGGGCGGAGGTTCAGCCACCACCTCCCCCCAAGGCTCTGAAGGGTACGTCAGTAAATGAGTCGGGGGGGGGCGTGTCCCTGTCCGAAGCCACGGTGGGTGAGGGCCAAAGGCACGCCCCAATCCGGTGATCACTGGGTGAGGCCCTAGCTGATGTGCAGCAGCAGGGTCCCTCACCTATCGGTGGTTAACCCTTCCCGGACTGCCAGCACGACGTGCTGGAGTCGGATATTTGTTAGTTAGTTCCAATGCCTAAGCCAATACCGCTCAAATTCCATAACCAATAAAGTTGTGGCCTTTTATGCCCATTAACCTTATTTCCGGTGTCCTGTGTCGTCATTTCACCTCGGGAGGGATCGGGTATTGATATGCAATTCCACAAGCGGTGAGCCACCACAGAAAAGGCCTATCCTCATGTTGCCACACTCTGGGCCTCTCATGGAGGGGGCACACAAAGAAGGGCCTCAGATGGTGATCACAGTGTCTGGGTTGGTTCATATGGAGAGGCGCGGACCTTGAGGTATTGAGCCATTTAAGGCTTTATAACTCAAAACCAGCACTTTTAATCGGGCCCAATAGTCCAGTAGTGTGATATAAAATATTTAGTTTGAACAGCTATCTTCAAATACAAAAGCCAGGTCCCAAAGAACCCCGTATGTAAACCATATGTTTAACCAAAAAAAAAATCGCACAATACAAATAAAGTGCAGACTATGCCATTGGGTGCAGATCCCAGCATCCTGAGAATCTTGCATTTAAGAAAAAGAAAATATTTAGCCTTTTGACATGCAAAGTTAAAGTTGGGAGTAAGCCCCCTTCAGCTCACTTGGACCTACTTTGAGTAAACATGCATGAAATTGTACTGCCACTTAATCACACTTTAGTCCCATTAATTTCCATGAGACGTGAGGTAATCATTACTCATGTTCATGGCGAAAGTATGAGTAACAAACAGCACAAACCTAACCAGGTCTGATGGAAGTTAATCCTATTGAATACAGTGAGGCTTACTCCCAGGGGAGTGGGATTGGATCACCCTTACTCTGGCCTCAACCCTTATACCTGAAAGTGGTTTGTTAAGGCCTGCTGAAAGCTCAGATATCACAGACTTGGTTGAATATTATTCCCTCTCTTTGGAGAAGAGATTTCAGTACCATGGATAGCTCCTTGAAACTCCTGAAGACCCAGCAGTCATAATAAAAAATGCTGAGGTTTTAAAGAACAGATTGTGTGGTGCTTAGGTTAAAAAGGGGGGGGGGGGGTGTTATCCTCAATATTAAGGCTGTGTTAGGATATTGTATGAGTGGAAATGTTTTGGTTTTCTAAATTAAAATGCCGTATAAAAGATGGTTTGAACATTTATGTTGTGATTGCTGACTTGCGATTTATGAAAAGTCTGAAATGTATTGTTTTGTCACATCCAGGAAGTTGTAGTCCAACATATTTTTTTTTTGGGGGGGTGTCAGAAGACTAATATGTTACATTATCCTAATATTGTTCTCTCTTGGCCACACCTGGAAAAAACTTGCCACTTTCCTTTCCTTTCTGCTACTGTTGTTATCTACCCTGTTTACCCCTATTTGGAATTAGCAACATCTGTAGACACTAAACTCCTTTGGGTTCATTATTTGCTTTTTAAAAATGATCCTTGAAATTCCTCAAATGATAAGCTGTTAGGAAAACAAGGACTCTCTGTAGGTTCATTGTTTTTGCTCGGTGCTTACATGTCAGCCCCCTTGGGAGAGGGAGACAATAATCTATAGATCACCTTGAACAAGTTAAGCTTTAACTTTCTTCTCTCCTTGGCTTATATTGATCACAGTTCAGGATGTTCTTTTATCTAAAATGCTAACGGCTTCTGTTCGCATCACAGAGGACCAGAGCCAATATCCTTCAATAAAGGATGACCTCTTGGTAACTAAGGCTGAAATCCTATATGCACTTACCTGGGAGTAAGCCACATTGAACACAACCTGATTTGCTTCTGAGCAGGCATAGAAGTCCTATGAACTTACAGATTCGCCCATCCCTAAGTTCAGCACCATACAATAAATAGCCCTGTTTTGTTGTGAGAGCAAGGAAAAGGTATGAGGGGACAACGGGAGGAAACAGAGAATGCCCCAATAAATCTTTACTTTTTGCCTGCCATTAGAACGAAAGGCATGTTTTATTCACCACTGGTGTCATCTTTCAGTGTAATGGACACCCAAAAATGCAAATTTGTATTGATTTAAACAGAGGTCGGTAAATGTGACAAGCAATCTGGGAAAACTTCGCCGTCCGAAGTAAGGAAAGTAATTAGAAAGATGACTATAACCTTTCTTTAATGAATAGCAATAATAAATGACTTCCTTGGTGTCCTCGTGACCCTGTCAAGTTGGCAAGGTGGTCTTTCCTCCGTCAATGCTGTGTTGTGAACCTCTTTGTAATCACTGCTTCACAGCTGTAGGAAACAAACTCCCTTCATTAATTGATCGGCTGCTGTTTGCATATGCAGTTAGCAAGGAGCTGCCGGGTTCATCTCCCTCTGATCTCAAGGGTGCTCCAGAACAAAAATGAGCAGTATTTATCATCTTTAGGCCTTGAGGGCTGTTCTTATATCTTCTTGCTTTTGTTGCTTGACTTGTTCACTTCTCAGTGTCACGACGGGCAGGTCCTCCAGCGAACGAAAGCATATCTAGCAGTCCATTTACTGGCAGGGATAGTACAATGAAAAATGTTTCCAAGGGGAGAAAGGAATAGCATCCCCAGTGTTGCGGAGTTTCATTTAAAAAACCTGCAGAGCTCTATCATTTCATAAATGATAGATAGAATTATGCCCACCTACATACACAACCCCTGAGGTTTCGTAATTGCATTGGGAAATATCTTCAGAGTCAAACTGAAACATTCATTTCCTAAACAGAATTATACACACAGAATGGAGTTCCAGTCCAGAGGATTTGAAACTGCTCTTGAATCGAAGAAGCCTTCCAACTCTCAGAAACTCTTCTGGGTCTCTCACCAACAATTCTGCCTCAGAACCGTTTGGCTTGGCAACAGATTGTTGGGAGCAGTGATACAAGTCCTCCAGTTTTTCTCCGCCACGGAGCTAAAATTCCCAGCACCTTTAACCAACTACAGTTCCCATAACTCTTCAGGTGAATCTGTGACTGTTAAAATTGTACGAGTGCTTTAAATGCATGGAGTGGATGTGTCCTAGGTCCGTTGTCTTCCCCGCACCTTGACATCATTGGCCTTAAGTTAGCTATGTCCAAAGGGAAAGGGTTGTGCTGTGGTCTAAACCACTGAACCTCTTGGGCTTGCCGATCAGAAGATCGGCAGTTCAAGTGTGTGTGAAAGGATGAGCTCTTGTTGCTTTGTTCCAGCTCCTGCCAACCTAGCAGTTCGAAAGCATACCAGCACGAGTAGATAAATAGGTACCGCTGCGGCAGGAAGGTAAACAGTGTTTTCGTGTGCTCTGGCACTCGTCACAGTGTCCCACTGCACCAGAAGCGGTTTAGTCATACTGGCCACATGACCTGCAAAGCTGTTTGTGGACAAACACCAGCTCCATCAGCCTGAAGTAAGATGAACACCACACCCCATAGTCAAGTTTGGGTGGACTTGACCATCCAGGGGTCCTTTACCTTTACCTTTAGTTATGTCCATTTATTTCAATTGTTCTACTCGGAATAAAATTTAGTCAGATGTAACCTCATAGCCTGAAACTGCAAAACACACAGCTAGTTCTTTTTAGACTTCTGATTTTCAAACTCCAAATCGTGACACATGACAAGACCAGATTCCTTTGGAAACAGAATGGAATTTCAAAAGTGTTTGTGATATGGAGTGAAACTAACGTGAGCTGATCACATGCAAAGCAACAAAAATTCTGCCCAGATTCTTGGGCAAGCCTAAAGTATCTTTTTGATTGTGAACCATGCATTCAAAATATGTGCGTTTTCTGGGGTGGATGAATCAAATTGCTACAAATGCCTTTTTTAAAAAAAGAGAGAGAAAGGCAACCAATTTAACTCTGTAATAATGGAGGGAGGGTTTTCATATGTGACTTTTTTGCCATCTTGCAAGCATCCAAAAGTCCACACAAGCTATAATTGTTATGTTTGATGGCCTGCCAAAATGTAATTAATTTTTTTGAATGCCTCCATGTTAACACATTAGTAGGAAAATGGATAGTAAACGAAGAGGGAATATCATTTATCATCACACAAAAGTAAATGTGCTGCAGAAATGTGTCCTGCATTCTGAGAGGAACTGCTAGGAGCCAGGCAGGCATGTCTCTACTTCTGCCAGCCTTAATCATGTGCATCTGCCAGAGTTAATCATGTGCATTGTATTAAAAAATATATATTCTGTTCCTTTTTGTGGTGGAGAGGATGTGTGGGGGTGCTGGTAAAGTATGCAAAACTTGCCCGGGGAATATGGGTGGAAACACGCAGCGGAAAGAATTGGGGGAAATTATGTGATGTTATCTCATTTTCTAGTGCATATTCTGACCATGAAAATAGCTCTGGTGACATTTCATAAATATTGCCCATTTTGAAACTGTTTCCATGTAACATCCAAATAGTTGGGCCCAATTTCCTATCCTACTTTATGGCAAAAAAAAGAAAAAGAAGAAGGAGCAATGGTTACACATTATAACAATGACAGATTCTATCATGTTAGACTTTCATGGACACAAAGTGACCTTGGTAAATGTATTTGAGTATATACCTTACATATCATAAAAAAGTAAGAGTGTCATCACGCAGCCCCCAATGGAGGATTTGTAATTACAATCCTGTATGAAGTCAGGGTGGCGCTGTATGAACGCGGGTGGTACTGTGGTCTAAACCACAGAGCCTAGGGCTTGCTGATCAGAAGGTCGGAGGTTCGAATACCCACGATGGGGTGAGCTCCCGTTGCTCGGTCCCAGCTCCTGCCCACCTAGCAGTTCGAAAGCACGTCAAAGTGCAAGTAGATAAATAGGTACCGCTCCAGCAGGAAGGTAAACAGTGTTTCCGTGCACTGCTCTGGTTCGCCAGAAGCGACTTTGTCATGCTGGCCACATGACCTGGAAGCTGTACACTGGCTGGCTCCCTTGGCCAGTAATGCGAGATGAGCTCCACAACCCCAGAGTCAGACATGACAGGACCTAATGGTCAGGGGTCCCTTTACATTTATGAAGTCAGGGTGGGGTAGGAAAGCAAAAGAGAAGGCAGGTTGCACAACGGCTGTGGCTGTGGCTTGGGAGCAAGAAGGAAGGGACACTGAGAGGAGGGGAAATGGTGACATTAAATGGTGGAAGAAGTCTGAGTAAAGCAGGGGTGGAGGGGCATAGAAAGGAAAATGGTGGATGTGAGCACAGAGGGTGGGGACAGCAAATTCCTCCTATCATCTCACCTGATTACAATCTTGTGAGGGCACCTGACATGGTACTATAGGCTTCTGCATGCAGACAGATCACCTAGTCACCTTGCCGGATCTCTCTTTTTTTGTAAATAGTTTTTATTAAATTTTGCAATTTTATTTTCATCGCAATAACATTATCTCACAAATAGAAAAGATACAATTCCCAGATTCCCCCCCCCTCCCCACCAACTTCTCTCAACTTCCCTCTTCTGGTTCTTTACATATTGACTTCTCCTGCTTGTTTTAGTATACCTTAATATCGCATTCTTAAAGTTGAATATTGTTCTGTTCTTGCAATTTTTATACCCTAATTGTTTTCAGCTTGCCTCTTCCACTTTATTAGTATCCAATATTATTACATCTTAATCTCTGTATTTGATTTGTTAATTGTAAGTGCTTACTCAAACCCTGCTAATGAGTCCGCTTCTTTACAGTATTTCTGTAAGTACAATCTCTATTGTCCTTATCTCTTTGTTTTCCGGTAAGCTTCGCCATTTTCGCTTAGTCCATCAAATTTCCTTGCCATTCTTCTTTGGTTGGCATCTTGTCGTCTTTCCATTTGGGGGCTAGTAATACCCTAGCTGCTGCTGTAGCGTACATAAATAATTTCTTATGCTCCTATGGCAAGTCTTGTCCTGTAGTGCCTAGCAAAAAAAGCTCCTGGTCTTTTAACAAAGGTTATCTTAAACATTCTTTTCATTTCATTATAGATCCCCTTTCTGGATCTCATGATATTTCTGTTGACCATACCACAGCTATATGCATGAGTGTATTAAGCAGGGAAGGGGATATTCTAATCGAAAAATATTTGATTACTTCAGATTGATTGTCTTTCAATTAAATTTCACTAAAAGATGGACCAACAGTAGAAATGAGTCTCCAATGAAATAAACCGCTAAAAAAAATGTGTATTCAATTAGCATAGGCTTGATTTCTCAAGAGTGCGCACATCTTTTTCTCACTTGGTAAGAAAACTCCAAAAAACCCATGAAATTCCAGAAGTGGTGTTCTTTAATTACAAAAAAAAGGGATTAGAACTAAATGAAATAAGTCCACCCAGAGCCAACGTTTGCAGCTAATTCCCAGCCATGATGGATTAATGCCCCCCACCTCCCCAGGAAGCTTCCAGTAACTGTGGCAAGACTCATACTACTATTTTCTCCAAAATAATAATGAAGGTATGTAAGATTTCAACATTTTATAGCTTATATAGCATGAAACACCATATTCTCAGATAGAATAGTAAAATACACAGATAGAATAATGTGAAATGGGTGCTGTATTATTGCTACTGTTTGTGCTACAATAATTTGAGTTCATAAACGTAAAAAAAAAAAGCATGCTGCAGATACACACAAGAAAATATTCGCTTAGGACTAACCTGCAGTTTTTTAAGCATTCTCATTATGTAACTGGAGATGAGCATTTTTAATTACCAACGCTATGAATAATCTTCAATTTACTGAACCAGAAAATCAGTCCCAGGAATATACTTGCCTTAAAAGCATTACCATGACTCACATTTTATTAACTGTGGTCAGCATGAAAGAGGTAGATGCTGGTCCAGAATTATAACTGAATGGCAGCAGCAGTGTTTCAGAGAGATGTTTTTCCCCAACCTGAAATGGCAATGTCAGGAACTGAACCTGGAACCTTGTACATGCAGGTCATGTACTCCAAGTTTGAGCTATACTGGCTCTCAAAGAGATGGTGTGATGGCACATGATGAAATCATTCTGCTAGTACTGAACAGGTTGAGACCCAGTCATTGTGCCATGGACCGGCTGGGTGCAGAGGAGTGGTGGAAGCTATCAGCTGGGGAACACCTAGCAGAAGAAGGCTCAGAGCCAGGGGAGTGGTGGTGGGGCGATGATGAGTGCTCAGAGGCAGAAGAGAGGACAGAATGGGAGGAGGAAGTATTGGAAGCCGAAGAAGCAACAGGGTTTTGTGAGCAGGAAGAGGCTGTAGCAGAGGACAGTCTAGACCAGTGGTGGCCAAACTTGGCCCTCCAGCTGTTTTTAGACCACAACTCCCATCATCCCTAGCTAAAAGGACCAGTGGTCAGGGATGATGGGAATTGTAGTCTCAAAACAGCTGGAGGGCCACGTTTGGCCACCACTGGCCTAGACTCAGATGCAGAAGAGGAGGGGGGCAGGGGACAGAGATGAAGAGGCAGGCTGCTGAAGAAGAAGAAGAAGAAGAAGAAGAAGAAGAAGAAGAAGAAGAAGAAGAAGAAGAGGAGGAGGAGTTTGGATTTGATATCCCGCTTTATCACTACCCTGAGGAGTCTCAGAGTGGCTAACATTATCTTTCCTTTCCTCCCCCACAACAAACACTCTGTGAGGTGAGTGGGGCTGAGAGACTTCAGAGAAGTGTGACTAGCCCAAGGTCACCCAGCAGCTGCATGTGGAGGAGCGGAGACGCGAACCCGGTTCACCAGATTATGAGTCTACCGCTCTTAACCACTACACCACACTGGCTCTCCCCCTCCTGCTCAACTAGTCCCCCCCCCCCAGACTCCCAGAACATGCGGACGTTGGAGCAATGAGAGGCGAGACCATGAAGCCTTATGCTGCTGGGGAAGGAACCTTAGAAAAACGGTGGGAAGATAGGGACCTTGCAACTGCCTCATTGGGGCAAGACCTACCAGGAAGGGTTGTGATGACCACTAGGCCTGAGCTGTTTTTTTTCTTTGAATAAAAAGTAAACATCGCTGACATTGGGTGCTTTATTGTTTTATTGCTAACCTACGTCTGACTCCTGCTCCTGACATAGTGTCTGAATGGGAAACATTGGTCTTTCTGCATAGTTCTGCTCCCTCCTGCAATACATGGTCTGTTTGAACACAACACAAACACATTGCTAAAGCTAAGCAGGTTGAGATCTATTCATAGGAGACTTCCTAGGAACACCATGTACACTGCCTTGAGTTCCGTGACGCAAGGAAGGCAGAATATAAACGGACTAAATTGAATAGCATCGATGCGTTCTGATCATGACACCATACATGCCAAACTGCCTCTGTTTCACGTGGTGTCCACACGTTCAGTTCTGATTGAGATACTTGTTTTAAAAACGTCGGTGACCTGTCAATATTGTTGGCTAATCTTTGCGAGGCTGTTAAAGAGAAGCTTGTTTACTGCAACAGTTTCTTCTTTCGGTAGGTCTCTGCAAGCTGGCCCAGTGGCACTTGAATCAATTTGAGCCGTGGAATTGATTATCAGCTGAAAAAGAAAGTGAGGCCAGACACGCTCAATTAGTCAGTGATTCAGTGCAGGTGGCTCTCCTCACTCAGGTTAAGCAAGCAGCCTCCCACAGTGAGCACAAGGGCAGCCACCTCACCAGATGGCTACTGAAGAGAACTCTCCTCACACCTCAAGGTAGACAAATTGTCTTCGCTCTCAGCTAAAAATAAGCCACCGGTTACCAGCAGTCACACAAGCAAGCAGGAGGAGATAAGAGCGGCATGCGTTAAATAATTAAAATAAGGGATGTTTATTCATGCCCCTTTTATTGTGCAGGGCTGCAAAATTTGGCTGAAGGTGACAGATGTCCCTTATTTTTAAAGAATGCCCCCTTTTCCAGAATATGACAGCTTCATAGATCATTATGGATGTCCTGAGCTTCAGAACATTGCAGCTCCCTCGCAGTTTATATTTTTAAAACCCCTGACCCTTTAGATTTTTTTGACTTGGCAACTCGAGACAGAGCCCTAAAGCAAGCATTGACTTTGATGAATTAACTATCCATTGTCCATGCATGAATAAATCAACTTTCCTTCGACCCAGCTGGTCCCTCATGCAACTTTATAATTTGGTCCATATCTACAGTTTCAGATTGGTTTTTCCTTCCCAGCCCTTAGCAACTCTTTTTTAGTGAGCTTGCAGCTATAATTCAAAATCCCATGGTTTCCAGCAAAGCAACCACAGAAACCGCAAGTGAACATGGTCTCAACGTGTCAGATCTGAACACCAGCTTATTTTGAGGCTGGTGTTTAGATCCATTTAGCTTGTGCATATGAACCAGTTTGATAACCCCCTATTACTAGATAACGTTTTCAAAAGAGTGAAATGACTTAATATGACCTAGTTCACCTTGGCCTGCATTGAAACAAAAAGGGCTGATCAGCATTATGATCAAATTAAATCCAATTAACATGGCTCACAGGGGCGTAGCAAGGGGGTGTAGGGGGTGGTCCGCCCCATGTTCCATAATGGAGGGGGTGACAAATTATCAAGGAACAATTACTGCCCTACTAGGGCGATTTATAAAAAACTTTTTTTAAAAAAAGAAATCCCTGTTCCAAAGGTCTTATCTTACTATACTAGGGATTATATAGCTATATATGAAATGTCATGCATATCGGTTAATATCTTGAGCCTCCTCCACCAAAATACCTGTTTACTTGGTTGTTTTCCTATGTCGTGAAGGCTGAAATTTCAGTTCAGTGGAGCACTTACTGTTCCCAGCCCTAACCCCATGGAAAGCCATCTAATTAGACTTTAATTTGATTTTGAGATGTTTTTAGGAGGTAATTTAATTATTGTTTGATTTTATATCAATGTTATGTATCTGATGTTAGCCACCCTGAATCCGACTTCAGCCAGGGAAGGCAGGATATAAATAAAAGTTTATTATTATTATTACTTGTTATTATTCCTTTGTAAGAAAATAAGAATTAACGTAACACCATTTTTGCAGGGGGGGGGGAATCAATGTGGCGGGTGACAAGAAATTTTCTGCACTGGGTACCACCTGACCTTGCTACGCCTCTGTGGTGGGGTGACAAATATTTTATTTTTTTGCCCCTGGGTACCAATTTAGCTTGCTACGCCCCTGCTCACAGTGAGCCCATGTTTAGACTAGGCCAGTGGTTTTCCATTGGCACACCTGCTGCAGCATCCTGGGACATCTTAAATGATGGTCAGGTGTGCCTCAGGCAACACTGGCTTCCGTCCCTCCTTCGTTCCCTTCCTTCTCTGATGGTCTTGACCAATCAATGTGTCTGAAGTGTCCAAGCATTCTAAACATCCAATGGCGGCCGAGAGTAGTGGTAATTGCTGACCAATGGGAATGCAAGCTCCTGTCTTGCTGCAGCAATGCAGAAAAGACAGAAACACTCCTGGTTTGTGTCATTGCCAAAAGTTTCCTTCGCCTCACTTTATGCTTGCTAGCCCTGGTCAGGGAAAGGAGTAGAAAGTGAAACTGCTTCGCTCTTCTCTGTTAGCTCTGTTAGTACTTTAAAGTAGAAAGTTGGCAGGAGGAAGAGGGGATGTGGTCAGTGGACTACTAGGGAGACTAGGCTAGTCCCCTAAATGTTCCCATGGTGCCTCTTTCCCAAAGCCCTGGAAGCCTATGCCTGGCTAAGGGAGGAAGGCACAATTCTCCTACAGGTCCGAAAGCCTTCCCGCCACCTTCCCAAAAGCCCAGCCAGCTTACAAAAACAATATTTAGCATTTAGTATCTGAAGAAGTGTGCATGCACACGGAAGCTCATACCAAGAACAAACTTAGTTGGTCTCTAAGGTGCTACTGGAAGGAATTTTATTTATAATATTTAGCAGGGCAATGAATGACTCATGTTTTAAAAAGAGCCTTTCCAAAGTTCTACTGCTTGAATTTAAAAAATTCTTTAAAAAAGGTAAATTAAAGGGACGACTCTGGGGTTGTGGCGCTCATCTTGCTTTATTGGCCGAGGGAGCTTTCAGGTCATGTGGCCAACATGACTAAGCCGCTTCTGGCGAACCAGAGCAGCGCATGGAAATGCTGATTACCTTCCCGCCAGAGCGGTATCTCTTTATCTACTTGCACTTGGACATGCTTTCAAACTGCTAGGTTGGCAGGAGCACGGACCGAGCAATGGGAGCTCACCCCGTCGCGGGGATTCAAACTGCCGACCTTCTGATCAGCAAGCCCTAGGCTCTGTGGTTTTACCCACAGTGCCACCCGCATCCAAGGCTTTAGAAAAAAAATGATGTGCTGTGGACTCAAGAAGGTTGAAAAACCTCAGGAGCAGACTGATATAGCCCACCTGTCTAAACAGCACTGGATTTCAGCACACACAGCCTGCACAATGTCTAAAGGAAGTTCAGTGCAAAGTTTGTCCTTTTTACATTGTCCTTCCTCCAGGGAATAGAACTTCTGTTCACATTTAGTCCAATAGGCAGCTCCAAAAGTGGGAGCCAAGAAACACCCTTTCTCTGAAGATTGAAGCTGTTTGATACTTAAACAAAGCATGTTTTGTTTTGTTTTTAATTTTTATTGGAATTTTATTTACAACATAACAAAAAACCCCACCCCCAATAAATGTGAACATAACACACAGTGAACATAACATACAACAACACAAACAACCAAATAAAATACTTCCTTTATCCTGTATCTGGCCTCCTTATTTACTTCTTATAAACTGTTTTGTTTATGAATACTGGTAATTATTAAGATTTTTCTAATTATAATTTAAATAGCCACAAAGTCTCCTGCAGACATTAATCAAAACAAGTCCAGGTATGTAGTTTAGGGCACTGTTTTGTGAAGTATTTATGAAAAATACAGAAGCTTTTCTATTAGGGATAACGGACACAGGTATAGCAAGAGAAGATCAGAAAAATATTCCTCTATGCCACAGGAGTGGCAAAGATCCTAATTGCTAAAAACTGGAAAAAAGAAACTGTGCCAACAAAAATGGAATGGCAAGATAAACCGTTGCAGTATATTGAACTGGCTAGATTAACAGAGGCAATTAGAGATCACACTAGACAAGAGTTTCAAAAAGCATTGGGAAAATGCAGAGAATACTTCTTAAACAAAGCATGCTGAAATGACTTTGCAACTGTTTGTTCAGCACATTGGAAAAGACAACATTGGCACCAGCTTCCCACGATTCCCTCTGGGTCAATCTGTTACGATGGAAAGTAGAAGACACTTAAATGATTTCATAAACTTGAAACTATTTCACAAACCTGCTTCATGTTTGCATTTTATATACATGGAATTAAATGTTGACAGTTCAGGGCTCGCTCTATGGTTGAGGGGGAAAGTGGTCTCTTGTGGACCCCATCTTATATAAATGGCGCTAAGAAGATTTAACTGTTGATAGCGGCATAAACAGTGGTATAATCTGCCACAGGTAGTTGTGAGCAGCTCACCGTTTTAACAATGTATGGCAGCCATTGGCAAACTCGGCCCTCCAGATGTTTTGGGACTACAATTCCCATCATCCCTGACCACTGGTCCTGTTAGCTAGGGATGATGGGAGTTGTAGTCCCAAAACATCCAGAGGGCCGAGTTTCCCTATGCCTGATGTATGGTTTCCCCTCATGTTGTGTTGCTCCCGTTCCTAATTGGTGTTAACCATGGTAATTGTGGCCCCATAGAAAGCCAGGTGTTGATACCAGCCCTGATTGTGGTTTGTTTGTTTCCATTTCTAGTACACAACGTGGCCACAATTCAATCAGCTAAGGAGATACTGATCTCCCATCGTTTGCAACTGACTCCTACTTTATTCAGAAACAGCAAAGATGGAAATCCACGGTGTTTCCATCCTTGAGCTGTTTGCCTTATTTCAGGTGAGTGTGTGGGGAAATGGTGTTACTGAAGAAAGGGACCAAGGAAAGAACGCTTCATATTGCCTGTGAAAAGCGAGCATCACATTCATAGCTCTGGCAAGTTCATCACACCACTTAGCACATTTATACAGTTTACGGAACTGCTGAGCTGAAACCGCTAAGCTATTCTCAGTCTGTGTTCCCAAAAGTAAATGCATGTGCCTCATTTGGTTAAGCTGGCAGCATTTTTCTTGTTTTCAAAATGCTATTTCCGGGGCATACTCCCTACACGATCTAATCCACCACTCAGATAGATTTGCCATAGAAATACATTTACTAAGAATAATTCAATAGTGATACACACCAGAAGCAGCTTACAGTGGTACCTCGGGTTAAGAACTTAATTCGTTCTGGAGGTCTGTTCTTAACCTGAAACTGTTCTTAACCTGAGGTACCACTTTAGCTAACGGGGCCTCCTGCTGTCGCTGCCCCGCCGCCACGCAATTTCTGTTCTCACCCTGAAGCAAAGTTCTTAACCCGAGGTACTATTTCTGGGTTAGCAGAGTCTGTAACCTGAAGCACCTGTATCCTGAAGCATCTGTAACCTGAGGTACCACTGTACTGAGTAGGGAAGAGCCTTTCTTCTAGCTTCCCGGCAGGTAGGTCACTGTTGCTTACTGGGTGGGAGGAGTGAGGTGGTCTGGAGGTCAGTTCAGAGGCACCTCCTTTTCACTGTGCCAACCTCCCTTCCACCTCCCTCCTTTCCCCCAAAAGCTACAGTGCCCCATCTGTTTTGTACATACCAGTGCCCACCAGGAATATGACTCCAGTAGAAGCATACAGAGGCAGCAATCACGTAAGTGTATTTTACAAAACTATCTTCGTGTTTAAAACCTGAGAAACCAGTGGGTATTTTCACATTGTCTCAAGGTAATGGTTCAGTGGGCAGATTTGGGATTTCAAGGAAGTGCTTTGGGTGCCCATCACAAAATGTTGGGGGTGGGGGACACCACACAATAGTCACTGTGAGGCTGGAGTAAAACAAATCATGTCTGCCACGTCTAAAGGAACAGCCAATGAGACAGGGCCACAAACATATGCTTCCATCAGTGTAAAGCACCTAAATCAGCCAGCACTGTGCTTGCTCACTGAGAGGAGAAGAAGAAGAAGAAGAAGAAGAAGAAGAAGAAGAAGAAGAAGAAGAAGAAGAAGAAGAAGAAGAAGAGTTTGGACTTCATATCCCGCCTTTCACTCCCCTTAAGGAGTCTCAAAACAGCTAACAATCTCCTTTCCCTTCCTCCCCCACAACAAACACTGTGAGGTGAGTGAGGCTGAGAGACTTCAGAAAAGTGTGACTAGCCCAAGGTCACCCAGCAGCTGCATGTGGAGGAGTGGGGAAGCGAACCCGGTTCACCAGATTACGAATCCACCGCTCTTAACCACTACACCACGCTGGCTCTTTGCAACTTTGCAACCCTCCTCAGTTCAGAATGGGATGGGTGTTAAATCCTGGCATCCAATAAAATGTGGGCCATTGCAAACAAGGACTGAGCATGTCTATTGTGCACTGTAGGGTTTTGAGGGGACATTTAATCACACCTTTTGCTGCTGCCATTGGGAACTCCTGATCTAGCGAACAGTTTGGGTTGATTCACAATCATGCAGATGTTTCATTTAAACTGGACACAGTTTATGTGAACTGGCCCTGGGGGGGGGGATCCCTCTTTCATTTACTTCTTTTTTTTCTTCCTTGTGACCAGGTATTTAAGTGGCTTCTCCTTGTTCCGCAACATACCAGCATGTCAGATAAAGAGTCTTTCTGGGTACATTGCCATTCTCAAGTTTCAACCATTGAAGCAACTTATGATCATTGGGCCCATAATTCATTATGCACATTTTCCTCACAATCCAGTAAGTTCCAATAATGGCTGAGCACTCCCCTGTGAGTGTGTGGTCCTTCCCATTCCCTTCAAAGGAGAGGCCATGATAGCAGATCCATGCAAAGAGCTGCCTCCTCCACTGATATGAATGGGGAATAAAGGTAAAGGACCCCTGGACGGTTAAGTCCAGTCAAAGGCGACTATGGGGTTGCGGCGCTCATCTTGCTTTCAGGCAGAGGGAGCTGGTGTTTGTCCACAGACAGCTTTCTGGGTCATGTGGCCAGCATGACTAAGCTGCTTCTGGCACAACGGAACACCGTGGCGGAAATCAGAGCACACGGAAACACCGTTTACCTTCCCGCCACAGTGGTACCTATTTATCTACTTGCACTGGTGTGCTTTTTAACTGCTAGGTAGACAGGAGCTGGGACAAAGCAACAGGAGCTCACCCCATTGTGCGGATTCAAACTGCCAAACCTCTGATCTGCAAGTCCAGGAGATTCAGTGGTTTAGACCACAGTGCCACTCGCATTCCATGAATAGGGAATATGCACATGCAGGGGGTCTCTGGAGGAACATTGCAGCGAACACAGGGCACTGGAGTAGGGACAGATCCCTTTACTCTTGCTAAAACAAGCGATGATGAAAAGAATTAGTTCATCTTCATAGGTCAATGGGATCTTTAACCATTTAAACAAATCCTCTGGATTAAATGTATTACATGCTAATCCTAGGAATGCCGAGAGATACCGACAAGCACCAGGTCAGCCAATGAACTCCATTACTGAATGGGGATTTCAACGAGTTTTGTCTGGTCCTAGTTCAATACCTTGCCCACAATACTACACTGGGTTTTTTACCCGAAGAAGCAAATCCCTTTTTACTAGTGACGTTGATGCGTTTCGAATTCCCTAGTTCAGAGTTAGCAATGGCTAACTTGTAATGCATTATTAATAGGGATGGGGGATACATCCAATTCAGTTCACTTTTATAGGCTGAGCCTGTTTAATTCACACTTTTCAAAACAAAGTGCAAATTAAAGCACAGCCATTCTTCAAAATCCACACTTCTCTGAATTTTGCAATGCAATTCTCCAGACTTGTCAGGTGTACAAGAACGCATGTAGCAGGTTAAAGTGTGCATAAAAAAATACATATACAGTTGAGGGTAGAATACAAAATGCATTACACAAGGGGAAATGCTCCACAAAAATGTTCACATTAAAAGAAATTCACACTGTGGAGAATTGAACTGAAGAATGAAAAACTGAGAAACTGAAATGGACAGAATTGCCAACCCCTAATTATGAATAGAGTATCATTTCCCCAGGAAATTCTTTTTCCAGAATGTAAAATGTGTATTTTCCTGCAAAGCAGACGGTTTTGTAGGCTGTGTGCTGAATGCGCTGTGACATTTTTGCGAGCTTTTTAGGAGTGGTGGAAAGGTAAAAGGGGAATGGGATGACGAAAGATATGTGGAACAAGTTTTGATATTTTGGGGGCATTTTCAAAAGTGAAAAATATACTCATTTTTTTCATGATATAATAATAAATTATATCAGTGACATAATAGAGACAATGAATTCTCCTTTCTAAATCCCCCCTCCTATCCAAAACAGTTTTCTGCTGTTTTTTCCTCCCAGCTGGAACAGTCTTCCCCTATATGTCTGGAGCCATTTCATCCCACAATGAGAAACGTCCTTCCTTTTTTTTCTTTTCTAGAAAACAAACATATCTTTATTTATCGTATTTAGAATTTAACAATTACGTTGAGTCCATCAAGTTCCAAATCCAAATTCAAAACAAAACAAAACATTCTCTCCACTAAGTCTACTAATATTTCATAATTTGGACAGTACTTCTCCATGTATTCTTTTAGTCCTTCCCATTCTTTAATTAAATCTTTGTTTGAACGGCTTCTGATATTGGCTGTTATTTTTGCCTTTTCAACAAACTCTGGTAATTTACCCCTCCATTCAGTGAGAGAGAGAGAGAGAGAGAGAGAGAGAGAGAGAGAGAGAGAGACGTCCTTCCTTTCAGATGCATTCTGGGACAAGACAGACTGGGATGAGTCTCACGCTTTACCAGCTGAGCTATGTTGGTAATAGTTCATCTGTGCACTGAAAGAACCAAGGCTTTGGTTTTACCCAATGTGAAGCTAGACCAGGTGCCATTTGTGAGAATATATCAGTAAATAGATAAGAAGGCAAGCCGAACAGTTTCTTCACTTCTGTCTTTGTGAATCTAAGAAGGGATATGGCACATTTATTTCTTGGCATGCTACAGGTAAGCCTTTCTTTCTCTGGCCCCAGAAGTTGTGTCTCTAGTGCAAACAGCTACAATGCTGTTACACAGGAATTCGCTCAGTTTTCTCAAAGTAATAAAGGCCTCTGAGGTGAAGATCATTAGTTAGACTATTCAACCTCACATTGGCTAAAACATCAATGAACAGGCTAGTCACATTCCGGTTGACATTCCGAAACCTGTGCAAGATATTTCATGTAACCTGATTTAAAGTATACTTGATTGAAGCCAAATTGGTTTTCTGCTCAGATTGATTATCTAACGTGATTGCGAACATATATATATATATATATATATATATATATATATATATATACACACACACACACGCAATCACACACACATGCACACAGTCCAGGAAAGAATGTAGATTTCTGTGGAAAATTAATCTGTTAAGGAGCGCTGCCCAGTGAAGCCTTAAATATATTCAATATATAATATAATTGTATCTGCACATGACAGCTGCGATATAACTGTCACTGCAACTGCTTGCCTTAGGAAGCTTGTAGCAAATATGTACATTAATGAATGATCTTCACTTCCAAAGATTCAATCAGGATTCAGACTTGAGAAAGCTAATTGACTCCCACAATTTTTGGAAGCGGGATGTCATTGAAATCAAGGGGTATGCATTGGCTTACATTCACTGAGGCCACTTAAAGTAGTCAGTGAATCGAACTGGGTGAGTAAAAATCACAGGCTTGTGCTTTGCAGGAAGCAGAATGCTCACATAATATGTATTGTGGATGTTTTTACCAGCAAAAACATGTAGCAATATATTATAAAGCCCCATTCACATAATGCTAGCATGCAAGTTGCCTGTGCATTGAAGAAAGATCAAATTGCAAACCAGTTTAGCTGAATTTAAAATAGCAATTTTTTTCATGCATTCCAACAGCTTGAACTTTGCACTTCTATATATTATTTGCTGTAGGCAGGGGCATGGGGGGCAAGGAGGCCATGGCTCTGGGTGCACTATTTTGAGGGGGCATGAACCAGGTATTCCCGCTTAAGGATCCCTGTCCCACTCTGCCTGCTGCCTAGGGTTTTTGGACCCCAGAGCCCCACCTGGCCTCACCACTGTGTCCCTGGCCCCCTTGCTTAATGGCCACCATCTTCTCCTCTCATGCAGGCTACTCTCAGGACAAGCCTTTGACTGGACTTCACCATCCAGGGCTCCTTTGTTGTTGTTATTTAGTCATTTAGTCATGTCCAACTCTTCATGTCCCCATGGACCAGAGCACGCCAGGGACTCTTGTCTTCCACTGCCTCCCCCAGTTTGGTCAAACTCATGTGGGTAGCTTTGAGAACACTGTCCAACCATCTCATCCTCTGTCGTCCCCTTCTCCTTGTGCCCTCCATCTTTCCCAACATCAGGGTCTTTTCTAGGGAGTCTTCTCTTCTCATGAGGTGGCCAAAGTATTGGAGCCTCAGCTTCAGGATCTATCCTTCCAGTGAGCACTCAGGGATGATTTCCTTTGGAATGGATAGGTTTTATCTTCTTGTGGTCCATGGGACTCTTAAGAGTCTCCTCCAGCACCATAATTGAAAAGCATCAATTCTACTGCGATCAGCCTTCTTTATGGTCCAGCTCTCTCTTCCATACATTGAGAGCCAGAGCCAGTGTGGTGTAGTGGTTAAGAGCGATAGACTCGTAATCTGGGGAACCGGGTTCGCGTCTCCACTCCTCCACATGCAGCTGCTGGGTGACCTTGGGCTAGTCACACTTCTTTGAAGTCTCTCAGCCCCACTCACCCCACAGAGTGTTTGTTGTGGGGGAAGAAGGGAAAGGAGAATGTTAGCCGCTTTGAGACTCCTTCGGGTAGTGAAAAGCGGGATATCAAATCCAAACTCTACATCACTACTTCTTCATGGATCACTGCCTTGTTGTGGTGAAGGGGCTTGAATAACTTAGAGAAGCTATGAGCTATGCCGTGCAGGGCCACCCAAGATGGACAGGTCATAGTGGAGAGTTTTGACTAAAAGTGATACACTCCATGGACAAAGAAGAAGAAGAAGAAGAAGAAGAAGAAGAAGAAGAAGAAGAAGAAGAAGAAGTAGTGTTTGGATTTGATATCCCACTTTATCACTACCTGAAGGAGTCTCAAAGCGGCTAACATTCTCCTTTCCCTTCCTCCCCTACAACAAAGACTCTATGAGGTGAGTGAGGCTGAGAGACTCAGAGAAGTGTGAATAGCCCAAGGTCATCCAGCAGCTGCATGTGGAGGAGCGGAGAAGCGAACCCGGTTCCCCAGATTACGAGTCTACTGCTCTTAACCACTACACCACAAAGACAACAGGGATCTTTTACCTTTACCTTTACCTATAGCCACACCTACACCTCAAAGCAAATAAGGTAGGGTGAGTCCTCCGAAGCACATTCTTTGTATTTCTGTCCCTTCCCCTCGACAAATTTAAACAGGGGGATGTTTCAAGAAAGAAGCATGCAAAAAAAGCCTTTTCTCTTGGGATCTAATTTCTCTGCAGAAACCACTCTCATCTGAGACTATCACACAAATGGGTTTAGCACAGCCTCCTGAGAGTAGACTCCCAGTCTCCCAAACCGAGGGTCTAAACAGATGGTTTGTTTCTAACTTTCTCTCAGATGATGGCATCTCTTATGCTACACAGGGTCTAGCACAGCTGCTTTGTGGGACTGAACTGCTAAAATCACCTGCACATCTACGTCATACAAGCAGCACTGTGGCTTTCTTTACCTCTTCTTGGGATATCCACTTTTGTGAGGCAGGTGAGGAAACCTTTTCAACCTGATGCCCCAGTGTTCAAAGGGTAACATTTTGCAAATTTCTGGCACAGAATCATCGAATCGTAGAGTTGGAAGGGACCATGAGGGTCACCCAGTCCGTCCCCCTGCATATGCAATGTGAGGCTCAAACCCACAACTCCGAGATTAAGAGTCTCATGGCAAAGCTATACACAGGGCTCATAGAATAATTAATTTTAATTCACAATAGGCACACATACTTGAAACTTTATGGACTGTAGATAGCTTGCGCTAATCAAGCCATTAACATGGCCTGAAAACATGCAAACATCAAGATGGTTAACATTTTCGCCAGCTAGCTCATTCCTTGCCAGTGCCTAGATCAGCAAATGCATAAATGTGTGTGGGTTTTTTTAAAATATATATATATATATAAAACCAAAGAACTGGGCAAGTTAGAAGTGACAAGGAGATGAATGCACATGGAATTATTGCCCTCAACCAAAATTTAAATCATCCTGTGAAAGTATAGGCACCAGCTGTCCCACACTGTCCGATGCCTCCATTGAGGCCCTAAAGCAGACCAGAATTTGCAACTAGAATATCACCTCAAGCATCCCTAACCAGACACTCAGTATGGAGGAAGCTCGTAAACAGGTTTTCTCTTACCATGCTCTCAAATATCCCTTGTTGCAAAGGACATTTCCCACTATAATTCTTCATTCAGAGAAAAGCAGCTTGTTCTGTTCCTGGGTGTTCCTTGGTTCTGAACCCTTCCATAAATGCAAATACACTTCATGAGAACAGTGTAGGGTCCTCAGCCCCACATGCGGTCTACATATTGGGGTGTACACCATCTCTGTTGGTATCCCAATGACAAGGTGAATCAGAGGGATCCAGGTGAGGTCCACACATTTTCAAATCAGGTTGCACCATTAACAAGGTGTCTTAAGTCAGATCAGGGACTCAATTCTGACCCAGCTGAGCATCCTGATGTATATTTTGTTCTAGTAGGCTTAGTTTGATCAGAAATAAAGTATAAACTTCCAGAGTTGATGCTAAATACATTACTTCTGGTAAATGAGCAACTATAGCCACCAAAGGCTGTGAAAATTTGTGTCCAGGCTTTTTAGACTCATCTACCCATGTACTACCAATCTACCCACAGCGGGTGGCGCTGTGGGTTAAACCACAGAGCCTAGGGCTTGCCGATCAGAAGGTCGGCAGTTCGAATCCCTGCGACAGGGTGAGCTCCCGTTGTTCGGTCCCAGCTCCTGCCCACCTAGCAGTTCAAAAGCACGTCAAAGTGCAAGTAGATAAATAGGTACCACTCTGGCGGGAAGGTAAACAGCATTTGTGTACGCCGCTTTGGTTCGCCAGAAGCAGCTTTGTCATGCTGGCCACATGACCCGGAAGCTGTATCCCAGCTCCCTCAGCCAGTAATGCGAGATGAGCGCCGCAACCCCAGAGTCGGACACGACTGGATCTAATGGTCAGGGGTCCCTTTACCTTTACCTTTACCTTTACCTTTACCCATGTACTATCTGAAACCAAAGGACAAGTTGGTTGCTAGATGTGAAATATATTGGCATTATTTTCAGTTCTCCTACCCCTCTAGAGGGGGTAGCTGCTATGCCTGAAAATTTCATCCACTTCAGTGAAAAGAAAAGGGGGGGGGAGTTCCCCGATATAATGAAAGAGGGTAACAAAATACATCAAATATGTTCCTAAATAGCAAGTATAATTAGAAAGGCAAAGTGCGGTTCTGAAATGGATTGAGTTGCTCCCCAAAGCTGTGTACACAAGTGCTTTCAGAACTCGGTTATCCATTCTGAAGCCTCTGATATGCTCACCCAGGGAATTACACAGAACTGATAGAGAATGCATGGTCTGAAGTGGAGGGATGAGTTTAATGATATTTCCTCTTCGCATAAGGGTAGCAGGCCCAGCTCTTGGCATTCAAGTGGGAGATACTAGTACTATGGCTGTGGGAATTTTAACAGTGCTCATGTGTAAGTGCTCATATATGCAGTCAGCAACTTCCTGGTGATTGCCACCAGGTCATGAACCAAGCCACCATCCTATAAACTCCTATGGGTGACTACATGAGGATTTTATATGGATGAAAAGGGACTGAGACTGTAGCAAGTCATTATCAGGATGCCACAGGTAATCACAGCAGCCAGGTACATAGCCTTTGTGTTTAGGCACCATCATGTGGGTGGAGCATGGCCGCAAGCCTGGTGTTGATGTGTTTTTGGGTGGCTACCATACATACGCAGGTGGTGCTGTGGGTTAAAACCACAGAGCCTAGGGCTTGCTGATCAGAAGGTTGGCGGTTCGAATCCCCGCGATGGGGTGAGCTCCCGTTGCTCAGTCCCAGCTCCTGCCCACCTAGCAGTTTGAAAGCACATCAAAGTGCAAGTAAATAAATAGGTACCGCTCCGGTGGGAAGGTAAACAGCATTTCCGTGTGCTGCTCTGGTTCACCAGAAGCGGCTTAGACATGCTGGCCACATGACCCGGAAGCTGTATCCCGGCTCCCTCAGCCAATAAAGCGAGAGATGAGCTCCGCAACCCCAGAGTCGTCCGCGACTGGACTTAATGGTCAGGGGTCCCTTTACCTTTACCTTACCATACATTTATGGTCACTGGCCTTTAATTTGGGCTTAGCATGTAAGAAAGAACAGTGTCCCACTTGTATTTGTGTGAAGGATGGAAGCAAAAGATGGCAAAAAATGCACCCCACCCTGAGAGCCAGATTAGGGTTGGAATCATGGAGCTTTGGAGCTTTTGCAATGCAGGAAGCTTGTTTGGATTATCTCCTCTGATGGCTGCCAAATTTAATAAGTTTCTAGGCTTCCCTTTGGGATTTCTCAGTTGATCTGGAACTTTTTCTGGCCCTAAAGCCATTGGTAATGTTTAGAACAGAGAGCTGACACAGGCGGTTGGCACGCTTGCTTCCTGACTTCATCTTTAATGGGCTCAGCTTCAGGCGGTTCCCTGTCTTCCAACAGGACAATGCCTAGAGTGCGGATGGTGGCTTATTCCCAATTAATCTGATTGGCAGTTCAGCCCCCATTTGAAGATGTACGCTGCAAATGGTGCCGGCGGCAAACAAGACAGACTTCTCTGCCAACATTGTGCCGGCACATTGCAATCCAGTGGAGTGATTCCAAATTAAGGGATGTGTACAATCCATGCTGGTGAACTCGTAGCTTTGCGAGAGCCATTTGCAAAGCTTGTGCAACAGAAGTCCTTTGCATCTGCTACTACTTGGATGGCCCGGTTGCTTCGTGATCAAAAGTCTCCTTGGTCTCTGCTACTCATAGTGACTTGGATAACCTTCAGTTGATTTTGCTTCTTAATGCTAACAACAAAGTGCTGGGAGGAGGCTGACTTATGTCTCAGTCCTTGTCCTTCTTTGCAAATAGCATGCCCTGTCAGCATGGTGATTAATGCATGTTTGGGAGACATCTACCTGCAGACTTGGAGGAGGAACTGGTGAGGAATCTGCTTAAGAAACCATCTTCGTATTATGTTGCCTTTGTCATTTACAGACCTGTCTCCAGTGTGCTATTTTGGAACAAGTCCTCAAGCAGACAACTCGAGGCATGTATGGATAAATTTGCCTATTTAGTTCCTTAAGTATGGTTTACAGATGGGGTTGGAAGCAGAACTGGTGGTGTGAGCTTATAAATTGTACTGAATCTCCCAGTGGCTTCCAGTGGTACTGATAATGGTATCTTTCTGGTACCAAATCTTCCTGCATTGCAGCGGGTTGGACTAGAGAACCCTCATGGTCCCTTCCAAATCCACAATTCTATGATTCTAAGTGAATTTGTCATATTTCTTCCAGTTCCATTATGTATTCATAATAACGGTTTCATTTGTTTGTATAGATGTCAATACAACAAAAATTGTAACCATTTCTCCCTCTATAAATCTCTACTGAATGATTTTTCTCTCTCTCATATATTGTTATTTTATAAATCATAATTATACAGTTAGAATTTTTTTTTGTTCCCAATATACATTGTGGGACACAGCTTCTTAGCTAATTAAATAGCAGATATCAACATATGAGAGACCTAAACATAGGAATGTATTGAACATTGGGTTTCTTAATTACCCAACAGCATTGTAAAGGTGTCTAAATGTGAACTGACACCTTTTATTTCCTTCCGTCATTGCTGTGAGGGCAAGGGCACCACATTTCATGCAAGCCAGTTTGAGAAAGTTTTTTTTTTTTTTTTTAGTGAAAATAAATATATAATACAATTATAAATAAATCTATAAGGTGCTGGCTTGGCACTGTGGTGGGACCCTGTTGAGAAACTCTACAGAGAGGTCCATGTTCTTCCACTGTGAATGTAGAAATGGAAATGGAAGAAATGTATCCCTGCTACAAAGGATGCTTTTTAAAAGTGAGAACTTTGTATTTTTTATTATGGCAGGATATTTCCATCCTGTGCATGCATCCATGGGCACACAGGTTGGCACACGACCCTATGTTATCAGCACATGCTCCTGGGGTAAGCACACAGCCTTTGGCATGCACACAAACCTTGAGCGCTGTGAAAAGTAACAAAAAGAGAAGAAAATCCAAAGGGTATACAGCAAACATAATACCTTTTATTCCAGGTTGCAATATACTAACTAGGCCATGAAAACTGTGGCTTATTTCACAGCTATAAAATGAGGCAAAAGAAGATGCCATGGGGAAACAGAAGCATTTTGAGTTTGAACTATGTGTGTGAGTTTCCATTCTTCTATGAAGAACAGTGGATGAATGCAAATTGACTTTCATGAAAGAGATGATTCACGCAATTTTTCAAATCTATGCAACGCAGATCAGAGGACAAGTGCTAGTGCAGATTTAAGTGCAACAAACAATCCTACATTCAAATCATTTGAGGATGAAAAGAAAGCCTGATCTGCTGAGAAATTAAAAGGTCTGCGATGGAGAAGGGAGATGAGTTTTGATGGACTTGATAGCAGTACTAAAGCTCATTCACCAACGTTGTGATACGTTGATATCTAGAATCCAGGTCTTTTCAGCCTGACTGGCAACAAAGGCATTTAGGATGGTTTGGGCTGGACAATAAGTAAAAGCAAAACTGGTCCTGCAATGTGGAACCTAAATTACAGATCCCACTAATGAGCATTAACATTTATCAGGGATAGTCCCCCCCAAATTTTCTGGACTTCATATGTGAGGCACAGAAGAGAGAATATCATCAGGACATATTGCTTGCTTTGATTGATCCATTGATTTCAGAAAATGGTGCTTCCATGTGATCTGGAACTAAGGTTCCAGACTTCATGGAAGCTTCTATGATGAATGGATAACTCTCTTCAAATATGCGTGTTGTTTTTGCAGATGCCAGGGGAGAGACTACTCAGCACAGACCAACCTCCCAATTATGTGTTCTCTTTAGCAATAAGTAGAAAAGCCAAATAGGGCTTTTGGTGAGAAGGAAGGAAGGAAGGAAGGAATACCAGGTGATAGAAATACCGTATGTCCCACTGGGTCAATGAGGCATACCCATCTGACTGGGTTGCCCCACCCACACTAGACAGCTCTCAACAAAATATTAAAAACATAATAATACTGTCTGCAATAAGTCCACATACTTGACCAGGGTCTTAAAGAAAAGGCTTAAGCTGGATGTAAATAGTGTGGGGTTGTGGAACTCTTCTAACTATGCATTCATGCATTTCGGCACTTGCTAGAATCCCGTTATTTTTTTCTGTGACCTTTCCTGGCCATTAGTACCAGATGGGTTCTTTTGAACTTGCATGCCACTGCTGTTAGTTTATTCTGAATTGTAATTTCATTTATCTATTTTGCAATATTTGTAAGCTGCTAAGCATTGGCGCTGTGGTCTAAATCACAGAGCCTAGGGCTTGTCGATCAGAAGGTCGGCGGTTCGAATCCCTGCAACGGGGTGAGCTCCCGTTGCTTGGTCCCTGCTCCTGCCAACCTAGCAGTTCAAAAGCACGTCAAAGTGCAAGTAGATAAATAGGTACTGCTCCGGCGGGAAGGTAAATGGCGTTTCCGTGCACTGCTCTGGTTCACCAGAAGCGGCTTTGTCATGCTGGCTACATGTCCCGGAAGCTGTACGCTGGCTCCTTCGGCCAATAAAGCAAGATGAGGGCTGCAACCCCAGAGTCGCCCATGACTGGACCTAATGGTCAGGGGTCCCTTTTTCTTTAAGCATTAAAAAGGTGCTGTGCAATAACAATAAAATGCAATAGATAAAAGAGCTGAAACAATTCTCCGAAGAGAAATCCTATACTACCCATGTTCTCTTTTTCCTTCACTGTTTTGTTATTGCATATGAAAGGCAGTACAGAAATTTGTAACAAATAAATAACATGCTGCAGGAGGAAGGCACTCGACTTCTTCTCAGGGGAGGAGGCGTGCAGCAAATTCGCCTCCACTTGAGAATTAGAATGTCATTTTGTATGTTGTGACGGTTCCTTATCTTCTTAATTTTTTGGATCTCATCGTATACAGGCATTAAATCATTCATCAGGCTGCATTTAAGTTGACATTGGTGTCAATCAGCATTCCCCAACCTGGTGCCCTCCCCAGATGTTTTAGACCCCCATCATCCCTAACATTTTGCTGAGGCACCAGATTGGGGAAGACCAGTCTAAATATTGGGCTGTCCACTTTGTATGTCAGCACAGAGCTACTTTGCAGTTAGCCATTTTAAAGCTATATCCATTGTTATAGGTAGGGCTTAGTACTTGCATCCTGAAATTATTTATCTTTCATCCTCAGGACTTTGCGCTGAGTCGATTGTCCAAATACAATATTTCTTCTTCATAGATTTTGAAAACCTTCAAGACCCCATACACCCAGCTAATACTAGATGACATGATTTCATTGTTCCCTCATAAATACTGTGCAGCATAGAGAAGAAAAGTTAATTGAATGGTTTAGCTCTTTCCCTTTTCTTTTTTTCTAAACTCCATTACTTATTCCATCTTGAAAATTTTCAGCTTCATCCTTCAGTGATCTCTTACTTCTGGAGTGTTCAAAACCTTTTAGAAATGTGGTTAGTATCTCTTGATACAAATATCTATTTCAATTTTCTCTCTCCATTCTAATATCCCTTTTATCTGTTTTACAATTTTTCTTCATTCTTCTTGGCTATCTATTTCATTTCTCTGCATTTTTAATACCCCTTTTTGTCTTTTTTTTTTTTTTAAACCATTTCTGTATATTCCTCTGCAGGGCTCTGCAATTCATAGCTTTCTTTCTTTCTTTCTTTCTTTCTTTCTTTCTTTCTTTCTTTCTTTCTTTCTTTCTTTCTTTCTTGAAGTGATAGATATGCAAAATGAATCTGACTATTAATTCAAGAGTATGTTTATTTCCATTAAATTGATACTTAGTTGGCATTAACGTATGCATCACACTTATCTGCTCTAGAATATTTTAAATACTTCACATTTAAATGGTTTACCGAACATCTTCCAATATTCTTCTCCATTTTCCAAGTCATCTTTGTAAGCTTGCCCTATTTAATATCAAATTATTGTGCTACTCTGCACTGTTTTCTTCTCAGGAATCTGATTAAACTTGAAATCTACATTATGATGATTTATTGGCTCAGCTTAGGGTCTTATTGCTGCTGTTTGTAGGCCCTCCTAAGTTTCTCCTAATTAGAGCCAGTTCATCCAATGCTGACAAGTAGTGGAAGCTGTTGTGCTTTCTAAGTTCTGCTTCTGTCGTTCCTCGCTGTCAACATGTGCAGAACCCTCTATGAAATTTCAGCACCTTTTCAATTATTGGCTTCCCCAATAATTGCTTGTTGCTTCTTCCAAGAAGCAGCTACTTTTGCATTTAGTGAAATTTGGTAGGAAATCTAGTCTGGATTCTCACTAACTTTGCCCACTTAATGGAAAGTTTCTTCACCAGTTTGGGCAGCCAGTGCTGGTTAGAGGCAGGATGACACCCAATGAGAAGCTCGACTAATGACCTGCAGTTAGGTTTTCCATGGCTCAAGTTGAAGTGTGCAAAAGCCTCATAAGAAATGTTGCTAAATGCGTGTGTGTGTATGTGTATTCCATTGTCATTCCTTTGATATATTGTGCTACAGTTAGTGGCGTAGCATGTATTGCCAGCCCCCGGGGCTGTGTGGAAATAGATGGAATATGCATGTACATTCAACATTATCCAGGAGATCACAGACACAGAGATAAGAAAAGAATGCCATTCTGTTGTCTAGATAAATCACTTCCTGGTTCACATGGAGAAGCCATTTTCAATGGAGCCCAGCGACAGAAATGTGCAGCTGTACTAAGGCAGCACCAGGTTTTGGAAATTTTGCAACTCTAACAATTTTGCACCCAGGGCAACTACCACTGAGCCTCCCCCCCAATACACCACTGACTAAAGTAATAACCTCAAAGTTTATCTCAAAATTTGGATTATAAGAATGCAGTTAGAATAATTTCACCAGGGTCCATGTATGCAAGGGAGTCCAGACCCTGAGCTTTCTTTTTCTTTTAAGGAAGTCTCTAAGTTATGAAGTAAAATAGGCAGGCAACAGTAGCGGTTTAGACATGCTGACCACATGACCTGGAAAGCTGTCTGTGGGCAAACACTGGCTCCCTTGGCCTGAAAAGTGAGATGAGTGCCGCACCCCATAGTTGCCTTTGACTGGACTTAACCATCCAGGGGTCCTTTACCTTTACCTTTTACCTTACAGTGTATGCATATCTACTCAGAAGTAAACTGACTCTCAAATAACAGTTTTGACAATGCTTCTCTTTACAATCTGAGAACCACGATTCTACATTTCTTTTTTAGGAACGAAGGCTAAAGTAATATAGTCCCAAATTGCTTGTTTACTTTGATGATTTCTCATTTGTTTTCAGCTGATGTTTCCTGTACATGATGAGAATTCCGAAGCCAAGTATATTCAAAACTGCATATCTTTGTGAGCCATCAGTTTTTATCTCAAAAGAGCCCTATTTGTTATAGAATCCTACTCAGAATTCAACTCCATTTATCCATTCTTATATAAGTCTCTTCTCTCTATAGCAACTTTAGAATAATCTTTCCTGTCACTCTTGACATTTAAGGATATTGCTTCAGTTTCTGCAACCACAGAAATTTTGCAATTTCCATTATAGGCCATCAGTTTATTTTCTTCTCTGTTCTTTATATAGACAGACATTTAACTAAGCTACCAGTGATGGTTAAGGCAGCATAAGGTTTGCAAGAGTTTCTGGCCGTACAAAAACTGGTTCCCTTTATCATAACTAGCACAAATGTTATAAACAAAGTTCCTTGTTCCTAAATTTATTTTGGGTGACATGCACTTTTTGAAAGTGATGTACAACCAATGTGGTTACCTTCTACACAGAATAGATATTCTACCGAGCCTCATGACATCTACTAGTAATCATACCTACCTGGATGTTTGGGTAGAGTATCATCCTTATATCTTTCTATATAATAAAAATGTAAGAATGGCTTCACCATTGGAGTATTTGTAGTGCTGCATCACAATCTTGCATTTGTATGAAGTCAGGGTACAGCAGGGAAGCTAAAGTGCAGGCAGGCTGCACAACAGCAGTGGCCTTGGAGAGAGAAGGGAAGTGGAGCTTAAAACAAGGGCAGAAGTTTGAGTAAAGTACCATGGAATATTTGAGGGATCTGCGTGCTTAATTTCTCTCACAGGAGGGAGCTGTAAGAGGGAATGAAAGAGGGAAATGGTCTGAATCCAGTAAGGAAGGGGGATACAGTGGTACCTCGACTTAAAAATTTAATCCGTTCCGAATGCACATTCGTAGGTCGAAAAATTCGTAAGTCAAAAAAGCGATTTCCCCATAGGAATGCATTGGAAACGAAAAATTCAGAAAAATTTGTAAGTCGAGTAAACTGCATCTAAAATTCGTAAGTCGAGTAAACCCCATCTAAAACCGCCAATGGATGTCCTTCGGATGTCGAAAAATTCGTAGACGTGCGGGCACTTTTTTCATTCGTAAGTCGAAAAATTCATATGTCGAGTGATTCGTAAGTCGAGGTACCACTGTAACTGAAAGGGGAAAAGCGGTAGTTTTAAACAGAGGCAGAAGTTTGAGTAAAGCAGAGGGGAAAGTGGGGATTTTAAACAATGACAGAGGTGACACTGAAGTGGCAGTTTAATACAAGGTCTGAGTACAGTGAGAATGGGGTTCAAGTATGTTAGCTTTTTGGTGTTACCTTCCTTGTTGTACTCATCTCTGCTATTTCTCCTTATTAAAACTGGTATGTTTTTGTTTTATTTTTTTGTTTTTTTAAAAAACTGCCCCTCATTGTCAACCCTTCCATGCTTCGCTCTAATATCTGTTATTGTTTAAAACTCATTTAACCTCTCAGTGTCCCTCCAGTCGAATCTTTCAAAGAATCTTGAAGAAATTCAAGATGTAATTTCTTAGGCAAACTGTGAACTCCCCATGCACAACAATGCAAGTGATACTGTAAAATTCGTTTCTGTAACGAGCGAAGAACCTTTTGTCTAAGAATCTTTCCCTACCTAACACAGAACGGTTCAGGTTTTGTTATTTTATTTAGCGTTCTTGATCACACAAAATAATTTCAAATTCCCCATCCTTCTTCCCAAAAGCAGATTCTTGAGGATGTACATATATTAATGTCCGTCCATCCCCCCCGCTATAATTCATGTAACATTCCTGTGTGTTACATAACCATTACATTATGGAGCTATGATACCAACTTGTAAATATTTAAATAATTATTTTTTTTATGCCAATAGCTCTCTATGAGCAACATTTCTAAGTGAGGACACTGAGCCAGATTCACCCATTTTGTAACTAATTAGCCTCACTTATGGTATCAAACACCTTTGGCGTTTGAACACCAAATGCAAAGGCGATTCCAGCAGCCAAATGGATTTTAATTAGAAAGTTTTGCACGTGGACTGCTTTTCAGGATGAAGTTGCTTTGATCAGAGTAAAGCCAGCCTCAACAACAATTTATAAAATATTGTATCATATCTCGCTCCCAGTTCAATACCAATAGCACTTAAAAAATGAATATTAAACTCTTGAAGGACAAAGGCTGCTATGTTGTTGTTTTAAGAATTACTTTGCAGTGGCTGTGCTTGATGACTTAAAATGGTTAGCCTTTCCAAAATGAAGTGTTGGGATTTTCAGAGAGACATCCTAATCATATGTTTATTAACCTCCGCCCTGAAACTGTCAGGGCCGGGTGCCTTCCCAGAGGTAGGGTTCAAATTAGTTTATTAATCTATTGCTAAGACTAGGACTCATTATGCTTTTCTGCTGATTCCTCATGGAAGGCAGAGGTAAATTGACTTTATCTAGAAATGCATCAATATGTTGTAAGTGGCATGTGTTGCTTACAATGAGCACTCACACTATATTGTGGGTGCCTTTTTGCAGGATCGCGTGCGGTGCTACAGTTCCCAGGGAACTTGCTAGTAGAAGGGGCCTGGCCTGCTTCTCAGTGTATTATTCAGAGGTTCACACCCAGCCTCAGCTTTAAGTTTCGTTTCCTGGGAAGTGGGGGAAGACTCATTATAAATAGGGGGAGGAGCCAACAGTAGCCAGGCAGTTTAATGTTTCTTGTTAATGTTTCTTGTTTACAGATTAACTTTTTCTTCCTGTTTAGTGGGCGCTGCTACAGTCTTTTACTGGTTACTGTTGAAGGACTGGGAAGAAATTTTCCTGCATTGGCAGGTTTTGTCTTCCCCGTAGCAATTCGTCACAACTTTGGCGGTTATGGCCTTGGGTGGAATCCTTTAGTCTTTCCTTCCCTATAATGTGTGTGTGTGTGTGTGTGTGTGTGTGTGAAGTGGTGACTCACCCCCCCCCCGGCGGCGGCAATTCCACGGTCCCCTCTTAAAGGGGTTACATAAATGGGTGTCATTGGCCATACACTGAAAGGTTGTCAGTGAACTACCCTGCATGCAGGGATATGGGCTCGGCTGTCTGCTGCACTTACATCTCGCAGAGCACCCCCATATCCCATTTACCCTGATGTGCCCCAGTTCCCCCGGCTGGGGGGCTGGGAGGGATACACGCCCAAGGCCTAAGCCAAGGTCTTCCTACATTCGGAAGTTTAATAAAGTTGTGGCCTAATTTTAATTCCATAACATTGTCAGAGTCTTTATTTCCTTTCCCAAGTTCCCTGGGGGATAGGGCTGCCGTGCCTGGTCACGCAATAAGCCGTTGCTAGTTTGTGGCGGGGGCAGTCTTTGCTTGCAGAGGGTTTCTTTCCTCTTCTTCTCACATCCAGATTCACTTACTTCAAAATAGTTAAAGCTGCATAAATCCTACCTTCAGCAAAGAATGTGGAGTGCTAGGATTGTACATTGCGTGCTGAGATTCTCAGATATTATGGGTAAAGGTAAAGGTGAAGGGACCCCTGACCATTAGGTCCAGTCACAGACAATTCTGGGGTTGCAGCGCTCATCTCACATTACTGGCGGACAGCGACTGGGTCATGTGGCCAGCATGACTAAGTCAATTCTGGTGAACCAGAGCAGTGCACGGAAACACCATTTACCTTCCTGCCCGAGCGGTACCTATTTATCTACTTGCACTTTGACGTGCTTTCTAACTGCTAGGTGGGCAGGAGCTGGGACCGAGGAACAGGAGCTCACCCTGTTGCGGGGATTCGAACAGCAGACCTTCTGATCAGCAAGCCCTAGGCTCTGTGGTTTAACCCACAGCGCCACCCGCATCCAGAGAGACTATTAGCCCTCTGTGTTTTTGCGGGGCAGTGCTTGCCTTCACCTTTTCTTCTGAAATGGCTTTCTGAGACTTCCGCATCTTATGACACCATAACATAATGTGGTAGCATTGGGGAAGTTTTCTAAGACACCCCTAGGTCACCTTTTTCTCTTGCTAACATGCTGTGGTGGGCAACACAAAACGTGGATAAAATGAAAGGGTCGAGGAGCTCAGACCAGACCAAATTTCATAAAATCATACTACAAGAGGAAAAAAACTCCAAATAATTACACAGGTTAAAATAGCTCTGAAGGTAAGAAGACAACAAACACTAACTTACCCAGCTAATTAACACAAACGCTGGGTTGATCAAAAGATTGGTACTAAAAAGCATCTCCTCCTTTTAGAGGGGAGGGGTTGTGAACGGGAGCCAGCTCCCGCATCAGCAAGGGGGCACTCTGGCCCCTTGCCTTACCTGTCCCTGCTGTCACGCCGTGCCCCCTGCAGCCAGCCAATAGGGCTGGCCCGGGGGCGGGGTTTAGCCGCACTTAAAGCAGCCGCGGCAGCACCCACAGCCATTGCTCATCTGTTCTTCTTTGGATCTCACGCCCACCCTCTCTTAGGTTAGGCTTCCCTTTTGTTGTTGTTGTTGTCCAGTCGTGTCTGACTCTTCGTGACCCCATGGACCAGAGCACGCCAGGCACGCCTATCTTTCACTGCCTCCTGCAGTTTGGCCAAACTCATGCTAGTCGCTTCGAGAACATTGTCCAACCATCTCATCCTCTGTTGTCCCCTTCTCCTTGTGCCCTCCATCTTTTCCAACATCAGGGTCTTTTCTAGGGAGTCTTCTCTTCTCATGAGGTGGCCAAAGTACTGGAGCCTCATCTTCAGGATCTGCCCTTCCAGTGAGCACTCAGGGCTGATTTCTTTAAGGATGGATAAGTTTGATCTTTTTGCAGTCCATGGGACTCTCAAGAGTCTCCTCCAGCACCATTGCTATGGACTCGGTTGGTCGCCTTGTTTTCACAGGGCACCTGGTAGGAGTTTTTGTCCATTTGGCAAAGCCTCTTGGTTTTTCTCCTACCTCGTAGCAAATCGCCACAACTCTGTTAGATTGGCGGTTAGGCATTAAGATTAGTTGGTGTATCAGAGGGCAAGGTTCGGGCTATCACCTACCTCTCCATCTTCTGGGTATTCCATTAAAGGAATACAGCGGTCGTGGATCCTGTCCGATGCCCTGCTGGTGGCTAGGGCCATGGAACGACCCCCAGTGGCTTCGGGGGTGAAGCTTTCAGTTGTACTTTGCATCAACAGGCTCCACTTTCTGGTGGTTAACCCTTGATTGACTCCATGCTCTGCGGGGGAGGAGGTCTACTATAGCTTGTTTCATCCAATGCCTAAGCCAATACCACTCACATGCTGTAACCAATAAAGTTGTGGACTTTTCCTTCCATCAACCTAAATATTGGTATCCTTGTGTCTTTATTTCCGCATATGGGTGGCGGGTCCTCGAATCACAACCTGATCTCCAAGCTTAAGTCTCTAACTCTGCTCAGTTTGCAGTCATTGTCTGTGCATTCCCTTATATTTAAGTAATGGTTTCTTCTTATCCTGGGCCCTGTACAACAAACTTACAGAAGACTTCTTTTCAAAATGCAGATTCTTTCAACTCTTGTCAGCTATCAGCAGCATTCATTGCCAAAAGCAGAAAAGAGGAAATAACCATTCTTCTGTTTCTTAAGTGAAGTTGTTATGATGTTGTGCATTTATTTCATCTACAACAATGCACAGCCTTTCCCCCACATTACACCTCCTGTCATTACCCATATGGTGATTTAAACTTATGCGGAATTTAAAATGTTTTGTATTTTTCTTAAGGAAAACACTCACTTAACTAATAGACTTTGTTTTTAGGAAGCAGATGTTTTTCCAAGAATAGTAAAGGATAATTGAATGCTTTCTTAATTTTAGCATTTTTACTAATATTATGTATTTTGCATTAGTAAATAAAGTGAGCTGTTATGTCAGAGTAACATTAAATCTGGTTGAAAACCCCGATAGCGCTTTTCATCTGCTTTTCTTTAGACTGTTGCTTGTCCTCCAAATATAGTATTTGTTTGTCTGACAGTAAGAGCTGTGGAACGGACTCCCTCAGGAGGTGGTGGACTCTCCTTCCTTGGAGGTTTTTAAGCAGATGTAGGATGGCCATCTGTCATTGATGCTTTAGTTGAGATTCCTGCATTGCAGGGGGTTGGACTAGATGACCCTCAAAGTCCCTTCCAATACAGTTTTGTGATTCTATCAGGGGCGTCGCAGGGAGGGCGGAGGGGGCGGGGGGGCCCGGGCAGCACCCCTGTTGGGGTGACACATCGGGGGGCCAGCCCCGCCCACTGGGATTTTATTTATTTATTTTTTAAAAAAATTAGGTTATTTTCGGCACTGCCGGGGGGGGAGCCGCAGGGGCAGCCAGCGAGGAGGGGTGTCACCCCCCCTCGCTGGCCGCCCCTGCGGCTCCGCCCCAGCAGCGCCAAAAATAGCCCCCCTTGCAGCGGCGCAGCTCGGCATGGAAGCAAGGGGCGGGCCAGCGAGGTGGCCCGTCCCTCTTCCTGCCCTGACTTGCGCTGCGCCAAGGGAGCCCGGGCGGCAGATTTAGGAGTCTTTGCAGCCCGCAAAGACTCCTGAATCCGCCGCCCGGCACCCCTTCTTGCAGCGGCTGCTCCCGCAGACACGAGCAGCCGCGGCAAGAAGGGTTGCTGCCGCCGGGCGGAGGCTTCTTCAGGAGTCTTTGCAGCGCGCAAAGACTCCTGAATCCGCCGCCCGGCACCCCCGGGGGTGGGGCGTTGCATGCGTCATGACGTCATGACGCACGCACGCCCCGCCCCCCAGGGGTGTCTCTTGGCTTCCCGCCCCCAGCAGCCAAGGGGCTAAGAACGCCCCTGGATTCTATAATTCTCTTTTGCGTGTCAAGGCCCCCAAACCACCCCTCAAATGAAACACACTTCACACAGAAATTTAAAACAAAATAAAAACATTTTCCAGTACCACCTTAGAGACCAACTAAGTTTGTTCTTGGTATGAGCTTTCGTGTGCATGCGCACTTCAGATTTAATTAATTTAAATTCTTCAGATTTAATTAATTTAGAAATTAAATTTAATTTTAAGGTTTTTTGGCATAAATTTGGCCACAACTTTATTAAAATACAAAATATGTGAGTGGTTGCTTAGGCATTGGTTCAGACTATCTGTCCCACTGGGGACAGAACTGACATACACCCACCTGTGGAAGTCAGTAAAGGGAAAACAATTTGGGGAGAGAATGGGAGACAGGAGTCTGACTCTTGCCTCTCCCCTAATGCTCCCAGGGGCTCTTGCGTGGGCCCTGGCCCCCGACTGGGGGATACAGACAAGCATGGTGAGCCCCTGGATTCCTTTAACGGAATCCCCCGTGCAGCAGCAGCATTGAAGGGGCAGCCACAGCCAACCAATTAATAACCAATGCCTAACTGCCAACCTTACAAGTTGTGACTAATTGCTACGTAGTAGGCGAAAACCAAATGGCACCAGCCAATCAGCCAAATGGAAAAATCCCTACCAGGCCCCTGCCCCAAAAGCAGACGACCCCATGACAGGCATAGCAAGGTCAATGCAGAAGCCCAAATTATAGGGAGGGGGGTGATCCGATGTATGCAGCAAAGAGGTATATCACGCTGCGAGCCAAGCAATATATAGCCGCTGGGCTGTCCATCAATAATTGCAACATAGAAATCTCCCCAACGACACCCAGAGCCCAATCACAGCAGTGGCCATCTATACAATCCCGCCCAGCAACAGAGGGGTGACTTGGTGGCCCCCACCGCAACACGTGCTCTCTATGAAGGAGAACCCAGGCAAATGCAACAACAGTTATAAGATTAAATGTCCACTCTCTGAGAGGAGGTGTGGAGGTTGTTGTTGTTGTTCAGTCGTTCAGTCGTGTCCGACTCTTCGTGACCCCATGGACCAGAGCACGCCAGGCACGCCTATCCTTCACTGCCTCTCGCAGTTTGGCCAAACTCATGTTAGTAGCTTCGAGAACACTGTCCAACCATCTCATCCTCTGTCGTCCCCTTCTCTTTGTGCCCTCCATCTTTCCCAACATCAGGGTCTTTTCTAGGGAGTCTTCTCTTCTCATGAGGTGGCCAAAGTACTGGAGCCTCAACTTCAGGATCTGTCCTTCCAGTGAGCACTCAGGGCTGATTTCTTTAAGAATGGATAGGTTTGATCTTTTTGCAGTCCATGGGACTCTCAAGAGTCTCCTCCAGCACCATAATTCAAAAGCATCAATTCTTCGGCGATCAGCCTTCTTGATGGTCCAGCTCTCACTTCCGTACATTACTACTGGGAAAACCATAGTTTTAACTATACAGACCTTTGTCGGCAAGGTGATGTCTTTGCTTTTTAAGATGCTGTCTAGGTTTGTCATTGCTTTTCTCCCAAGAAGCAGGTGTCTTCTAATTTCGTGACTGCTGTCACCATCTGCAGTGATCATGGAACCCAAGAAAGTGAAATCTCTCACGGCCTCCATTTCTTCCCCTTCTATTTGCCAGGAGGTGATGGTGTGGAGGTAGGTAACCCTATCAAAGAAGAAAAGACTAAGAGGGGTTAGTGGACCCTCTGGAGAATATTCAGAAGGCAAGAGAGCTGTAGAGAAGAGAGAGGAATCACGGAAAATTGTCTGCTTCTCTGTTCCACTAACAGACTCCTTCTGTTGGTGGGCAATTGTTGGTGGATAGCAACTACTGCATTCAAAATTTTTTAGTGAGAATGCCCTTTCGATAGAAAATCACTTGTAAAGGCTGCTTACAAATTGCCAGTTTCTGGGTATCAGGCTGACTGTCACAAAATAAATGAATAATATCAGTATAAACAAAATAATTAACTAGTCACATCACATTAAATCTGTATCTGCATGGAAGATGAATTGATGGCCTTTAGTTGAAGTACTTAAATGGGAAGTATAATCGAGGCCTAAAGGAATCCCGATACGCTTCTGAAGACTTGCAGAAAATCCACTTATGTTACTTTATGTCACTGAGGATCACCACACAAGATAATCCTTCAGCATGTGATCCTCTTACACTTACAATGAGATCTTACTTGCTCGGTGCCTGCAAACACATTCTTCAAATGCAGTAACATCTTTTTATTACCATTACATTTTTTTCATGTGGCAACTCAACATTCGAGCTATGGAGCGAGTTAAGTATGCTTGAGGAGTTCAGCCTTTGTCGATTCTGATACGAAGTGACCTGATCCATGCCTTTGGCACTAATATACAGATTGGAATTTATTTATCCCCGTTTCCGTGCTTTCCAAGTGCCCTACACTGCTCCCGACTAAAACAGGAAATCAAAATGCATTTTAAAGTGCATGTTTTGAAAGGGAAACAGTAGATATACATATATATATGCCTTGTAAGGTTGTGAGCTTATGAATCATGAATAAGTCTCATTGTCTTCGTTGGGGCTTAGTTTTGAGAATACAGTGGTACCTCAGGTTACATACGCTTCAGGTTACAGACTCCGCTAGCCCAGAAATAACGCTTCAGGTTAAGAACTTTGCTTCAGGATGAGAACAGAACTTTGCTTCAGGATGCGAACAGCGCAGCGGCAGTGGGAGGTCCCATTAGCTAAAGTGGTGCTTCAGGTTAAGAACAGTTTCAGGTTAAGAACGGACCTCCAGAACGAATTATGTTCTTAACCCGAGGTACCACTGTACATACATAGTGCGCATTATGTGTTCTCTGTGTGTTTTACTAGCCTCCCTCTTTCCTTCCTCGCTGCATTGTGTCCCCTTTAGACCCACACTTTCTTCTCATGGCATTTTCCTAAGACTGGACACTTATGGGGGGGGGATGAAAAGTCAGCTGGCTTGGCCCCAGCTGGAGCGTCTCCCTTCTCAGCCTTGCCGCTGCGGAGAGCCATCAGTGCATGCAATGCATGCTTGAGCACACATTACTCAGCAGAGTAATCACACAACAGATCTGTCTCGAGGCGTGGATACGATACTAAGCTACGCATTTATTATACATAAATCTGGCCAAAGATAAACATGGCCTGTCTCCTTGTTGTTCTTCTCGGAGAGAGAGAAAACAAAAGCAATACAGAGCAGAAGTTCCACTCACGGACTCCAGCACTCAGTACTGGAATGTCAACAGACATGTGCCATGTAACATATCTGCAGTGTGGGTGGAATGGAATTCCCAACAGAAGAATGGTGGGCACCGCCCCCTCCCCCTTCTCCTGAACCTTCCCAAGAACAGGACGACAGTATAGATTTAGGACAGTGGTTTGCAAGGGCATAGTTCAGAGCAGGGGTCAGCAAACATTTTCAGACAGTCCATTGTCCTGTTAGTATTTCACCCCCTCCCTTTGTGAGAATCGTGTGACTTATGGTCTGAGAGAAGGGGGAGGGAACTGAGTCTTTGATCTCTTAATTAACTTCTCTGTGCCAGACTGAATGTGACCTTCACTGTGTGTGTTAGACAGAGTTCGTTCTGTAGATAAGATGTGTGGAAGAAAACCTTAGCCACACAAGCTGTATAGTTATGTATATATATTGTAGCTTGTAGAAAAATAAAGAACTGTTTCAAGTTAAAATAGCCAGCGCTTTATTCGACCTCTGAGGAAGTGAGGGTGCTCATGACAGACAGTCTTGAGTCCAGATATTTATGATTGAGCTGTAGGTGTTCCAGTCTTATCGCCTGGCCCAGTCGGGGCACGAAGTGGGGCACAAGACCTGGATAGATCCTGGCTTAAATCAACATATGGTAGCAGAGGCGGATGGCTTCGTTCCTCCTATGGTGGCAAGCGGCTGGTTGGCGTTCCTCCTGTGTTGCAGACCGGCTGGTTTTCGTTCCTCTGCAGATGAAGGCTGCTAAGACGTGCTGCTGCTGCATTTGGTGAGACAGTTCGGCTGCTTCATTTCGGAGCTGTTTTCAAGCTACAGAATTGATTTACAATGGTATGCTGTTTAGCTGCCAGAACAGATAGCAGAGACGCTTTTCCAGATTCCTGCTAATTGCGCTGAGTTTGGGGGAGTGAAGTTAAAGGGAGTTAAGGCTTATTTTTCGTTCCTCCTATGGTGGCAAGCGGCTGGTTGGCGTTCCTCCTGTGTTGCAGACCGGCTGGTTTTCGTTCCTCTGCAGATGAAGGCTGCTAAGACGTGCTGCTGCTGCATTTGGTGAGACAGTTCGGCTGCTTCATTTCGGAGCTGTTTTCAAGCTACAGAATTGATTTACAATGGTATGCTGTTTAGCTGCCAGAACAGATAGCAGAGACGCTTTTCCAGATTCCTGCTAATTGCGCTGAGTTTGGGGGAGTGAAGTTAAAGGGAGTTAAGGCTTATTTTGTTGCATGAAAAGTGGTGTTTGCTACAGTTAAAAACGCAAGCATGTCTTCTGCACAGTTTGGCCAGATGTCTCTCTCTTTTCCTCCTCTCACGCCAGAGACTTACCCTACCTGGCAAGTTAGAATGAAAGCGCTTTTACAAAGGGAAAGGCTTTTCCATACCATTGAGGATGATCCCCCACAGCAAGATGACGATGATTGGGATGCCTGGCATGAAGCTGATCAAAGAGCCAGAGGGACTATTGTTTTGGGCGTTTGTGATACCCTGTTGGTTAGTTTAGAAGATGCTGAAACGGCAAGGGCTGTTTGGGAGAAACTTCGTAATTTGCATCTTAGGCAGGGAGCAGGGAGCAGTATTCTTTTTTTCAAGAAATTGTGTAGACTGGAGTTGCAGAAAGATGGCGATTTGCCCAGCCATCTGTCCCAATTACAACGTCTTAGACAAGACCTCATCCAAAGAGACTTGACTTTTTCTGATGCTGTTTTTTCTATGCTAATGATTAATAGCCTGGATGAGTCATATGATGCTATTGCTTCTCAGTTATCAGCATTGCCTAATGATCGTTTAACACCGGATCATGTATCTAGTGTGCTCTTAAATGAGTTTGACCGCAGACAGACTGTTAAAGAAAGCCGGGGCAAAGCTGCTGAAAATGTTTCTAAGCCTTCAGCAGGAGAAAGTGAAACTACTGCAAAGGCACTGAAGTCAGTACGTTGCTATGGCTGCGGAGAGCTAGGTCATTATCGGAGTAATTGCAAGAAAGCTTCAAAGAAGAAGGGCAACTTCAAAGGTGGTGGAGGACGACGCAGACCTCAAGGGCCAGCTGCACAAAAGGCTTTGATCTCTCGTTGTACTGATAAGGACGCATACTCTGTTTTTATTGTAGATTCTGGGGCCACGCGGCATGTATCCAACGACAGGAGTATCTTCATTAATTTGGAGACAAAAGCAGGCCGAATTCAACAGGCCGATGGGTCAGAGATAAAGTCTCCTGGCCAAGGAACGATTTCTCTGCAGAATCTTAATGCAACAGTTAAGAATGTTATGTATGCACCTCATTTGCAGGACAATTTGCTGAGTGTTTCTCAACTTACTTCTCAAGGTCTCAAGCTGGTGTTCACAAAGTCCCGATGTGACATTATTAGAGACAACAAACTCATTCTTTATGCCAAATGTGTTAATGGTTTATATGTATTGCCTTTTGTTACAGGTGCAACAGCTGGTACAGCTAAGAAAACTAAACAGGCTCACTGCAACATATCAATTGATAAGAATGAGAAGTTGCATAACCATTGTATTCATGATTATCATCGCTTGTTTGGCCATCTTCATTTTCAGGCTTTAACAAAAATGCAAGATTTGGTTGATGGTATGAAGGTTAAGAAGTGTCCTTACCACATGAAATGTATCTCTTGTGCAGAGAACAAAATCAAACAGGCTTCCAAAGGTGCAGAATCAGGAAGGGAGGTTACAAAACCTTATGAAGTAATTCATGCTGATTTGGTGGGACCTCTAGCGCCCTCTAGAGGAAATTCACGGTATTTTCTAGTTCTGATTGATTCATTTTCCAGATATGTCTGGGTTTATGTGTTGCAAAAGAAATCAGAGGCTTTTCAGAGATTTAAGCAATTCTGTGCATGGCTTAAGAATGTGCACAATGAACATGTACGCTGTTTTTTTACTGACCGTGGTGGTGAGTTTTGTTCAGAAGAATTTGAAAGTTTCCTCTCTGAACAGGGAATTGAACACTTGACCGCCACACCCAGGTCACCATGGCAAAATGGCCTGTGTGAGAGAATGAACCAAACGTTGCAACAAGGGATAAGAACTCTGTTGCATGATTCAGGCCTCTCTAACCTTTTTTGGGGGGAAGCTCTGTCTTGCTTCACTTATGTCTATAACAGGAGATTTCACTCAAGTATTAAGAGTACTCCGTATGAGATGCTGTTTCAGAAGAAACCATTTGTAAAACATTTGAAAATTTTTGGTTCAGAAGTCTGGGTACACACTGTGAAAAATGACAAATTGAGTAAGTGTGGTCAACATGGTATCTTTCTAGGATATGAGAAAGGTTCTTATCGTGTTCTGATGACAGACACAAAAGCAATAAGGTTGACCAGGAGCATAGACTGCAATCCCAAATGGGATACAGTTGGTATTTTCCAATGTTACCCACTGTCTGATGATGGAAATGTAAAACCAAAACCAGAAAAGAAAGAGGTTAAGTCTGATGATGCTGATTCTAGTGATGGTGGAGAGTCTGATCCAGATACAGACCTTCACAGTGCCCAAGCCTCAGTTAAAGATGAGCCAGAGGCTGGTGCAGATGAACAACCTTTGTTCACAATAGATCCTCATTCTCCTAAAGAGGAAGTGGATCCAGATGATCAGGAGACTGTAAGAAGATCCGAAAGAACCACCAAGGGAAAACCACCAAAGCGTTTTTCCATTGAGTTTGCCAAAACTGCTGTTACTGCCAGTAATTCAGATTCTGTGTTTGAACCAACCAATTACAAAGAGGTTCAAAACATGTCAGCCAAAGACGCAGAACCTTGGCTTAATGCTATGAAATCTGAATTGAATTCCCTCAAGCAGAATGAAACGTGGGAATTGGTTCCACAAGAACCAGGTATGAAATTGGTAGATAGCAGGTGGATTTTCAAAGCCAAAACTGACAAACATGGTAAAGTGGTCAGACACAAAGCTAGATTAGTAGCTCGTGGTTTTTCTCAAATTCCTGATCAAGACTACCACGAGACATATTCACCAACAGTTAGGTTTGAAAGTGTCAGACTGTTGATGAAACTTGCTGCTGAGGAAGGCATGACAATTTCACACCACGATGTGAATACCGCATTTTTATACGGTGTTCTAGATGAAAACATTTATATGCAACCACCAGATGGTGTACAAGTAAAGCAAGGAATGGTGTGCAAGTTAAAAAAGTCTTTGTACGGCCTCAAACAAAGTTCTCGCTGTTGGTATACCAAACTTACTGAAATACTGTTTTCCTTAGGTTTTGAACAAGGAAAGGCCGATTCCTGTGTTTTTGTAAAGGAGCACAAGCAACAGAAGTTGTATTGCATCTTTTACGTTGACGATCTCTTATTCTTTTGGAAAAATGTAAATATTTACAAAGACACACTCACGAAGTTGCAGAAACATTTTGATATGAAAGATCTGGGAGATGTGACTAATTACTTGTCATTAGAAGTTGAAAGGAATGACAAAGGTGATGTTCTGTTACACCAGACATGCAAAATTAATGATTTGGTCCAGAAATTGAGACTCACTGAGTCAAATGCAGTGGACACTCCCATGGTCACAGGGTACCAACATGACACAACTGCTACAATGTTTCCTGATGTCACATTGTTTCGGAGCATATTGGGCAAGCTAAGTTTCATAGCTAGATGTACCAGGCCTGATATTGCCATTAGTGTAAATCTGCTCAGCAGATATTCAAACAATCCCACAGTGCAAGACTTTAAAGCGCTCAAACGCATTGTGAACTACCTTAAAGGTACTATGCACTATCGCTTGCGTCTTTCTAGCCAGAAGTCAGGTGGTCTAGAAATTTACACGGATGCCAGTTTTGGAAGTGACGCAGTTGATGGAAAAAGCACTTCAGGTATCTGTTATATGTACAACCAATGTGTTTTTGATTGGGCATGTAAAAAGCAAGCGACTGTAAGTTTGAGTTCATGCGAAGCAGAGCTCAATGCATTAACTCACTCACTTATGGACATTGAGTGGTTACTGCAGCTATGCCAAGACATTAGACTGAAAGTTACTTGTCCAGTTAATGTATACCAGGACAGTAAATCTTGCATAGCACTGATACATTCTGAAGGTTGCAAGCAAAGAACAAAGCATTTGCAGATAAAATTACAACGCGCCAGAGAATGTATTCAGAAAAATGTTGTGAAGGTTTCATATGTACCAGGGAAGGAAATTCCTGCTGATGTGTTGACTAAAGCTGTGAACAAGGAACAACTTGGTATATATGTTAAACAGTTACAGTTATGTTAGATTCTCCCAAACCTCGGGATGAAATGGGGGAGTATGTTAGTATTTCACCCCCTCCCTTTGTGAGAATCGTGTGACTTATGGTCTGAGAGAAGGGGGAGGGAACTGAGTCTTTGATCTCTTAATTAACTTCTCTGTGCCAGACTGAATGTGACCTTCACTGTGTGTGTTAGACAGAGTTCGTTCTGTAGATAAGATGTGTGGAAGAAAACCTTAGCCACACAAGCTGTATAGTTATGTATATATATTGTAGCTTGTAGAAAAATAAAGAACTGTTTCAAGTTAAAATAGCCAGCGCTTTATTCGACCTCTGAGGAAGTGAGGGTGCTCATGACAGACAGTCTTGAGTCCAGATATTTATGATTGAGCTGTAGGTGTTCCAGTCTTATCGCCTGGCCCAGTCGGGGCACGAAGTGGGGCACAAGACCTGGATAGATCCTGGCTTAAATCAACATGTCCCTCAGACCTTGTGGTCAGACTATATATTTTTTTTTTGGGGGGGGGAGAACGAATTCCTATGCCCCACAAATAACCCAGAGATGCATTTTAAATAAAAGGACACATTCTACTCATGTAAAAAGACAGTGATTCCAGGACCATCTGCGGGCCAGATTTAGAAGGCGATCGAACCGGATCTGGCCCCCAGGCCTTAGTTTGCCTACACATGGTTCAGAGGCTGCAGAGAGAAGAAGCTGGGAAATATTGGAAGAGGAACAGCAGGAAGAAGCACTGGGGAGAGACAGCTGATGGACTCAGTGTCCTTGGAAAGTATTCCTGACCCCCCCCCCTTCCCAGGACCAGACGGGCATAGAGGGTATTAGAGCAAAGCACTCAGAGGCAGAAAGCTCAGATTAGCCAACTCAGGGGTGACACGTAGAATAGGAGAGAGGTAGGTGGGTGGGGACTTTACTTGGAGCAACATTATTATTTAGGGAAGACTGCATTCCTTTCGCGCGCTCTCTCTGTGAATATTAATAAATTATGTGGTAAGAACTTTTATTGTTTCTGTGTTTCTTGGCTGCTACCGTGGGAGGGATAAGATTCCCTGGAGAGTGGCTATACCCTGCTAAACACAGTGTGACTTACTTCCAGATAAACATGCCTAACATTGTGTTCTAAGGCCACAGCCAAGGACATGGAGAGGGGCATATGTAAACATGATGGGTACATTTTAAATCACAGATTAAGATGCAAGAGGGACATAACAAACTTGTGAGTGGATACATGGGAAAGTGACACAAACTGTAGTTTGAACTATTTGTCCATCCCTAGGAGCAAGTTTGACGTTGTATGGAGGGATGATGGAGAAATTATTATTATTATTATTATTATTATTATTATTATTATTATTATTTTATTATTATTATTATTATTATTTTATTTGTACCCCGCCCTCCCCGGCTGGAGCTGGGCTCAGAGCAACTAACATCATATAAATAATACAATATGCATAAAAAACAAGAAATGTGGTTGATTAAAATGCATCCCAAAGTTAATTCAAATAAATTAAAATTAAAGTTAAACTGGACCAAAAAAAAAAAAAATCCTCAGATTAAAATTGAAAGAGGTTAATACTCACCAGGACCAATGAAATTAGTTTTGGTTCATCATTTTAATGCAACTCTCCCCAATTTTTATTCCCTGGAACAATATGAAAACCAAAACACCAACAATCTTCCAAATTCACACTTCTCAGAATTCTGTGATACAGTTCTCCAAACCCAAAACATGCATAAAACACATAGCTTTGTGAATCATAACTCACAAAATGCATATATGAAAGAAAACTGACTTATTTGCCATTGTTTCTGCCATCTTGGATGATATGGTTCTTTGCATATTTTGACCCAAATATTATGTTTCCTTATAAGTTCCCTATAAAGTGAGTTCAAAAAGACCATCTCCATTTCTTTCACATTCCCCAAAACCTTGTGACTGAGAAAAGAGCTATGATTCAAACATAACTTTTTTTTTGCTTAGTCATTCAAAGATAATGCAAATAAAAAATTAATAAAAGCAGAATCTGATTATATTAAAATGATCTCGCAGTACGAGCTTGATATTATTTCTAAGAAAAGGAGGAATTAACTGTTCTTTATATAGAAGAACATCCAGTTCTGGGTGATAGTTTCAGCATATTTGAAAGTACTTGGCAAGCGGAGTTTGCCTTTATTTAGCAGGCAAATGGTAATTAACTGCCTAAAAGGAATCCATGAGTTAAATGCCACAATTTGCATTGGTGTGAATAACAGTGCAAGGTGTAATACAGTGGTCCCCAAACTAAGGCCCACAGGCCGGATAAGGCCCAAGAGACTTGCTAACACCGCCCGCTCTTACCAGCGCTGTACGACTGCCCACTTCCGGGTCGGAGGAGCACCGGAAACAGCTTGTGCACATGCACAAGCATTATTTTGCATTATTTTCGGTGCACAACTGGGTCAGAGGAGGCCCGTGCACATGTACACAAGCTATTTCTGGTGTTCCTCCGAACCGGAGGTGCGCCGGAAATAGCGTGTGCACACGCGTATGGGCGCATGCTCCCCCACCCTACAGCCCACAGCGCGATCGGCGCTGGAGACACCAGCCCGAGGCGTGGTAAGTTTGCTGACCCCTGGTGTAATATAGCACAGAGCGCTAGTGTCAATTGCTCTAAATGAAACATGCCTCTGATGAAATGTGTCCATTAGATCTTCAAGCTTTCATTACATTCCACTGATTCGGTAAAAGGAGGTGCCCAAGCCACCCCACCAGTAGGGCTGGCCCATATCCCGCGGGGTGTCAGGAGTGTGTGCAGGAACCGGGCCCTGTGATTGGTACGGCCTCGCAGGACTGGGGCCTTCCTGAGTTTGGCCTGGGTGGGCAAGGCGTGGCCGCACAGGTGAGGCTTGACAGAAGACTCGTAGCATCTGGTGACAAGGGCTGGGAGGGGTATAAGACCAGCATTTCCCTCTGGCTCTTTGCCACAGCAACATGCTACCCACCTAGCTGTGCTTTGGCTTCCTGGCTACTGGACCTTTGGCTTCCTGACTCCTGGTTTCCTGACCCTTGGACTCTTGGCTTCCTGGCTCTTGCTTTCCTGATTTGTGGACTCTTGGCTTCCCGACCCCTGGACTGCTGACCCTGGACTGCTGATTCCCGATTCCCGATTCCCGACCTCTACCCTGGTCCTGACGTACCAAGACGGGACTCTGACTGCCTGTAACCCGGACTGTGACAGGGGGCTTGGGAAGGAAGCTGCACGTCCGCCAGCCATATAGTTGGTGGGGCGCAGCTACCATCATAGGCCTCTGCGGGGATCGCTCTCCTCCCGCGGAGGCTTGGGAGGCAAGCTGCATGCCTGCCAGCCATATGGTTGACGGGGCGCAGCTGGCAGGCATGCAGGAGGGAAAGGGGAGCCTGCCAGCAAAGCCGTGCAGTTCCCCACTCACTGGGGCGCCCCTGAGAGGCTGGCACCCTAGCGCAACATGCCAGTAAACCCAATGGGAAAGACGGCTCTGATCATGCACATGCAACATCACCACCCAGGGGGTAGTGGCATGGGGGGGGGGAGGAGTGCAGCTGGGGCAATTGCCCCGGGGAACATTTTGGGCAGGAGGTGCACTGCTCACACCAGCCATGCACAGCTTTATGATGAGACCCCAGCTGCGCAAAGCTGCTTGGCGAGGGCACCCTTTGATTCTGGGATTGATGGGCAATACATAGCTGATGTGCCCATCTCATTCCACCCTCCTGGCCAGGCCCAGAGGGCTCCTTTGCCCTATGCTCCCTGGAGCCCACCCATGCTCTGCTGCTGCCACCACCCACCAGGCTGGTGGTTCAGGGGTCTGTAGCCTAAACCAGCATACCACATGAAGACATATCTGCAACCAGCAATTTTTTCATTTGTGTGCAGCTGTATAGGTCCCGGGTAGGCAAACTAAGGCCTGGGGGCCAGATTCAGCCCAATCGCCTTCTAAATCCGGCCCACGGATGGTCCGGGAATCAGTGTGTTTTTACATGAGTAGAATGTGTGCTTTTATTTAAAATGCATCTCTGGGTTATTTGTGGGGCATAGGAATTCATTCATCCCCCCCCAAAAAAAAAATAGTCCGGCCCCCCACAAGATCTGAGGGACAGTGGACAGGCCCTCTGCTAAAAAGGTTTTCTGACCCCTGGCAGATAAATAGATGATAGATGGGTAGATTAGATAGATAGATAGATAGATAGATAGATAGATAGATAGATGATAGATATATAGAGAGATGGATAACTTCTTTAAAAACACCAGAAGCATAGGAATGCCATGAATAATTATGATTTTGGAATGACTTCCCTGCAGGGTCTGTTTGACCCCTCATTGCCAACTTTTAAGTGGGCTTTGAAACCATTGTTATCTTACTGAGCATTTATAAGCTGGAGCTTCTGACTGCTTATTTGTACAGCTTCTGTTGCTTTTGTTGTTAATGGATTGAATCCAGACATGCAGTGAGCAGAATTTTGCTTGCATGACAGAGGAAGGCAAGCACACACACACACACACACACACACACACACACACACACGCCTCTGCCAAGACATTCCCTGTAAAGCTGGTCCATGGGGTTTATTTAATGTATGTGTTTATTTGCACTATTGCCGTACCCTCTGATTCAGCATGAGAGGTGTTTCTGGGGGGCTGCAATGGGAAGGGGGAATTGGTGGAAAATCAACTACCTTCAATGGGCACCTCTGCTGGATCAGAATCCCTTCCGCGATTGGAAATAGACCTTCTGTTCACAGGACACATCTGTATCCAACCCAGGGCATTTCAAATCAATCTCTTATATTGTGTTTATTTTAAATTACTGTAAGCTGCCTTGAGCTGGAATTTGCTTAGAAATGTGGGGTATACATTTTGGTATGTAAAAATAAAAGCAGAAATAAATCTATTGTTCGTTTCTTTTCTTCTCCTATTTGCTGCCAGAGCAAAAACTGCACACCTTCACTGTTGTGGATAAGTATCCTGAATAGTCAAGGAGGTTTCCCAATCTTAGCATCAGCTGTATGAGAAAAGGAACCAAACATTGAACTACCGTGTCACGCATTGAGTAGCAGTGATCCAGATCTGCATAGTTTCTGCTGCTGTCTGTTCTGGGGCTGTTATGGTGTTGTTCTCCTCTCACAATAGTAGAACTTGGGGACATTTAGTGTTGGAACATTCAGTTTAGACAAGAGAATGTATTTATTCACATAGCATGTAGTTTAACTGTGGGATTTGCTCCCAAAACATGCAGTGAAGTTCTCCAACTTGGATGGTGGGTTTAGGCAAATTAAGGGTAAGGCTCTTGGGGTGCCACTGTCAGGGACTGGATTGAAGAGGAATGGTGGAGGCCTCCCTCCCCTCCTCCTGAACCTTCCCAAGAGGCACAGTGTGGATTTACAATGGTGGTTTGCATAAGGTCATGACTCTGAGACAGGAGGATCAAGCTGGGAGATAATGTGTAATGGTTGGGTCTCTTCCATAGAAGCAAGACAACTCTGGCAGTAATTAACTCAGGTTTATTGCTCAAAACACACAAATCACTCTGGAGCTCAGTCACTCAGCGTCTGCTTCCAAATCAGCTGTTGCCGAGTCTGAATTCCGCCCCTTCCTCTTCCCACATTTAAAGCCCAACTTTCGCTTCCTTTCCTGTTTCACACCTCTCATTAATTCTTGCGTGCCTACGCATCGTGGGATGGGCTATTTCCGGTGACCATCCCTCTGAGTCCGAGCTTAAACTGTCAGTCTGTGTCTTCTCCCTTGAACTCCCCCCTTCCTTCTCCTTGTTCTCAGAGCTCAGGATTCTACAGCAACTAGGCTGCTCCTCCCTCGTTCCGCATTCCTGCCTAATTACCTCCTCCTGTTTCTCCATGCTCTCCCCCCCCCTCTGTCAGCAATGGGACACAGCTGACATAATGGGAGGAGAGGAGGGGGGAGCAGAAAGAACCAGAACAGCTGGTTGACACATTATCATTAGAAAGCATTTCAGACCCCCCTTTCTCCAAGGACCAGGAGGGCAGTGAAAGTAGGAGAGCAGAAATTGAATAGACAAAGGGCCTCATGCAGCCACCGTATAAGGGGTGGAGCTGCTGGTGACTGAGAGTAAAAAGGGGGAGGAGATTACTTGGAGCAACGTCGTCATCCTAGAGAGAACATCCTGTCTCTCTCTCTGTGAATATTGAATAAAAGACCTTGGTAAGAGCTTCTTGTATTTCCATTACTGGCAGCCTGCCATGAGGGAGGGGGGTCAGATTCCCTGAAGCCTGTCAGCTACTAACCATTATGGCTGTGTAATATCTCCAGGATCATGCCCCTGAATACCACCTTGCCTCTGAACACCAGTCACTGGTGTTCAACAATGAGGCTTTTCATAGGTATCTGCTTGGCCAATGTTGGGAAAAAAGGATGCTGAACCAGATGCATCTGTGTTCTGACCCAAGGGGACGCTTCTTATGTTCTTACGTAAGATGTACAACTGCAAATAATAATAGACATGTACTGCACGGTAAAGATTGGGACCTGAAGGAGCATCTCCATCATGGGCATAGCCGGGGAGGGGCAGGCGGCAGCCCTAAATAAATACAAATCAATAATAATTATAGTTATAACTATAATTATAATTTGGGGTGCAGGTGGCACTGTGGGTCAAACCACAGAGCCTAGGGCTTGCTGATCAGAAGGTTGGCGGTTCGAGTCCCCACAACGGGGTGAGCTCCCATTGCTCGGTCCCAGCTCCTGCCCACCTAGGAGTTCGAAAGCACGTCAAAGTGCAAGTAGATAAATGGGTACCGCTCCGGTGGGAAGGTAAGTGACGTTTCCGTGGCTGCTCTGGTTCGCCAGAAGTGGCTTTGTCATGCTGGCCACATGACCCGGAAGCTGTACGCTGGCTCCCTGGCCAGTAATGCGAGATGAGCGCTGCAACCCCAGAGTCGGACACAACTGGACCTAATGTTCAGGGGTCCCTTTACCTTTACCTTATAATTATAATTTATTATTCATACCCTGCCCATCTGGCTGGGTTTCCCAAGCCACTCTGGGCGGCTCCCAACCAAATATTAAAAACACAATACAATTCAATATAAATCTGAGGTTCTGTCCCCCCTAACAAAAGCAACCCCCCCCCCAACAAAAATCCTGGCTATGCCCATGGTTTCCACCGCTATCGTTCAGCCCAGACACTGAGATCCACCGCTATCGTTCAGCCGACACTGACATCAAGGGTCTTCACTGCAAGAAGTGAAGCTACAGGAACCAGGCAGAGGGCCTTCTCAGTAGTGGCACCCTCCCAGTGGAATGCACTCCCATCAGGTGTCAAGGAGATAAAGAACTATACAACTTTTTGAAGACATCGGAAAGCAGCCTTGTATAGGGAAGCTTTTTAATGTGTGATGTTTTATTATGTGTGATGTTTTATTTATATATATAAACATATATAATATGTTTTATTTATATATATTATTTATGTATATTGTTTTATTTATATATATATTTAATGTGTGATGTTTTATTTATATATGTTGGAAGATGCCCAGAGTGGGTGGAGCAGCCCAGTCAGATGGGCAGGGTACAAATATTAAAATTATTATCATCACCATTCTTGTAATTACTTTATGGGAACGCTGTTTCTCATGTTACTGGCATGCACTTACTGCTCCCCCAAGAAATAAGAGGTTTCATGGGCAGCACTTAGCCTGACTTAGTTTCCTTTGGAAGGAGAGAACAATGGAGACTTGTGACAATGACATTTGGTAATACAGGTGCAACAACTCCACCGTTTGGCAGAAGATCACCATAGAGGCTAATCAGCAGTTCAATATGCTTTTGGTGCCCTCACCTCACTGTCTCCTATTCTCATTCCTAAACAACAGTTTGTCCCACTATTCCCAGGCTTGCTTCTGTTGTTCACTTAGTATATCACTTGCAACATCCTTAGCTGAGGGTGGTATCTTAGCTCCAGTTGAAATCATCCATTGAGAAGACGAAAGGAAGATCTGGCTCTTCCCTTAGAAAACACCCACTAGCCTTTTTGGATCATTAGCCGGCCTGCTAAACGCAAGGTATGACCAATCCAAGTGATATCCCAGACATGCATTGCAGATACAGGTAAAGGAAGAAATAAACTTCAACAAGATGAAAAGGGCAGGTTTTACAAATCCTTATGCTCCACTTACAAGTCTTCCTTTGGACAGTCAGTAGGTACGTACGTAGGCAGGAATGGAGGAAAGAAAGATTGCAATAGCATTTTGTAATGATGTGCCTTGTCACATAGAAACATGAGTCAAAGACACATGTCTGCATCTGAAAGGACTTGAACAGTACTTATGTAGTAAGATGACATACAGGTGCCTGTCAGTTGGGAGGATTTATTGAATTTTTAAGTGTCATGTGAAAACGAATGTATTGAACTTTCTATTTTGGTATCTTCTTCTCTCAAGGTCAATCCCATTTTAGTTTAGTCAGGCGCTGAAAGAGCTGGAAGTGTCTTTCACTTGTCAGCACACAGCTGATATTCATAATCCAAACAATTCTTTCCCTGTCAAAAGAATAAAAGAAACAAATCACCCCTGATTCCATGATATCAAGAGAGACGCATAACTCAGCACCAGAAAAGGAAATGCCCTCTGTAAAATGTAAAACTGTATTTGGATTTTTTTTTTATCTGCCATATAATGAAATAAACATGTTTCTTTCTGGAAAAACCAACTTCCTAAGAACCAACTTCAGGACCACAGCATGAGAGAAAATGATTTAATTCACCTACATTTGTCCAAATCTTATTAATTATCACTGCCCCCTGAAGCTGATATAATTTGCATTTTTTTGAAACCTGGGCATTACATGCAAATATATATTTAATGTCATGTCTGGTATTGTCCTCAAGTGGTTGTGAATGGAGACCAGTTCATATATAAGTTCTATATATAAAGTCCCCAGCGAGCTTAGGGGAAGGAAGATTGCTCAGTGGTAGGATACCTGTTTTGGAAGCAGGAGATCTCTGGTTAAATCACCGGTGTTTCCAGGTGTCTTCACTTCTCTAAGTGAAATTCTGGAGCATCTGGACCAGGGGTGGGAAATCTGTTTGAGGAAATGGCTTAGCTCTATGGAAGAGTACATAGTTTGCATGCCAAGTTTCCAGGGTCAATCCCTGGTGTCTCTAGGTAGGGCTGGGAATGGGCCCTGCCTGAAACCCTGGAAAGCTGGTAGCAGTCAGTGTTGGCGATGGGCCAATGGTATCAGGTGAATATGCGAATGTCTGTTTGCTGGAACTCATAATCCATCTACTCTCAGCAACTGGAAACATCATAACCAGACACTGGAAAGACCTGTCAGGAGTCAACATGGACCAATGGTACCAAGTAGTATGGGAAACAGCCCTACTAGAAAAATTAACCAGCAACCTAAAACTAGCACGGGGGCAAACAGAAGAAGACACCTTCACCCCCGTATGGTCCCCCTTCATCGCACACACAGCCCAACAAGACAATGACAAAAATCTACCGACAGCATACAAATCAGTATGGCTAACCTGATCCAAAACACCCTCCCACCCCACTCACACAGGAAACCAAAGACCACCACAGCCAACCACAAATGAACAATCAAACCCTACGCCAATTGCGACCTCTCATCGCCAAAGAAACACAAGCAAACAACAGAGAACCAACACAAGCGGCGCTGATACCAAATCCTACATATATTAAGGAAAATAGAAACATCATCTCCCCACACCACCACCCCCTCCCACCCATCCCACCCACTCCCTTCCCCCCCTCTCTCCCTAATGTCTCAACAACTAAAATTGATCTGTAAAAATGTTTTATGGAAAAATACGAGAGGCATTACACACACTTTGTAAACCAAGAAAATCTTTAATTTTTAAAAAAATGGAGACTTAATCCTAAAGATCTATATTAGAGCTACCATTTTTGTGATCATGTTTAATGGAGACATAAAAAGCTTCTGACAGAATCTCAACAGTGTTGCAAAGTTGAGCATGCACCTGATGTTGAGATAATATGGTGCAGCCTGCCTTGTAAAATGAAAGAAATGTGAGGTGGGGTAGGGGGGAGAGTTGAGCAAAGGTTGCTCTTTAGCAGAAAATTACTTGTCTTATCAAACTAACATGATTATGAAAATGATTTCCATCTATTTGAAATTCAGTGGGGAAACATGAAACCTTGAAGAATTCTTCAGTATAGAGCTGGATAAAACTGCATTCTGCTTCTACTCTGGAAGGATGTTCTCTCTCATCGGTGGTGGATTTCTTCCTTCATTTGCCTATTGTGATTCTGAGCATTATTTTATGTTTACGTGGATTCACAAACGGCACTTTGGAGGGAAAGCCCTAAGTGCCTGGACCAAATTAAGATGTCTCCATTAAATAATAATGTAAATCCATGGATTAAGTGAGTGCCAATTGAGGGACACAAGAAAAATCCAATTAAAGACTCAATAAAGTTTCACGGCAAAGGACCGCCACCTACTTCAGGCTGGCACTCTGAGATTTTGCGTTTGTAAATCAAGCATCCACTCTTGTAAGAGTGCTGTGTTTATTAATGTGTATTTATGACTCCTTTTAGTAAGGTCAACAAAGAAGGCGGCTGAGAGCTGGCTGTAGCCGGCATCTGGCACCACTCTATCCACAAACGCACACACAGCCACACCCCCTCCCCCCAAAAAAATTGTGCAGAATTTTTGTGTGTGTTCCATGCGTTCTGTGTGTGTGTGTACCTACCCTGTGGTTGACCAGTCTTGTTGACAGCTCCTTGACACCAGGGCCGGCGCGTCCATTTAGGCGAACTAGGCAATCGCCTAGGGCACCAAAATGGAGGGAGCGCTGGCCAGGCTTGGGCGGGGGGGTGCGGGATGGTCTAGCAGCAGCTTCTCCGCTGTAGCGGAGAGGTGCTGCTTGCCCCCTACACCACCCTCAGCTCCCGCTAAAGCAGGCTTTGGTGGGGGGCGGGGGGCGGGATGGGTGTGCAGCGGCTTCTCCGCTACAGCGGAGAAACCGCTGCTTGCCTCTCCACCCCCCCACCTCCCGCTAAAGCAGGTTTTGGCAGGGGGCAGGGGGGGGCGCCAGAAGATTGGACTCGCCTAGGGTGCCAGAAGCCCTAGCACCGGTCCTGCTTGACACCCAGCTTGCCAATATGAGTTCCAGACTCTGGTTAAAGACCTCAACTGAAGAAGGGCCCACCACCTTCTGTGGACCGCTGTTAGGAAGAGTTAGGAAGTTGCTGCTAGCAGCCCCTTGCATGAAATCAGCACTGGAACCAGTAACAGGAGGACAGTCCTGCCCCAGTAATAAACACCACTACCACTAATAATAATAATAATAATAATAATAATAATAATAATAATAATAATAATATTTGTACCCTGCCCTTCCCCGCCAAACCGGGCTCAGGGCGGCTAACACCAATAAAATCACAACAAAAACATAAAACAGTTCATTAAAATACAGATTAAAATACAATTTAAAACTAAATCTAAACTTCAGCCTCATTTTTAAGTAGCCCACCAATCACCCCAAAAGAACGAAACATCAGGGTTAAACTGAAACCAACCCAAAGGCTAGGTGGAACAGCTCCGTCTTGCAGGCCCTGCGGAAAGATGCCAGATCCCGCAGGGCCCTAGTCTCTTGTGCCAGACTGTTCCACCAAGTCGGGGCCAGTACTGAGAAGGCCCTGGCCCTAGTTGAAGCCAACCTAGCATCCTTGTGGCTCGGGACCTCCAACAAATTATTATTTGAGGACCAACTAGCTTACCACATTTTGGTCTTACTGCTAGCTTTCTCAATAGGTATAATTTTAAAGCCTCTTTCATGAGTGGATTTGAATCCGAAGCACAAAACTGTGCCATTTTTGCTCTTTAATGGGACTAACTTCGTCTCAGTTTTACTTGAGGGATCGCACTGTCATGAAGTCTATCCAGTTACTCGGCTTAGAGAACTTTGTGCTGGAGAATAGAGCTGTACAAAAAAAAAAAAAGCCGCGGAATGCAGTTCTGTTTTCTTTAAATAAATATTTCATGTTACTTTTAAAACTAATGTTGAGAGAGAGGGTGTGTGTGTTGGAAAACAAGCGAATTAAAATGGCCGACTTCAGCAAATCTTATGCAAATGTAGAGAAGTTGCAAGCATAATTGTCCCTGCTCCATGTTGTGAAAGGGATATTAATATTAACAAAAAATAAACTATATTCTGTAGGAGTTCTAGTGGGAACATTCTGGAGCTGATGCAACACAGTGGGTATTTGGCATGATTTTGCTGATGTTGGGAAATGATTTATTCTCAGAGTTTTTGTTCTCCGGTGCCTGTTCCATACTTCTTTTTATTTAACGCAGGCATTAACCTCTGTGTTAGAGAAATGTTCGCAGGCATCCTATAGAGGAAGCCTCTAACCTCTAGATCTAATTAAACCCAAGACGGGTCCCAATTTGGCCTGCAAGGCTGTTTTACCCAAACCGTGCCTGGCTACAACATGTGCGACCTGAAGTGTGGAGCAGGTAAGGACAGAGCAAATAAGCTTAAAGCAGGGGTCTGCAAACTTTTTCAGCCAGTCCACTGTCCCTCAGACCTTGTGGGGGGCCGGACTATATATTTTTTTGGGGGGGGTGGTGGTGAATGAATTCCTATGCCCCACAAATAACCCAGAGATGCATTCCCGGACTGTCCGCGGGCCGGATTTAGAAGGCGATTGGGCCGGATCCGGCACCCGGGCCTTAGTTTGGCTCACTGATAATGGTGGGAAGAGGAAGACACAGTGGTGAGAGAGGCGTGTGACAGAAAAGATTCTCAAGCTCATCATCAAACATCCCTCAGAGAAGGAGACACAAGGAAGAGGGAGTTTGTCCACTGTGAGAACAGGATGTTGGGCTAGATGGGACTTTGACCTAGTCCAGCAGAGCTCTTCTTCTCTTCTTCTTAAGAGCAAGCCATGAAAGTGAAAGGGGTCACATTACCTTTCATTCTAACTTTTATTTTGTTAATTGTTCCTTCCCATTGCCTATCTGACATTGTCTTCTCTTCTTTTACTGGACTCTCACTTTGTTTAATTCTAATACAAATGTTCTAGGGATTTGCAAGCCCTTGAGACCACTTCTTTTCCCTCTCTGTTGACTCCCTTATTTATCCTCTTTCTTTCTGTACCTTCCCCTAGCCAAGGCTGTTACAATATTTAACTTTGCTCTTTCCACTAGAATTGATTCTTCAGCTCTTCTTTCTGTTTGATTTTGTCATCTACCCTCATCTTGGCCTTGGATCAAACTTTCCTTGTGAGATCTTTGTTCTTGTACTAAGCTACTGAATGTCATTAGCATAAGCCCTGAGACCTCCTGGCCTTCTTTATTTATACATTTATCTCTTTCCTTTCTGCTCTTTTGTCTGCTAAGCAACCTTATTTATTTATTTTTGCAATTGATCATCTTCTATCATTTTGTTCTTGTTGATTCCTTCCTCTACCCTTCCTTCCCTCTTCCCCCCAATCCTCTCGTGATAGAATAAGGTTTGCTATCCATAGCTTTTTTTCTCTGTGGGCTTTTTCTGAGAAGATCATCGTTGTCCTTCTGTCTGTTTGCTCTTGATCCCATTGCGTTGTATCCACCTTGTCATACTAAAATTAGACCTATCTGAATCAATGGACATAGATTATGACTCAGATTCAATGCATTCCTTATCCCCCTAAATAAATTAATCCTTTAACATTTGCATCTTAAAATATTCAATCTTATATGAGTTGGTATTTTTCTTGACTACTTTAGTTTCTCTGTTGTTTGTTTGTTTGTTTGTTTTAAAAACTGTCTTGAGTTTACTTTTATTTTATTTTATTTGATTTTATTTACTAACGGTCATTCCTTTGGTTTAATGTTTCCTGAACATCAAAAACCCATGTCAGTTTCTTAGCTACATCGTTGTTGCACTTAGTTGGTAAGATCTGTTCTTCCTCCCTTATAGATTCTACCCACACTTTGGTTTCTTCTCTTATTTTCTCTCATTCAGATCATCAAGGCACAAATACAGGATGGGTGATACCTGGCTTGAGAGCAGTACATGTGAAAAGGATCCAGGAGTCTTAGTAGACCATAAACTTGACATGAGTCAACAGTGTGATGCAGTAGCTAAAAAAGCCAATGCAATTCTGGGCTGCATCAATAGGAGTATAGCATCTAGATCAAGGGAAGTAATAGTACCACTGTATTCTGCTCTGGTCAGACCTTACCTGGAATACTGTGTCCAGTTCTGGGCACCACAGTTCAAGAAGGATACTGACAAGCTGGAACGTGTCCAGAGGAGGGCAACCAAAAAGGTCAAAGGCCTGGAAACAATGCCTTATGAGGAACAACTTAGGGTGCTGGGTATGTTTAGCCTGGAGAAGAGAAGGTTAAGGGGTGATATGATAGCCATGTTCAAATATATAAAAGGATGTCATATAGAGGAGGGAGAAAGGTTGTTTTCTGCTGCTCCAGAGAAGCAGACACGGAGCAATGGATTCCAACTACAAGAAAGAAGATTCCACCTAAACATTAGGAAGAACTTCCTGACAGTAAGAGCTGTTCAGCAGTGGAATTTGCTGCCAAGGAGTGTAGTGGAGTCTCCTTCTTTGGAGGTCATTAAGCAGAGGCTTGACAGCCATCTGTCAGGAATGCTTTGATGGTGTTTCCTGCTTGGCAGGGGGTTGGACTGGATGGCCCTTGTGGTCTCTTCCAACTCTATGATTCTATGATTCTATGATCATACTGCTTTTTCTGTCTTATTCTCACCATAAGCCTCAGCTCCTGTCTTGACATCCACCTTCTTTTTTCTGCATGCAGATATGATAACACACCCCCACTTTTGATTCTTTCCCACTTTATATTCATTTTAAGATTGTTATTTACTCAAATCTTTCCATTCTCCGGCTCTTGCTTATCTTTCAACTTTGATTTCTCTATAGTCATCGTCTCTCCGTGTTCTGCTGGTTCTGTGTTGTTTGTTAAACTTTGTCCTTCTCCTTCTGTTTTACAGCTTTCTGCTGTTTCTATTTTTTCTTAATTTTGAATTCATTACCAGCTGTTGCTCAGATGATTGATCTTCCTTCATTGTTCTTTATTTTATTTTTTTAAATAAAAACATTTAAGCTAGGCTGCATCTACACAGCTGTTAAAAAACGCTCTGAAAAAAAGTTTCAAAGCTCACAATGGAAAACTTCACAGAGTTACAATTTCAGCTCTACAACACCATCTGGCGTCACAGAGTTATAACGTATATATAATATTTTATTTTTACTAATGTAGCTGAGTCCCTAGACTCTGATTAGTCTCTAGGAACTAATTAGGAAAGTAGGAATTTGTTGCTCCACTTTTTGTCTATAAAATTCTAAATAAATGGGCCTATTTTCTTATGTCTTTGTCCATGGAGTTTTCTTGGCAGTGAAATATTTTACTTTCTTGGGTTCCATGATCACTGCAGATGGTGACAGCAGTCACAAAATTAAAAGACACCTGCTTCTTGGGAGGAAAGCAATGACAAACCTAGCCAGCATCTTAAAAAGCAAGAACATCACCTTGCCAACAAAGTTCCGTATAGTTAAAGCTATGGTTTTCCCAGTAGTAATGTATGGAAGTTAGAGCTGGACCATAAAGAAGACTGATTGCTGAAGAATTGATGCTTTTGAATTATAGTGCTGGAGGAGACTCTTGAGAGTCCCATGGACTGCAAAAAGATCAAACTCATCCATCCTTAAAGAAATCAGCCCTGAGTGCTCACTGGAAGGACGGATCCTGAAGTTGATGCTCCAGTACTTTGGCCACCTCATGAGAAGAGAAGACTCCCTAGAAAAGACCCTGATGTTGGGAAAGGCGGAGGTCACAAGGAGAAGGGGACGGCAGAGGATGAGATGGTTGCACAGTGTTCTCGAAGCGACTAACATGAGTTTGGCCAAACTGCGGGAGGCAGTGAAAGATAAGCGTGCCTGGCGTGCTCTGGTCCATGGGGTCACAAAGAGTCGGACACGACTGAACGACTGAACAACAAATTTTCTTATGTATCCTGCCCATTTTGTGCTATGCTATAAGCAGCCTAAGGAATTGTCAGGAATTGTCAGCTTTGCTTGGCATTTGAGAAGCGCTGAGCACGAGGCTTGCAAAATAATTTGAACTGCTCCCAGTGCAGTGGTACCTCGGTTTTTGAACATAATCCATTCCTGGAATCCAGAAGGAGCAAATGGATTTGAATTATTTCTAACCTCAGTGGCTCTCACTGAATTACAGGGAATTGAACAGTAGATTCCATTTGCAGTTTTCCATGTTGCAGAAACTGAAGATGGCTAGAATTCAGTGAACTGCAGGCTTCTCTAAGCAAACACAGAGGCCTCTGCAGACTTGCTGCATGGGATAGTATAACTTTGGCATGCTTATGTGCTTTCTCTTTTGGTTTGGTTTTAATGCATGGCTTTAAGCATTGACAGACCTGTCAATTTTTGGTTCCATGCAAAATTCCAGAATTAATGCCAAACCGTATTATTTTTGAGAACCGTGCCCCATTGATGCATGCTGAGACACTGCTGTGCACACCTTCTGACAGTCTTCTGGTGTCAAGACCTGAAGGTTTCAGAGTTCAGATGAGAGGCATCAAATGAATTCATTATCCTTGAGAGCTGACTGTCATCGCTCATCAGTAGAGAAAGAGGCAAATATTCATGAGTACATTTCAATTGACCCGGCTTTGCGGAACCAAACGTGTTTTATTGTGGCTGTTGTTTAGAACTGAAAGATGGAAGCCCTGATTGACTTCAGTGGGCCAAGAGGCCAGTCTCCTTTTCGAATGTAGATGTTCTGAGCTGTGCTTGGCTAAATTCATAGCTACTCCACACTTCCACGTGAATCAAGCTGCAACTTTACTGATACCATGAGCACAATTGAAACAGCAAACAACACACAAATGTAGGTGATAAAAATACATAGCTGTAAAGATGAACGGATAGTAGAATCAAATGAGCCTAAAAGCAATGGTATGGCTATTATTATGGATATCACCCCTCGCAGAGCTACATTTCCTAAATTTACTTGGATTTTTTTTTAAAAAAAATGTATGTTATATGAATAGTGTTTTATGTGTACATGTAAAAACCTGAGGTATTCATGCCAGAAATGTTCTTACAAAAGGACACACGGACAAGAAACCAGGATCTAGCTTTGCTTTTTGCCCCATGTATTTCTTGCTGAGACAGTCGCAGGATTCATTCAAATTCTTGCTTATCATTCCAATGGTAACATCAAAAGGATTATTATGCATAACTTATTTCATGAAGAACAAAAGTGAGGATTTAATATTTAGGCAACCGTGTGCTTTGGAAAGCCTTGGCAAGAAGTCAAAATGCATGGTGAGGGACCATCTGCAGCAGGCCAAGAGGTTAAACCCAATGTCTGTTTCTCTGCCTCTTAGATACTGAAAGCATACATGCATTTTAACTGGAAATATCATGAAAATAATAACGCTCAGGCACGCCTACTCTTAAAGCAGCTGACAGTTTATCTGTTAGTTTAACCAACTCACTGAAATAAAATATTTTTTCCCCTGTTGCCCAATTAAAACAGTTCTTGAAAATTCCATTAAAACCATGAAGCAACCGGAATACATCTCATTAAATGATCTTTAGAGGAAGAAGCGTGTGTGTGTGAGAGAGAGAGGATAGAGAACATAAAGGGAAAGGGACCGCTGACCGTTAGGTCCAGTCGCAGACGACTCGGGGGTTGCGGCGCTCATCTAGCTCTATAGGCTAAGGGAGCTGGGGTACAGCTTCTGGGTCATGTGGCTACTATGACTAAGCTACTTCTGGCGAACCAGAGCAGCGCACGGAAACGCCATTTACCTTCCCGCTGGAGTGGTACATATTTGTCTACTTGCACTTTGACATGCTTTTGAACTGTTAGGTTGGCAGGAGCAGGGACTGAGCAACGGGAGCTCACCCTGCCGTGGGGATTCAAACCACCGACCTTCCAACTGGCAACCCCTAGGCTCTGTGGGTTAGACCACAGTGCCACCCGTGTCATAAATCTGTGTAAAACAAATTTCAGAAACCATGCATTGGTCTGCTTTTAAGCACAGCATTTGCATGAATTCCTAACCTTGCATCAAAGTTGTGGCTTTGCTGCAATGCAAACAGGGCTTTCTGCTGCACCAGTTAAGCATTCTTTTCTCTGACAAGTGAAGCAGAGCTAACCAGTTATACTCTCCTTTGTGACTGTAATCCTATAATACTCATTCAGGTGAAGAACCCACTGAACACAGTGGGACAGGGACATGCTTGTGTTTTATGCTTCTTGCTGCGGCCAGAGGTCAGTGGCTTCCCACTGGAAATCTGACTCACCTCCTTCCCGAGAGTCGTGGCTAGTGAAAGTATGGGACGTTGCACTGTCAGAACACCTGACATGCAAACAGTGAGTCCATAGACCTCTTTTATTTGACTTGGCATAAGCTTTCCTCCTATGTTAACTCGTCTGCAGAGCCCACTAAAACCCCTGCTCCACAGGTAAATATGTGGAGATGCTTTATTGAAAACTAAATTGACTCAGCTTTTTCTTCTTATGTGTGATCGTTCCATGCGGCATTGCACTCTCAGTTGTCTCCCAGTTCCCCCCTCCCCAAAACAGACAAATAAATACAATGGGGGTGAAGAAAGGGGAGATGGGGGTGTTATTCTTTCATTCTATCCTCATGTTAGCCTTTGGGTTGTGTCAGCATATTATTGCGTATTAATATTTTTTTCTATTTTTATCCTTATTGCATATTATTTTTCTATTTTTATCCTTACCGGTATTTGTTACACTCATTATTCTTACTGCATTCTGTATGTGCTTATGTCAATAACCATTCTGTATGAAAAATGACAACAACAAAAATTCTTTTTTTTAAAAAAAGCTAAGTGTTCACAGGGCTGTGCTGCCTGGTCCCCCAATTCCAGTTGCTATAGTATGTTTCTTGCATAGGTATTGCTCTTGAATCCTAGAATTGTAGTTGGAAGGGACCACAAGTGTCATCTAGTCCAACCCCCCTGCAATGCAGGAATATCTTTGCCCAATGTGGTGCTCAAACCCAAGACCCTCAGATTAAGAGTCTCATGTTCTACTGACTGAGCTATTGGGTTTGTCAAAGGGGACAGTAAGCAGCCACACTACTTTCTCCAAATCCCAGAAAACACTTATGCAGCAGAGCCACGCCTCGTAAATTGTAATCACAAAAGCAGCCATACTGATGTCGAGTGTAGCACAGGGCAGTGAAGGCTCACAGTAGAGAATCAAGGAGATGGTCCATTGTTCCATAGCTGGAACCAGAGTGCTGGATCCCATGGTCCGCTGCCAATGTTATGGAAGCACATGCCTGGGGGGGGGGGCGGAAAAGGTAAAGGACCCCTGGACAGTTAAGTCCAGTCAAAGGTGACTATGGGTGCTCATCTCTCTTTCAGGCCGAGGGAGCTGGCATTTGTCCACAGACAGCTTTCTGGGTCATTTGGCCAGCATGACCAAACTGCTTCTGGCGCAACGGAACACTGTGACGGAAGCCAGAGTGCACAGAAACGCCGTTTACTTTCCCGCCGCAGTGGTACCTATTTATCTACTTGCACTGGCGTGCTTTCGAACTGCTAGGTTGGCAGGAGCTGGGGCAGAGCAACGGGAGCTCACTCCGTCACGGGGATTCGAACCGCCGACCTTCCGATTGGCAAACCCAAGAGGCTCGGTGGTTTAGACCACAGAGCCTCCCGCCTGTATCAAAAGCTCAGTAATGGAAGGAGATGCTGAATTCTTCTTCCCACCCCTTTTTCATTCCAAATGGCCCTCACCTCTGGTGTCCCCACTGCAGGGGTTCCAAACACATGTTTTCAAGGCCAACTGCAATGCATCTTCAGCAACCTCACCCCCTATCTCTCTCTCTCTTTCTCTCTCTCTCCAAAAAAAGAGGTCCTTTTGAACTGGTAGAAGGATAATTGAGTCTCTATTCGGTGACCCTTTGTCAATTTCGTTTCAAATCCGGTTTCTCCCTTTTTGTCTTTTGATATCTGTGGCAATTGGGAGGGAGTGTTGCCTTACGTAATATGTTGCATTTATATGGCACAGGCAAAAGAGGTCTTCCGTATACCTTATATAACTGCATTTAACATCGAAAACAGGACTGAAATTGTCCCTTTAGGGATAATTAACAGTGTCATCTTTGCACTAATAAAGTAAGTCAGTAGCTTATATTAAAGATGCAATCCTCCCACCCCCACCTCTTCTTTTTTCCTTTTTACTGTTTTGTTTACCTAGATTCCCTCAGAGAGAAGGAGCTCTTTGAAGCATCTCCCACCATTATGTGGAAAGAGGAAAAAGTGTTGCTAAATAAATTAGCATGCTAAATATCTTTGTCTCGGTATCTTTCGCAGCAGGAATTCCCAGAGTGCCAACTTGGCAAGTACAAGTTCGGGGTTTGTTTTGTTTTGCTTAAAAGAAGAAGTTTCATTTGTTTTTCTTGCCTTCCTCTTCATTTAAACCATGGAAGGGACTAAGTTGCCTGAGGAAGATGAGGTCTAACCACCATGGGCTACATATAGGGCAGTATATAAATTCTCCTTCTATTATTATTATTATTATTATTATTATTATTATTATTATTATTATTATTATTATGCACATTTAAAGAGCATCAGCGACGGGACCCCTCTCAAATCCCCTGTTACTATTTATTTGTCTGTGGTGGCGTGCCGTGTACTCTTACACACCCACCCCACCTGTACTTCGAGGTCCGTCTAAACGGCCAACATTCCCCCCCCCTCCACTCGGGGTCCTGTAGTAACAAGGGTACTCCAATCCAGCTACCGTGGCCGGTTATAGGCTTGGCTCTGGGCTACTGGGATGTAAAGTCCTTTTGGCCTATAGTCCTATAGTTTTAACTCCCTGGGGATACTCCGAAGCCCTTAACCTAGGACCCATCCGTTACACAGAGAATTCTGGGAACAGTAGCTGTGTACTCACGTTTGATCCCTCCCCGCTACTGTTACCTCAGCTCACAGGGCAACTATGTGGCACTTCTAGGCTTTTAGTCCCTGCACCCCTCCTTAGTGTAACTCCAGGACCTAACTTATCACCCTGTAAGTCTATAGGTCCACTTCTCCGAGTTCACCCTCTTTTGAGCCCTCCTAACTTGCTGGATCAAATAATCGACGATATGTCTTGGCACAACAAGAACAAGGCTTTATTTTTCAACAAACATAACAGTCTTAATATTTCTTCTGTTTACAAGCTTAATTACGATAGAGCATATCTTCCTTCAGTTGAACATCATCATTATTTCAAACCTAACCACCACTATCCTGGCTCGCACACCCTCTACCTTCTTTTTTATAATAATATTTATTAAATTTTCACATAACAAAAAAAAACAAAAAAAACAAAAAACAATAAGAACTAACATTAACAAAAAAACACAACAAAATTACAACTTATTACTTCTAACAAAAATAATTCAATTTTTCTCACATCTTAGTAGGACTTCCTCCTATCGCCTCCTTCTGCGTCCCTTGTGAATGCCTTTTTCATAACTTCCTAATCTTAGCTAATTCTAGTCTATTTTCTTACAACTTCTTAACCATTAATATCTCTTATCTCTTAACTCATATTTCCTCATCTAGTCAATTAATTAATTAATTCTATCTTTTATCTTATCTTATCTTATCATCTTAAATCCAATACTTCTAGCTTCCCCTCTACAGCCTATCTTATTCTCAAAATATATCTAATTTTCAATTTTACAGTAATCTTTTAAATACATTTTAAATTTCCCCCACTCTTTATCCACCGCGTCGTCTCTCTGGTCACGGATTTTCCCTACCCTCTACCTTCCAGTCACCACTCTCCCTCCACCCACTTCTCATCTCTCAATGGCTGCTCACACCTTTTTAAAGTGCGGAATGTCCCGCCTCCCAACAGCGAACTGTCACTCTAATGGAGTGCAACTTAACTCTTAACTCCCTGGGGATACTTCCGAAGACCTTAACCTAGGACCCATCCGTTACACAGAGAATTCTGGGAACAGTAGCTGTCTACACACTATAAAACATTCCCACCCCTCAAATAATTCTGTGATTTCACCCCCTCCCCAAGAGTTACAATTGCCGCCAGCCCTTAACAAACTAGACTGCGTAGAATTCTTTGAGATGAAAAATGTGCTTTGAACATGCTTTTAAGTTATAGTGCATGCACAGTCTAAGTGTGGTGATGTGAACATAATGCACAATGCATTGTACCGAACTCAGATTCAAACCCGAGTCTCCTGGACTGGTTCTTGCAAGAAGAAGAAGAAGAAGAAGAAGAGAAGGAGTTTGGATTTGATATCCCGCTTTTCACTACCCAAAGGAGTCTCAAAGCGGCTAACATTCTCCTTTCCCTTCCTCCCCCACAACAAACACTCTGTGAGGTGAGTGGGGCTGAGAGACTTCAAAGAAGTGTGACTAGCCCAAGGTCACCCAGCAGCTGCATGTGGAGGAGCGGAGACACGAACCCGGTTCACCAGATTACAAGTCTACCACTCTTAACCACTACACCACACTGGCTGCTATTGCAGTTTGTTTCAACTCCCCTTTCCCATAACATAATGAGGCGATGTTTTCGCTCCATGCCCACAAGGTCAACTCTTCTTTCCCCCTGTTTTTTTTTTTTTTAAATATATTTTTATTAAAGATTTTCTTGATTTACAAAAGTAGTGCAATGTCTCTCTCGTATTTTTCCATATAACATTTTTTACATGATGAAGCTGCAGTCCTACTGCCCACTAGATTGCTTGCTCCATGCAATGTTTGCTTGACAAGCACTGTAGGTTTATATGACTAGCATTTGACCTTTGGGAAGATAAAATGAAAAATGGAGATAAAAGATTTGTGCAAGGTTTTTTTTCTTTTTTAAAAAAAGAAACCGAAACCTTTGCAATTGGTTACAAATATAGATTTATCCACCGAAGGTCTAAATCAGTGACTGTTTGATGCACAAAACTAATCCAAAACCTGAGGAGCACATGATTGAGTAGATTTTTAAAAATCATCCTAACCAGCCAGTCCTGGAAAGATGCTTTGTTTGAAGACTTCCAATGAGATGAGCTCCCAAACAGTCTCCTGCTGTCCATTAAAACAAGGTGCCTACTGAGAAGTATAATATTAGACAATGGAACTGTCAAATCCAGTGATTTAAAAACAAAAGAGTGACCTTTGGCAGCATTAACACACAATCAAACTAGCAACAGGGCACCAGCAGTGTGGAAGTAACCCTCACAAGAGAGATCTGTTTACTAATACAGGACTGTCCATTAAAGCTACAAGGATTCCGGTACATCTGGAGGAATAATTTGGAGCAATATATTATTTAGCAAACTCGTTTAATCTCTTTCTTGTCCGAGGATTGTTTAAATCACAATGTTCTGGAAACAGATTAGTCACTCTGAAAATAATTTCCACAAGTAGCACCTCGATGTAATTTATGTCCAGGGCATTAACTGCAAGCATACTCTTCCCAGGTTATTTACATAGCTAAAGGTGCTCTGATTTATGAAAACATTGGCAAAACCATGGAGGAGATGTACTGATTAAACTGTAATTTCAACATGCATTTAATGACCTGCCGAGTAGAGAAGTTGCCTCTGCGTGGCACCAGAGGGCATGTTCCCATATCTTGGAAGAGACCATGCTAGCCTATTAAACTGGTCTTCAGATTGTCAAAAGTACCCTTTATTTCACATTCCTCTCAGATACTAGGGCTGTGCACCATCCCCCAGTCTAATCTGAGATCCAACCCAGTGCTTCAGATCAGTCCTGATTTGGCCAGTTTGGTTCAAAATCCAAGCTTTTGCTGGATCAGTTACACAGGCATATTGTTATGTACTGAGTTGAATAGGATCCAAAAATGCAGCAGCCTGATTGGTCCTAGAACAATAGGATTGAGATTGCAGCAGTTTGATTGGTCCGCAGGAGCCACCCAATCCAGCTCCAGGTGGAAGTGAATCCGCAACCCAATTGGCATACAGGAGTATCCCGGAATTAGCCAATCACGTGGGGCCCATTGTGTAAATAGTGTATATAAAGCAGACGTTTTGGGGAAACTGCATTCCTCACTACTATGAGCTGAATAAAGAGCATGAAATTCACACTTGACTCCGAGTATATTTCACATATCAATTACACCTTGACTCTCTCCAAACTTTTGTCAGTCTCACCATCCCGGCAAGACAGCTTCAGATTTCAATGAAGGTCAAAACAGAAC